>NC_072492.1:5252428-5562575 GCF_027574615.1 Eptesicus fuscus | reverse complement strand
AGGGGACTAGTGAATGAATGAGTGAATGAATGAATGAATGAATTCCACCTTTTCCAGAACACTAAAACCTAAATCTCTAAGCCCCTTAGGCCAGAGCACCTTCATGGGACCTTCATGAAGAAAGGCAGGAATGATGACCAGACTCTAAGAAAAAGTTGTAGTGTCAAAGGATAGAGGATGAGTGGCATTGACAGGGAAACAGGGCTTGCTCTCCGGGGGGCCTCTGTAAACCTGGGCTGCTTTCAGAAAACCCCACGGCAAGCACATCACTGCCAGAGCTGGGCTCTGCCACGAAGCCTGAGTCGCTTTACTGGTCATGAGGGACATGCCCAGGGTCCTCTCTTAAAATGTCAAGTGACCGAGGGGTGGTGCACCCAGAGATGGCTCAGAGGAGGTGCTGCCCCAGGAGGCGGGAGGCTGCAGAAACCATCGAATGGGATGATGTACGAGGAGGTGTTCTGTAAGCAGATGTCTCTTTGCCCACACGGTGTGCTTTACGATGATGATAAATATTGCTGCTAAGTGTGTTCAGTGGATAATTAGTCCCATATGAAGCCCTGTTGGAAAAAAAGAGAAAAATCTGTGTGGTCAGAAAGCCAGTGAAATCCTTCGAAAATGTAAGTCAGAGTGTGCTCTGCCCCTGTTCCAGCCTCCAGGGCCTCATCCCACCCAGAGGCAAACTCAAACCCGCAAGTTGGACAGGACTTCTCACTGGGCCTGAGTCACGTAGGTCTTACATGGCCTTCATGTGGGTCCCTGTGAAAAGATACTCAACATCACTAATCATTAAGGAAATGCAAATCAAACCACAATGAGATCACACTGAGCACACATTACGATGACTACTGTGAAAGAAAACAGAAAATAACAAGTGTTGGCAATGATGGGGAGAAATCAGTGTTGGTGGGAATGTAAAATGGTGTGACCGCATGGAAAACAGTGTGATGGTTCCTCAAAAAATTTCCCTATGACCCAGCAATTCTACTTCTGGAGATTCTGTATATCTACTAGAGGCCCAGTGCATGAATTTGTGCATGGGCAGGGTCCAGCCCGTCCCAATTGGGCCAATCAGGCTGGCCAAGGGGAAGGAGATGTGGGAGGTTGGCCAGCCAGCCCACCCCTAATCAGGGTGTGGGGGGCTGATCAGGGTCGGGGCTGGCCAGGGGGAGGGGCTGAGGGCAGTTGGCCAGCAGGCCCCGCCCCCTGGTGGAACTCCAGGTTGAACTCCCAGGTCGAGGGGACAATTTGTATATTAGCCTTTTATTATATAGGACTAGAGGCCCAGTGCACAAAATTTGTGCATGGGGGCGGGGGGGTGTTCCTCAGCCCAGCTTGCACCCTCTCCAATCTGGGACCCCTCGAGGGATGTCCGACTGCCCATTTAGGCCCGATCCCACCGGACATCCCTCTGACAATCCAGGACTGCTGGCTCCCAACTGTTCGCCTGCCTGCCTTCCTGATTTCCCCTAACTACTTCTGCCTGCCAGCCTGATCACCCCCTAACCACTCCCATGCCAGCCAGATTGATGTCTACTGCTCCCCTGCCAGCCTGTTTGCCCCCAACTTCCCTCCTCTGCCAGCCTGGTCACCCCTAACTGCCCTCCTCTGCAGGGTTGATCGCTTCCAACTGCCCTCCCTTGCAGGCCTGGTCCCTCCCAACTGCCATCCCCTGCTAGCCATCTTGTGGTGTCCATCTTGTGTCCACATGGGGGCAGGATCTTTGACCACATAGGGGCAGCAATCTTGATCTTGTGTGTTGGAGTGATGGTCAATCTGCATATTACTCTTTTATTAGATAGGATAGAGGCCTGGTGCACGGGTGGGGACCAGCTGGTTTGCCCTGAAGGGTGTCCTGGATCAGGATGGGGTTCCCTTGGGGCATGGAGAGGCCTGGGCAAGGGGCCTGTGGTGGTTTGCAGGTCAGCCACACCCCCTGGCGACCCAAGTAGAGGCCCTGGTATCTGGAATTTATTTACCTTCTACAACTGAAACTTTGTAGCCTGGAGTGGAGCCAAGCCTCCTGCTCAATCCATGGCTGCTGCCATTTCTGTTTGGATTTGTTTACCTTCTATAATTAAAACTTTGTATCCTTGAGTGGAGGCCTGGGCCCGCCAGAGTGTGTGGAAAGCTTGGCTTCCTCTGTTGCCGGCGAAACCCAAGCCTCCCTTCTGGTAGCCATCTTGGTTGGTGTTAATTTGCATACTCGCCCTGATTGGCTGGTGGGTGTGGCTTGGCTTGTGGGCGTGACTTATGTAGCGGAGTGATGGTTAATTTGCATATTACTCTTTTATTAAAAACAGAAGCTCAGACAGATATCTGCTCAGCTGGGATCCTCGCAGCAGCATCCTCAATCACTAAGATGTGCAAAGATTCTCAATGTCCACTGACAAATAAACGGAGGGAAAAAAGGTGGGCCATACATACAATGGGACATGGTTCAGCCTTTAACAGGAAGGAAATTCTGACACATGCTACAACATGGATGGACCTTGAAGACATTATTCTAAGAGAAATAAGCCCGCCACAAAAAGTCAAATACTGTAGGATTCCATTGATACGAGGTAGCAAGAGGGGCCAAATTCATCGACAGCAGAATGGTGGTTTCCGGGGACAAAGGGAAGGGGAGATGAGGAGTCTAATGGCACAATTCCAGCCTGGAAGATGAAAAGGTTCTGGAGATGATGGTGGCGATGGCTGCACAACAATGTGAACGTACTTAATGCCCCTGAACTCTGCACTTAAAAATGGTAAATTTTATATTGTCTATACTTTACAATTTTTAAAAAAGAAACAGATCCATACAGGTCTCTACTCCTTTCACTCAGTCTGTGCTCAAACATCACCTCTCCAAAGGGCCATGCCTGGCCACCTCTAGTCTTTTAATAATCGCCTCTAGTCACCCCACTCCCCACCCCTTCCCTGCGTTCTTTTTCCTCCTGGGCCTGATCCCTGCTTAACCTGTGATCACTCACGTGGGCATTTGACTCCATCGCCCCCCTGCAGTGTGGGCACCATGGGGACAGAGCCCTGGTTTGGTCCACTGCCATTTCCCCAGCACCTGACACATGGCGGGTCTCTGCAAATATCCTTAAAACAAAGGAATTCAGTGCCTCTTTCTGGACGAGGAAACTGAAGCTACGCAGAGTGAAGTGATGTAGCCACGGGCACACCTTCAGTAACCACCCAAGCAGCCTGGGACCCGATGCCAGTCTGGATCTTTCCCACAAACGTGTTGTTGGTGATGGTGACATTCATCCAATCCCTCCCACCTTCTCCTGTTTGAGCAGATTCCCAATTCATAGCCCAGTTTCCTGGTAGCCAAATGAATGTGGGCTCCTTCTCTGGCTCGATGCCTGCTTATCAGACCCTGTGCTGGGCACCGGGTACACTGTGAGGAGACAGGGACCAATGGGGGAGCCCAGCACAGCAAGGTCAGAGCTGCCCGGCTACGCTGCGTGGGTGGTGAGGGTCACTGTGGGGCTAGCCTGGCCTTGCTGCACTGACCCTGGGTTCAACAATTCTCAGCCAGGTGAAAGGAGAAGCAAAGGGGGGATGCGGCAAGCCGTTTGTTGTCAGTGAAGCTCAAAGAGCAATGTGAAGCCCAGAAATGAGGGTGATGATATCTTAGTGGATTATTTCCTAAACAGCTATCTTGTTTCTCCTTTCCTTGGCCCTCTAGTCTCCTGCCCTTTCTTTGAGGAAATTTGGCATAGCATGGGTTCTCCAATCAGATGGAAGTGAGTTCCATGTTGGGCTCTGAGTAACCGCAGACAAGCTTTGGAAATGGCTCTGGGCCTCGGTCTCTGCCTCTGTAGAATAAGAATATAATGGCTGAGCACAATCCTGTGTGGATGTGGTGTGTGTTCATCCTCAGTGTGTTACCATATCAAGTACAATGAGCTTCCAATGTACTTTCGATGGGAGAAGTCGGAGGAAGGCTTTCCGCAGCCTCCTCTCTCCGCCCCTCAGGCTGCTATGGCAGGATGTGATGGGCACGCCTTGCCCAGTCTTGGGGGGCATGGAGAAGGCTTCTAGAAGGAGCAACATCCACATAAAGTCCCAGAGAACAGGCATTGGGTCACAGAGGAGCTGAGAGAGCGCTCTAGGCATGCAGCGCAGACGTCTGGGTGAGTGAAAGACTAATGTCACTGGGGAATCAAAGTCACTTCAGCATAGACCAGTGATGGCGAACCTATGACACGCATGTCAGCACTGACACGCGTAGCCATTTCTGATGACACGCGGCCACTGAGGCAGCCGCATGCCGAGGATGAAACATTTGCTGCTCCTAAGGATGAAACATTTGCAAAATAATGTTTTCTCCTCAAAGTGACACACACCCGAGTTATGCTCAGTTTTTTGGCAAAGTTTGACACACCAAGCTCAAAAGGTTGCCCATCACTGGCATAGACTGTGGGAGGGAAGTGCTGGTCGGTGAGTCGGAAAGATAAGCAGAGCTGGTCCTGTGGGACTTTGTTGGGTTTTTCTCCCAAGGGTAATGGGGAGCCATCGGGGATATGACCAGATTTGCCTTTTCAAAAGCCCATCAGGCTGCAGTGTCAGGTTAAAAAACAAAAGCTGAGACCAGACTGGCCAAGAGATGCCATAGAGAGACCTGCAGGAAGAAAGCTGGGCAGTGGTCCGGGTGGGAGGGAGGCAGCCACCTGAGGCAGGTGGGACAGTGAGGAAAGAGAGGAATGGTGGGACCACAGTGTGTCTTCTGTGTGGACTGTGATGATGGAAGGTGGGGCTGGGGAAGAGGGAAGAACTGAAAGCAGGGGCTAAGAACAGGAATTTGTAACCTCTTTATAGCAGCATCATTCACAGTAGCCAAGGAGAGAAACAATCCAAACATCAATCGATGGATGAAGGGATTAAAAAAATGATATATTCATAAAGTAGAATATTATTCAGCCTTAAAAAGCAAGGTAACTTTGATACAATGCTATTACATGTATAAGCCTTGAAGACATGCCGAGTGAAATAAGCCCATCACAAAAAGACTAATACTGTATGATTCTACTGATATGACATAGAGAATCATCTTTCTCATAGAGACAGAAAGTAAAATGGTGATTACCAAGGGCTGGAGGCAGTAGGGGTGGCTAGTTACTGTTTAATGGGTGTAGAGGTTTAGTCTGGGATGATAAAATGTTGGGAAATGGATGGTGGTCATGGTTGGACAACAGTGTAAATACACTAATGCCACTGAACTGTACGTTTAAAATGGTTAAGATTGTAAATGTTGTTATATATGTTTTACAATTATTTTTTAAAAAATAGAGGTGAGTCAAGGATCCAACCCTGCCTTCTGGCTGCCAACCATTGAAGAAAAGAGCAGTGTTCTTGATGGACCACAAGCCTCCTGATCACTGCTGCTTGAGGTAGTGTCACTGCCGTGGCCATGTCACCAGCTGCCCCGTCCAGTCAGACACCAGTGTCCTGTCTATCTCAGCAAACTGTCAGCTTGTTTGACTGAGTGAACTCCATGGACAGACTGTTTGTTAGTGTTTAGACAAAGCTAATCCTACAGAAATAATGAGAGTGGCCTGGCGTGGAAATGTCAGATCATGAATCACTAAAGTTAAAGTTCTCTTCAGTCTGTGGCCAAAACACCACTGTCTGGAGTAAAAGGAAGAAACCCTGATAAACGCAAGGGCATGGATAGGTCTTAGACGCAGTAGGCTGCGTGAAAGAAGTCAGATGCTGGAGCCCTTATGCAAGTATCCCATCACGTGAAACTCGGGAACACATGAAGTCAATCTGTGGTAAAACATTAGAACAATGGTTGTTGAGAACAAGGACATGGAGGAGAGTATGGACTAGCGGGAAGGGCCATGAGAAAACTTTCAGGGGTAATGGAATGTTTTATATCTTGACTAGAGACCCGGTGCACAGATTCATGCACTGGGGGGAGGGGAGGTCCCTCAGTCCAGCCTGTGCCCTCTCGCAGTCCTGGACCCTGTGGGGGATGTCCGCCTGCTGGCTTAGGCCAGCTCCCCATGGGACATCCTTAGTGCTGCCGTGGAGGCGGGAGAAGCTCCCACCACTGCTGCTGTGCTCGCCAGCCATGAGCCTGGCTTCTGGCTGAGCAGCACTCCCCCTATGGAAGCACACTGACCACCAGGGGGCAGCTCCTGCTTTGAGCATCTGCTCCCTGGTGGTCAGTGCACGTCATAGCAACAGGTCATTCTGCCGTTCGGTCAATTTGCATATTAGACTTTTATTGTATAGGATAAGGGTGTGAGCTACATAAATATATTTTTAAACCTGTACACCAAGTGTATTTATTCCATATATGTAGATCTGACCTCTTACTAGTAAATAGAACTCTCTAGTGAATGCTTACTACCTGTGCCGGAGCATCAGGGGTGAAACGCACAGATGTCTGAGATTCCTTTGAAATGCACTGAATATAAGGTGAGTCAGTGCAGCTGGGGAGAGCAGGACAGCACAGAAGAGCAAACACTGACGGCGGTAGAATCAAGGTGACAGGGATACAAATGTCACAATCCTTTCGTGTTTGCTCTATGTTTAAAATCTCTCAAATAAAATTATAGTTCAAACATTTTAAACTCATTTCTTAGATCATTGCAGGACCAGACACTATAAGAGATGTATGGCCCCCTGATAGCACCTAGAATAGAGGTTCTTAAACTGTATTTTCAAAAAAGGGGCTTTAAGCCCTCCCTCTCCTACCTTATTTAATAGGTACTATATCCTGGGCTTCTATGTAAAATTTTTGTTTGGGAAAAAAATAATAATCCCACTATTTCAAAATGTTGGTGTTTCTCAATACTGAGTTATCAGCATTGGAGACTGCCGAGTCTTTGTAGGACTTGGGCACCCTTGTCTTCAGACACTAAAGGTCAGACACACCCCTGCCCCATTGTTGCAGTGATTTTTAACGCCCCACATATTTCTATCTTGGAACCCACCCCCAGGACTTGCCCAACCCTTTGGAGTTAGAGACGGATCTAAGAAACCCAAGAGTACCGGTCTGCCCTGAAGTGGAGTTTCCCACAGTAGCGCCTTGCCCCGTTTTTCTCAGCATTAGACATGTCCTGGGAACGTGGGTGGCTGGACTGAGCTGCCCACTGCAGCTCTCCTGAAAGAAGCAGTCATCCTCGCCTCTCAGGTCTGAGACGGGGCCACCGATAAATGCGTAGCCGCAGGTGTTTCTTGGATACTTGTCCACTGTGACTTCAGGAAGGGAACGGCTGTGGGATCATGCCGACATGCGTGCATCTGGTCTATATGACAATTCCACTTGCCCTTGTAAATGAAAAAATGGGATATCTAAAAATTAAAATTAAATTTTAAAAATTTAATTAAAATTAAAATTAAAAAAGACCACAGTGCTTAAAATCCCTGGCAAAACCCAATCAGGTGCCAAATGTTAAGGGACGTCACGGGGCTATTCTTTGGCCTCATGCCCTCTATCTGGTTAGGGAGCTCCCCTTCCCTCAAACTGCTCTCACATGGTTCTCCTGGAAGAGTGTGCAAATGAAAAATGAGCAGAAAGCAAGCTGGAACAGATGTCTACTATCATTAAAGCTGCCTCCAAAAGAATCCAGATCTCAGTTTGGTATATGAGTGCTTTATTTATCTTTAAGAACAGATGGATATTTTTATTAGTATTACTTTGTTTATCTGGTTTCAAGAAAGGTTAGTCCTGGGGGCAGATGCCTCTGTTATGAGAGCACATTCCTGCTGAGAGAGTCAGAGCGAGGAGTAGCCTTCTCCGTAGAACTTTAATTAGAAGAGCCAACGTTGGCAGCTCTCGCCCGATCTAATGAGGCCAGTTGCAACAACAAACAGAAAGCACACGGGACGTTGGCAGGCCCGTGCCTCCCCCATCTCCTCCTCCCCAACCGAAGAGGAAAGACACCGCACTCCCCAATGCAAGATGGACCAGGAGAGAGTCCAAACTCTCTGCAAAGGGCCACCTCGTAGCAGCTGCTTATCACCGAAGAGAACCAAGAGCAGTCAGTCTGTTACTGATGTCCTAGTTATGAGATGAGCACATGGAAACTTCTAGAAGCTTCTGGTTGAAGCAATTGCTGTGTGACTTACGGATTTCAAGCATTTTTTTTATATGATAGCCTGGGATCCTGTGGGGAATGACCAGTCCCTCTCAACAATTACTACCTCTTAGTGTGTTTTTCACTGGAGTTGATTTCTTATTAGTCTCTCTTCTTAGGGGATTTACGTGGGATTATGGACCTACATACCCAGGAAATTGCTCATTGTGATGGATTAGGAGAGCTCATTTGCTTTCCTCACCAACAGTATCATTCTTTACTGCTCATCTTCTTCTGGTCCCTTTTCCTACCATCTCTCTATACATCTACTTGGGCCAGTGTATTAGGAAAACAGTGAAGGCTTTACAATGCGAGGGCTGGGTTCCAGAGTCAGTCTGCCTTGCACCCTGTGAGCAAGAACTCCGCCACTGCTCTGTCACAGTTTTCCCACCTCTGACATGGGAATCCTTGCCCAACCGGCGTGGCTCAGTGGTTGAGTGTCGACCTATGAACCGGTCATGGTTGGGTTTCTGGTCAGGGCACATGCCCAGGTTGCAGGCTCCATCCCCAGTGGGGGCTGTGCAGGAGGCAGCCAATCAGTGATTCTCTCTCATCATTGATGGTTCTATCTCTCTCCCTCTCCCTTCCTCCCTGAAATCAATACAGATATATTTAGGAAAATAAAATGGGAATCCTTGTCCCTATCCCACACACCTTCCAGATTGTTCTGAAGATGTCAACCTATCTTGTTCCCTTCAAAAAAATGACTGCTCCTCTTGTCCATCACACTGCACTCTTCTCCCTGCTCATGGTCGGTTCTTAGACCCCTCGCTTCCCTCACCCCCACATCTGTGTCCTCTGCCCACCAGCCCCGTCACCTCCTCTCTATTGTCCATTTCTCTGGCCCAGTTGCAGTCCCGCTTCTGCTGCTACTGTGGAGGCCTCCCCTGACCTGCCCACGCAGGTCTCTTCCCCTGCTCACCCTGCACACTGGCCGGCGTGTCCACCTGATCCAGAGCAGGGCCTCTGCCCAGGCCGCTAAGGCTCCACTGGGAACAAGAGCTCAGTGTGGTACCCTTCACTGTATACAAACTAAGACACAGACCTCCCAGCCCACAGGTCAAGGATCTCCTGTAGGTAGGCTCACTCCTCCTTCCCACCAGAAGTCTCCCAAACATTCCCCTTCCAAGTTCTGAGTTAGCAGAGCTGACCCTGCCCTCCCCTTTGCTCCTTCTTCCTGCAGCTCCTCTTCTGGTCGCCTGCCTCAGTGTGCTCACTGCTCGGCTCAGCGCCCCGGGCCTTGGGAAGCTGCCTGTGGGGCTCTGCGGAAGCGGCCGCCCTTCCGCTCTGGTACTGTGCTTCACTACCGCACCTCTCTTGCCCTCTCTTTACTTCCCCACTCCTGCCTGTTTGTGCCATGAAGACCTTGACGGCGAGGCCTGTGTCCGGTTCACTCCAGACGCCCAGTGAGGTCACCTTTGAATCAAGATGTGCCTGAGCAGGTGCCCGCTGCTGTGCTGCAGGCCTGGCCGTCCCCAGGCTCAGGTGCGTGAAGACTTGGGGAGCCCTCCGGAAACGGGCCGTCCCAAGGGAGACAAGGGAACAGAAGTGCTTGGGCCCCTCACCAAGCCTTCGTCATGTGGGCAGGGGCGACACATGACGAAGTAGTTCATGTCTGCCTTCAGCTCTGACTCCCTGCCCCAGGCTATTAGCTAGAACCGCCGAGAAGTCGATGGGACACAAGCAGTGCAAGCACAGGAGTGGAGAGGAAGCATTCTCCGGACCCTCCAGCAGGCACGCCTGGCCTGGGAGGGCCCAGGGACCCGGGCTGCGACTTTGGTGCCCTAAGGATGCAGCTCAGCAAAGCCCATGGGAGCGGCAGGAGGGAGACCATGATAATGCAGATGCTGCGTGAGACCTAGCCCGCAGGAGCAGACACATAGGAGCTGCAGGAGCTGCAGAGGCAGAGGCCCTGCCCGAGCAGGTGGGGACCCGGAGGAGGGGTGGGGGGAGGCGCAGGCGCAGAGAGCACAGCGCTGGGGAGATAAGAGGCCAGTGATGCGCACGGAGAACTGTGCAGGCGCACACGGCTCCCAGGTCGCGGTGGGTATGACTGATGGGTTCTGTGGGTTTCTCTGGGTTATATAAACACAGACTCGCAATCCTGAGTCTTGTCGCTCCAGGATTAACCTGTCTCCCAGGACCTTTATCCCTTCGTACATTAAATTTTTCTTTTCTTTTCTCTCCCCCTCCCCCACTATGTGTTACATCTATTTGCATCATCCCTCTAAGGCGGCTACACATAAATCTATTCAGCCGCGGGGACCTGCTGCCAGTCACAAGGACCTTTTGTTTGTCGTTGCAAATATTGGCTATCAGACCTGAGCAAAGAGGGGATGAAAACAGCCGTGATGGATGTCCCGGAGTTTGGGAACTGGTTGAGACGGGTGGGGAGTGGGCGGGAACCGGGAAGATAGACTATGCCGCTTAACTGCTCTTCATTCCTCACGCTGATGATTATTAATTGCGTTTGGGCATTGATACAATTTGCTAGTTTTCTGAGTAGCCGAATTGCGCTTAGTCATCTTGGCATTTTTAAATGTAAATGAAAAATCACCCAGCGCTCTGAGCCAGAAGCGAGAAAGATAAATAACCCCAGGAAGCTGGTCGCTGCCCGTCTGTCATAAAATTTCATTAGTTTTGACAGCCTGTACAACATAAGCAATGAATGAATGCTAACTACACTTCCTCATCTGTCCTCTCCCATAAGTCACGCGCTGCGCAGGCCGGGAGGTGCCACCGCCGGTGTGGGAGGGGACACACCAGGCTTAGCCGGGCCAGGAGGACGCGAGGCTGAGCAGGTGGGGGAGTGTGTGGGTTTAGCTCAGCTCCCACCCTCGGCGGTGGGCTCCGCCTCCCCGTCCCCGTCCTCACGGGACAGCTCACTTCTAGACTCATTCCTTAAGCAAATGCTCCTTGATGCTCCTCGCGCCAGGCAGAGCCCTGAGTGCTGGAGATGGAAGGATCCAACCAAGCAGCTGGGCCAGTGTGCTCAGTGGTTGAGCGTTGACCTATGAACGAGGAGGTCACAGTTTGATTCCCATTCAAGGCTCAAACCCCAGTGTGGGGAGTGCAGGAGGCAGCTGATCAGTGATTCTCTCTCCTCATTGATGTTTCTATCTGTCTCTCCCTCTCCCTTCCACTCTGAAATCAATAAAAATATTTTTTTAAAGAATCCAACGTAGCAATGCAGTCCAGTGGCGCTGGGGCCAGGAGGAACAGCAGAAGGGGGGCGTCCCCGGCCTGGCTTGGGGAGGGCAGCGGCACGGTGTCCCATGGACCATGGAGCCATGCAGGCGTCGGAGCCCTGCAGGTGGGGAGAGCCTGGGAGGCCTGAGCCTGTGACTCCTTAAGTAAACATAAAGCACTTTTGTTTCCTTGTCCCTGCTCGTCTCTTCCCTTCCCGGAAGCTGTAAAATGGGGCAGAGGGTCGTCATCTGAGCAGGAAGGGGAGGGAGACAGTGGCCCAGGGAGGTGGGAGCAGGGTGACAAGGGCATCCCTGACAGTGGTGCCTGGCCCGGGGTCTGAGCTCAGCGCCAGTGTGGGGGACCCAGCAGGATAAGGAGGGCATGTCGGAGTGGGGCTTCCAGCCGAGGGCCCAGGGTCTGAGCAGGAAGGAGGGCGCCCCACAGAGGGCCGGGCACTGAGACTCAGCCCCTGCGGTGAGGAAGGCATCCACTCGCAGCGTGGTTTCACGTGTGTGTGGTTTATTAGGGGGGGGTGGGGGGGGCAGAGCTCCAACAAGGCAAGGAGGGAGCCTGCACAAAGGGGTATCAGAGCCCAGGCAGGAGGAGGGTGACCACAGGGAGGAAGAGTCAGCTGCGGGGGGAGGGGCAGAATGGATTGCAAACCGGAGCATCAGCCAACTGAGCAAACAGGTTAAGGAAATGGGTGCTGGTTTCTCACTGTCAGGGAAGGGAGTCGGTACACATGGAGAAAGGGAGGAAGGTTTACAAAATCCCTGTGCTGGTGAATGGAACTGAAGAAATCAGCATGATTTCCATGATAGAGACAGACATACAAATAAATACAGACGTGTATGTACATTACCCTGCTGCGCCCATGGAGGGCCTGAGAGCAAGGACACCCAACAGAGACAAATGCACCTTCCTTTCTCGTAGGGCGGCTGAGCTCATAGCATAAGAGTGTAGACATGTCTGTGATTTTTCCTGCCATAAGGGAGAGGATGCCTGAAAATGAAATTGGCAAAGGAGGAAGAAAGTATAGAGACAGGATCCCAATGACATCATTTAAACCCCTGGAGCCAGCCATGCCTGGAGCCTATTTGTCAGTGAACACATTTTTTTTTTCTTTCTTTGGGTAAGCCAGGGTTAGTTGAGTTGTTGTCGCTTGCACTGGAAAGAGTTTTGATTATTGATACCCTCAACAAATTCCTGATAATTTATTTTAATTGGTAACAACCTCAAATATTAGGGACATCTTATCTTTTTAGAGGCATTTGTATATCCTTGCAATCATTCGTTTAGCAAGGTTTTTTTGGTGTGTTTTTTTCCCCAAAGTTGTGTATCTGTTTTATCATCTGACTGGAAAACTAGACACTCCATCAGTCCAGGGGGCATGAGGGGGCCGAATCCTCCTCCCTGTGGGCACAGGCTCCAGTCCCACCCCAAATATCAAGTATTTACTGTGTGTCTACTACATGCCAGGGCGACATGGTGTTCTTGGGGTACACCACTGAGTGAAGGCTGAAAAGATTTCCTGAACTGTGGGATTGCCGTTCCAATGGAGCCAGATGGACCATAAACAACAAACAGTGACTACATAAATACAAGAGTACAGATGCTGTGGGAGAATAGGAAAAGCAGAGCATGGTAAGGGGGGATGGGCATTCAGCATAGGAAGGGGGGCTTGCAATTTTAATAGGGAAGTTGGGGCAGAACACAGTGAGAACGTTACAGCTGAGCATGGCCTGCAAAATGGGGCCATTGGAATATATTGTCAGGAAGAGCATTCCAGCGGAGGGAACTGCCAGGGCAAAGGCCCTAGGCAGAGGCATGTCTGGTGTGTTCAAGAAGCAGAAGTCGCCGTGGCCAGAGCAGCATGGGGAGAGAGCTGGGATTGGTGGGGTCTTCAAAGAAAAGCTTTAAAGCATGTAAATAGTCAGCTTTGACTCCATGTGAAAGGAGCCACATCATTGTCAGCAGGGAACTGCAGTCTTGGGTGTTCAGAGGATCACTCTGCCTGTTATGCTGAGAATGGATTGAGAGGTGGAGTGGGAAGGGTGAGAGCAAAGGGAACAGGTAGGAGCAGCTCAGGTGAGAGCACGTATGGCTCGGGCCAGAGTAATTTCAGTGAGGAGCTGGAAATAATTCTGGGGTTTTGTGCTTGAGCAACTACAGTGATGAACTAAATGGGAACTGCCACCAAAGGAGAGATTTGTGCGGAAAAGAGCAGATCTAAGTGGCGAGGCTGACCAGCAGTTACATACAACAACTTGAAGTTCCAAAGATAAATTAGGATGGCTTTACTTACCCTTTGCAAACCTTTACAAAATTAGCTGATATTTAATAGTTCACTGGAGGATCGCTTTCAGAGCACAGTACCATAAAGATCAAGCCAGAGGGTCACGGAACCCTGGCATGTCGTTCCCAATGCTGCTGCCTCCACTGCACCCCCTCCACGCTCACTTGTTCTCAGAGTGAAGTCTGGCCACCCCGGGGGACCTCAATACTCCTCAGCATATCTGCAAGATGAAAATTACTTTGATAATAGTATTAAGGCATTATTCACCTTTTTTCATTCTCATTCTCTCATGAATACA
Source organism: Eptesicus fuscus (assembly GCF_027574615.1). Taxonomy (NCBI): domain Eukaryota; kingdom Metazoa; phylum Chordata; class Mammalia; order Chiroptera; family Vespertilionidae; genus Eptesicus; species Eptesicus fuscus. The sequence continues at coordinate 5,548,708 of NC_072492.1, read as the reverse complement.
CAGCAGAGTGCCCTAGAGGCTACATGACATGTTTTATCAGGATAAACTGAATGCAGCAGCAGATGTGAGAATACTGCTGTCTTCTATGATCTGTGATATTGTGATACAAGAAGAAATAGATAGTATTTGGTCTTTGTCTCCAGTTCCTGAAACAAGAGCTCTTAAAATCCTTGCAGTTTCCTGAGAGGTAGGGCAGAGAGGAGCATCTTGTATGATTCGTAAGAAGCCCTTTCCAACCACACCAAAGGAGGTGACTGCTGCTGAGCCCCTCGATAGCTTCAGGATTGGCAGGGGAACCAACCATGTGATCAGAGGGTGGGAACTCTCAGGCCCACTCCCCAACCTGCAAGGAGGGGAGAGAGGCTGGAAAGTGAGTGCATCACCAATTGCCAATGATTTAATCAACTTAATGAAACCTCCATATACTAGTAAACACCTAACCCACTGGCTTCAGAGAACGTCGGGGTTCTTAGCCACACGGAGGTGCGGGGAGGGTGGCGAGCCCCAGAGGGCAAGGAGCGCTTTCCCATTCCCTTACCTTTCCTATGCATCTCTCCCATTTGCCTGTCCATTGGCATCCTTCACAGTAAACAGGTAGATGCAAGTGTTCCCTGAGTTCCACGAGCTGTTGCAGCAGATTCTTAAACTGAGGAGGGGTTGAGGGCACCAGGACCCCCGTGCTCTTGGTCAGAAGCACGGGAAACCTCTAGGAATGGAGCCGTCTTGTGGGACTGAGCCGGCTGACAGGTAGTGAGTGTCAGACTGAATTGGAGGGGACTTCCAGAAATTGGGAGAATGGGTTGTTGGTGTGGAAAAGATGCACACATTTGGTGTCAGAAATTCTGTGAGTAAAATGGCACATAAGCCAACATTAAAAGAAATTTGTACCCTAGCCAGTTTGGCTCAGTGGCTAGAGGGCCAGCCCTCAGACTAGAGGGTTTTGGGTTTGATTCTAGTCAAGGACACGTACCTTGGTTGCAGGCTAATTCATGGCCCTGGTTGGGGCATGTGAGGGAGACAACCAATCGATGTGTCTCTCTCACATTGATGTTTCTCTCTCTCTGTGTCTCTCCCCCTCCCTTCCACTCTCTCTAAAAATTAATGGAAAATATCCTCAGGTGAAGATTAACAACAACAAAAAGAAATCTTACAAAACTGTAAAACAACGCTACTCTTCTCACTAAAAACTGTTGATTTGGTAAATAAAGTTACCAAAAGTAGGAAAGGTGTTTTTGTTACTTCTAAATTGATTCGTTCATACCTAATGCCATCAAAGTCAATAGACTCAAACTGCATAATGAACTTCTCAGGGTGCTCTGTAACCTTCGGGGGAGGAAGTGGAGCCGGACACCAATGGCTGGAGAACCAGGCTGTTCTATATGGACCCCCTGCAGGCTTCTCCGCGGGGCTAAGGTCTCCGGCCCGGGCGGTGCTCTGGTCCCTCAGCGAGTTCCCTGTCTGTGGACGCGCAGCCACCTGCAGGCTAAAAGAAGTTTAAAATCAGAACTGACCTCCTTTCTCTGCCGCAACCTCCAGTTGGGGGTGAAATGAAAAGTTGCTCCTCACCAAAACCTTTCCCTCACAACAAGGAGTTTAGGAAAATTAATCAAGTTTCCTTCACAGCTGGCTCCCCAGGTGGCTGAGAGCAAATTGCCCCACTGCCCCTCAAACTCTCCTTCATGAAAATAAATTTGAGGATGGAAATAATGCTCACAAATGCCAACATCCAAAATATAAGAACTAGTTGTAAATTCTTTCAAAAAATCCAAAAGGAATAGAGAATGTTAATTTTTAAAGCTACATCGAAAATTATATTGATATACAGCAAATACAGATTTATATCCTGAGCAATTCCTAGGTTCCATGCAATATTTACAGGCTTTTCCTGTTGGTTTGAGAGTATTTGTGGCTCTTTTTCATGATACATTTTATCTTTTTCTACAACTTCCTAACCCAGTATGACTTTAGCAGCTCTTAAATGACATGGAGTAGAACGCACAGCCTAAGCAAACTGTCCTTCCCAAATTCCTTTCCAAGAAAGTGATAAAGTGATGCAGCGATTTTAAAAATCACCCACCTCCCTCAAAGTACTAATGTATAAACCATACGCACACTTATTGGTTTACGTCTTAAAATTATGCCTTACATATAACAAAGTTTGCTTTAAATATAGGGGGCTTTCTGGTTCAGAAATCACATTATGTTAACAACACACGAGGCAGGCTTTTGGACTTTTTAGCTAAAATGTAAAAAAAAGAAAATTTTAAAGGAAAACCCATACGTTGTTCAGTAAGAGACAGACACAGAACCTAATGCAAGAATCCAGTAGAGAGCATTTGCTACAAAACAAATCAACATGGATAAGGGTTTTACCTTACATGTTGCTTTCTGAAGTAGAGATCAAATAAAAAAAATAAATATAAGTCATAACTATAAATGTAAATGGTTTAAAAACATAAAAACCAATCGTAGAGACACAAATAACTCACCGAGGCACTGAAAAGAAAGTAGAATATAAAGGCTGAGCAAGAGGAAGCAGCGGTCTCACAACGAGTAGTCAAGATTTCTGCAAGATTTGTCCACTCCACTCGTAGGAGCATACATGATGCAGTCTCCCAGGCATGCAGTTTAGCAAAATGCATCCATAGAGCCTTAGTATTCGATATACATGTTGACCCAACAATTTCATTCTAAGAACTTTTCCTATGTTCATATTCAAATTGTACATATTTGTAAGAAAATACATGGAGAAGAGTTTCCTAGAGTTGTGCATCATGGCATCCTTTTCAAAGCCCTCTGGAGGCCAGAGGTGTGGCCTGCCCAGCTGATCAGGAGCTCCACTAAGGCACAGGAGGAAGCCCGCCCCCCCGCCCAGACCTGTCCCAGACAGAGCCTCCTTCCCCGCCATTCATGGGAATGACCTGGACCTTCTATGTTCACCCCAAACGTTGCCCATATCAGTGTAAGCCTATCACTATGAGAGTGTTGTCTTGCTTCCTATCCAGAATTTTCTGCATGTATAGTAATCATTTTTGTAAATTGTCAAGTACTTCCAGCACACACACACACACACACACACACACACTCACAGAGAGAGAGAGAGAGAGAGAGAGAGAGAGAGAGAGAGAGAGAGCACTAGATAGAAGGGAAAAGAGGTCCAAATATAAAATCAAAGAATTTAAGAAAAATAGTAATACTAAGCTTGAACGTGAACCATCAGTACTGTATGAGTCTGAAATATGTATGTATTTTCCAGTTCTGTCCCCTGAAAGGAACTAGAAGCACTGGCACCTCAAACCCAAAGCTCATGGAGTGCCCAGATCTTGATTTCTATTATTCGCTGACAGAGCCAGGACTCCTTGGAGAAACAGGCCCAGCAGGGAGCCTACAAGGTGAGCCTGAAAACTCCTGCCATGTCAGAAAGCAAAGAAGGGTGCGGGTGACAGGTATGTGTGAAAAAGTCACAAGAACCGCTTGAATATGTTCCCACTGGCCATTTTAGGATGATTTGAGCATCAAAAAGAATAATGATTGCACTTGAATAAATAAAAATCTACAATTCCATTCTGATAATAACAGGAAAATAAAAATATTTTTAGCTAGATGATAAAAATATGACAAAAACAAAAAATGATTTTGCTAAAAGGGGAGGGAATTGACTAGTGGTTAATACAACTCACTCTATTGACATTTTTATGGAAGTTTCTGTATATATATAATCCTATATAATAAAAGACTAATATGAAAATCAACCAAACAGGGGAACAACTGGTCACTATGATGCGCACTGACCACCAGGGGGCAGACGCTCAACGAAGGAGCTTCCCCCTGGTGGTCAGTGCGCTCCCACAGGGGGCGCGCCACTCAGCCAGAAGTCGGGCTCACAGCTGGAGAGCGCAGCGGTGGTGGCTGGAGCCTCTCCTACCTCTGAGCAGTAGGGAGCAGGTCTAAGCTGGCAGTCAGACATCCCCTGAGGGGTCCTGGACTGTGAGAGGGCACAGGCCAGGCTAAGGGACCCCTGCCCCCCAGTGCAGGAATGTCATGCACTGGGCCTCGAGTTCTTTTAATAAACGAGGAAAATACAAACAAAAAAACCTAATTACTTAAATCTGCCATGAAATAAACAGTCCATAAAAAAAAGAAAGGTGAAAGATCAAAATTAGTTACCTATACTGTAATTGATAAAATTACAGGTGATTTTAAATTATCTTCCTTTTGCTTTTCTTCTTTTTCTAAATTTCTACAGTAAGTGTGTATTACCCTAGTGACACAAAGAAAATAGGTCACACTATAACCGCCCAAACATAAAATGAGCACAATGCAGGTGAACCATCATGGAGGATATCTATTACTCTTTTATGATTTGATCGCAGATGCCCTTATTTTTGTTACATAGACATTTTACATTTTTTTCTTTTATTTTTAAAGAGATATTATGGAAGAAGAAATTTACAGGTGGGTAGATTAGGCTCAACTCTTTTGTTAATGCCCTTGGAATATTTTATACAGATCTGAGTTTAATCTCTTAAAAAACTTAAGAGAAGAAGATATGAAAATGTGTAAGATTAGACTACAAAATAATAAGACATGATTTGTTTTCAATATCAAAATGTATCTGGAACTCGAGTTCTTCAGAGTCAAAGTTGTATTTCTTACAGAGTTTCGATAACACAAATCTTTTACTTTGAGGGTGAGTTTTATTTTTGGAAACAACCAAAAGTCATCCAAAGCCAAGTCTAATCAAGCAGGAAACTACTCTTTGGTTAAAAATGAGGTGCAATTGTAGAGTGAGGAGATAGAAAATATAAACTAGGTAAGAAGTCATTCCAAAGTGGAATTCGTTGGGAATTTTGAGGCACTTTTATGAGAAAAAAAAAGTAAAGCCTCACCAAAAGAATGCTGGTTCATCATCATTGATCACCAAGTGAGGGCATCACAGTCTGAGACTCCATATAACCTGAGCTCATCGCTAATCCCTCTATGGGAACATCTTCACTATTCATAACTCTATGCCTTCTCCTAGAAAATGATTTGAAATTCTGTCCTCTCTTCAAGAAATTGAGGTCAATCATTCTTAAATGGTTAACTCCTCCACATTTCACTTGAATTTTGGGATGAGCATTCTGATCTCTCTGGATAAGATTATTAGTTATTCTAACCCTTTCCATTCTCAGAATCCCTGTCTCAGCAACCAAAGAGTTGGATACTCTGGAGGTGCAATTATTTCTTGTTAACTAAAACCAACCAAAGGACTGGTAAGCCTCTGGATGGATTCATCTCCTTCTAGGATGCATTTTTGCTCTGGGGATTATCTTTCACCTGGAGTCTTCTCTCTGTGACGCTGGAACCTGGGGCCAAGCAGCCAGCACTGTTTATGTCAGAAAATGCCTCTTCTAGATTTTGACTCAGTAGATTTTCTGAATCAAAAATTCAGCCATTGTCTCCTGGGAACCTTTCCAACAAGGTGCTCTGAGGCAGCAGGGAGCCAGCAGCTGTGGTCCCACAGTCCTCAGGACTCTTGATAATCAAGTAAACTAGGGTCCTGGAGTGTGGCTGAGCTGAACAGGATCAGATCAAACTAAGTCCCAAGACTCCATCACCTCCAATAAACTTTTCAAAAAAGAATATCATCATGATAACAGCAAGTTGACACACAAAAAGCTCAATCTCAGCTTAAAACACCTAGTCAAGCTTTGAAAAATTTAAGTTTCAAAAATGAAAAGGAATGCGTGAGGAGTATAAGATGGCGAACGCCACGTTGACTGCACTTTTCCTTAACCAGACTCAGTATGCTCTGTTGATTGAACTTGGTTCTAGTTTCAGCAAACAGTATTCATTTCAAAGACTCCTTATTTTGTCGAACTGAGTTTATAAACACGGCTATTAGCTAATAAACAAGACCTACAAATCTCATTACTCTACACACAGAGTTGCTCTTTGTCCAGGCTGAGGGGCGGGGATGTCAGAGGATGCCCAGAGAAAAGCCTTGAAGGAACATCACACAGACTCCCCTCAACCACTCAGGCCTTCAGCGAGCCTCCAGTGGCCCATTTCTGCTCAAGATCCATCCAGTTCTTCCATTTATTCAACAAATTTATTTTTAATCTCTTGGATATCCACCATGCACAAGGTGCTAGGTGAATATAGTCAAGTCACATAAATTAATAGAACAGGGTCAATGACTGCAAGTACACAAGGCACAAACAGTATTAACTATGGTAGGGTTTGAGAAGTATGGTGCAGAAGTTGTCATAAAGTCACACTTTGGAGGAAAAGAGATCCATCTCTCCCGTGATGAGATGGACAGAAGGCTTTGAAGAAGCTGACTTTTGAGTTGGTCCTGGAAGGATGGTTATTATTTTGAAAAAGAGAAAAAACTTGGTAATCATTCCAAGAAGAGCAAGCACCATGAGTGCAGCTAAGGAGCAAGGGGAGTGAATTCCTATGTATTAAGAACCTAATGTGTATGAGGTACTCTGCTACCTCTACAGACAAAAAAAAATTAATAAAAACATAAAGCAAGTTTGATCAGAGCAGGTTGTATGATTATTTGAAAGGGGAAGAGGAGGTTCATAAATTCAAGTAGCGGTGCTACCAAAATTGCATGCAGCAGGGAAGAGTATAAGATAGCTTGATAACTGTATCACATACCATTTAAGAGACTGTAGGACCATCTGAAGCATTATCTGCGGTCTGTGATCCAAAATGTAGGAGTAGAGTGAGAAATAAGGCTGGAAATGCAGTTAGAAATAATTATATGAAGTATTTAAATGCCCAAATTCAAATTTTATAGTTTGGTTTGAAGACATTGGGAGTCATTAAGTGTTTGAGGGTGGGCATATCTCTAAATGATGTTTCAGACATGGGCTTTTATTTAAAAGCATTATGTACCAGTAGTTTTTGCTTTATTTCAATTTACTTTCAATTCCATAGAACATCCTATTTTTGTAATGCTTGCTTCATTTCATCATTTGCTTAGCTCTGTCAGCTGTCTGTTTATTTCCATGTGCCTTCTTTCCCACCTGCCTTTCTATCTTATAATTTATTTCTGTATCTTATGAGGATGACTGTTCTCAGCTCTTCACATGTATAGACTAACTTCATAGCAACCCTCTGCGGAAGGTAACTGCTCTCCAATGCTTAGAGCAATGCTCCAGCACCTAAAACAGCTTATTACATTGTAGGTGCCTAATAATTACATGTTGTTAAGCAAATCCCCATCTTACAGATGACAAAATGGAGCATGTAGAGGTTAAGTGAGCTGCTCAAGGTCACAAGACCCTGAAGTTCTGAAGCTGGGCTTCCAACTCAGAAGGGAGATTCACAGTTGTCACTGCAATTCTTCATCTGTTTTGAAGATGTTCTTATTCTCCTTCTTCTATGCAACATTGCTCTTTTTTTATGTATTCAGTCTTTTCATTGGCCTAGCTTGGCATTTACCACTTTCTATCAGTTTATGAATCAAATTATCCAAAAGTGTCTTTATTGTTTCTACGGCCCAGTGATGTGAAATATCTCCCCCCTCTCTCTGGACCTTTATCTCTGGGTTTCTGGTTGTTACACCTGAAGTTATGAGAATCAGAAAAGCATTCATTGAAACACAAATACCAGATGGATCGGATCATAAAAAAGGTGAGTTATAGGAAATTGGTTACAATTCCAGTTCCTGTGTGTGCACACGCACATGCACACACACACACACACACACACACACACACACTCAGCCAACCTGTGCCTGCAATTAGTCTTCTGGTATTGCCTTTATGATAAACCATCTGTTTCCTTATCCCTGGCTGTATGCTTAGCAGTTCTGAAATCTTTAGCAGAGGACTGATTACATTAATGCGTATGTTTTTTTAAGTTTCTAGAGTGTTCCTGGCAATTTTATGCGTTTAGACACATGGTAATTAATCTTCCCCAATAGATGGTACAATCTTTGAAGATGAGAATCACGTTTATTTCATATAGCAATTTCCCTTCCATTTCCCTCCATATAGGAGATGCTGCATAAATTCTCCATGCACACACACGCACACGTACACACTTGCACGTGTGCGCACACATGGTAGTGACCTGCTCTCTTTCAAACACCAGTTATCTAAATTGTATTTTGGAACAAAGTGTTCTCCTTTCTTGACTGACTCTCTTGTAAAAGTTCATCGAGAGAAAAGCAAGTGCCTTAGTTTTCTTTTTAATTTCATATTCTGCAATAAGCAGGGTTTTGTTTATAGCATATTTGAAGGAAGGCCCACATATGCCATGACCTTTCACATGATCTTGAAGAATGCATTATGCAGTCTCATAGCAAGCACGATTATAATTTCCTATATTAATCATAAGTATAGACTTTGAGCATCTAGGGTACACTGGATTATGTAGGCACCCCAGATAAATATCATATACAGTCCTTTAGCCTTAAAAAAAACCTCTCAGATTTATTTGAGAAAGAAAATATAATAACCCTAAAATAAGTTAATTAAAATTTATTATAAGGAACAAATAAGCAGTTTGCAAACAGCATGATAAAAGGCCTAAAAGGCCGCCAATGCAAAGAGCAGCCAAAATAAGATTGTCTGATAGTAAAATGACCAAGAGGTATAAACAGGAAATTCACAAACTATAAAACCAAGATATCAAATAAGCATATGAAAACATACACAATCTCATTGGTTATTAAAGAAATGTGAATGGAAATAATTAGCATAAAACTCACATTTAAAATGCACCAAAAACGTTTAAGACGATAAAGCCCAGAATTGATATTTCTAAAATTCAACACTATTTCTGGGGGAAAATATTTATCAAATCCATAATAATCTATAGTATCATTTGACTCAGCAATTCTACCCATAGACTTTATCTTAGAAAATAATTAGGCAAAATTAAGTTTCAGAAATGTGAATCTTAGGATTGTTTATAAAAGTGAAAAATTGAAAACTGCGTAACTGTGTCACAATGGGCAATTAGTTTAATGGGTTATGGTGTGCTCATGCAATTGAGTAAGTACTATGCATCCATTAAGTGGATGCTTTAGGCATCAAAGATGTTCATGACGCACCGCTTTTAGTATAAAAAAGAAAAGCCTCTTACAAAACAGTGTATGTGGCATGATCCCAATTTCATAAAGACAAAACAAAACTCTCTAAGCGGGGTGGGGTGGGAATGTAAAATAAAGGAGCAATTGTTTCGATGCTAAATGTATCTCAGCTGTGAATAACATCTGCATGCCTTGATAATGCGAACTGAACACTGATATCAGCAAAAGGAGTGATATAAAGGTACTGCAGACAATGGGAGGGGCTGTATGTGTGTGAGGCACTGTACCTAAGCCAGATTCCCTTCTCCTGAAGAACAAAGTCGATGGGTAACATCTAAAATAAAAGTCAGTAAGTAACAGTATAAGGATACTATGTAGAATTATATGCCAGAATGAATAATAAAAGGATTGAAAGCAATACACCAGGTTTTACTCTACATCATTAAAAAAAAATCTGCTTCTAATTTAATTGCATTCCTTCAAACAAAGGTTGGGGTTCTTTCTTATTTACTGTCTTAGTCCATTCTGGATGCCATAACAGAATACCATAGACTAGGTGGCTTATAAACAACAGAATTTTTTTCTCACTGTTCTGGGGGCTGAGAAGTTCAAGATCAAGGAGCCAGCATAGTCATAGCCTGGTGAAGCCCTCTTCCTGGTTCGTAGCCCTGTTTCCTCTCCATGTACTCAATTGTGGGGGGTGCGGGGGGAGACTAGGGAGCTCTCTGGAGCCTCTTTTATAGGCACTAACCCTGTTCATGAGGGCTCCACCTTCCAGACTTAAGCATTTCCTAAGGGCCCCACCTACATACAATATCAGAACATCAGGCATAAGGAGCTCAGCATACAACTCTGGGAAGACATAAAACATTCAGTCCTGGTAGGCATTTCCTCCTATGCCTTTTTGGAACTGCTCCAGCTTCTTAGATCTCAGAATTGGTATCTTTTATCAATTCTGGTTATTTTAAAATGTATTAAAATATAGTTGGCATACAATATTGTTTCAGGTGGACAACAGTAATTTGCCATTTATACACCTTATGATGTGATCACCATGATAAGTCTAGTACCCAACTGTCGCCATGCAAAGCTTTGGTATTATTGACTATATTCCCTGTGCTGTACAGTTTCCCTGTGACTTATTTATTTTATGGCTAGAAGTTTGTATCTCTTATTCCCTCCCCTTCACCTTTTTCACCCATTCCCCCACCCACTTCCCCTCCAGCGACCATCAGTTTGTTCTCTGTATCAATGAGTCTGTTTTTGTTGTATTTGTTTGTTTTATTTTATGAGATTTCACATATAAGTGAAATCATAAGGTATTTGCCTTTCTCTGCCTAACTTATTTCACTTAGCATAATACTTTCCAGGTTCATAGCTACCATATATCCATCAAAATATTGACTCTTCCAACTAGAATGAGGTATCACCTCACAGTTGCCAGAATGGTGACCATCAATAAATCAACAAACAATAAGTACTGGTGAGGATGTGGAGAAGAGGGAACTCTCAAGCACTGCTGGTGGGAATGCAGACTGGTGCAGCTACTGTGGAGTTTCCCCAAAAAATTAAAAATGAAACTCCCTTTTGACCCAGCAGTCCACTTCTGAGTATATATCCTAAGAATCCCAAAACACCAATAAGAAAGGATATATGCACCCCTATGTTCATTGCAGCATTATTTACCACTAGAGGCCCAGTGCATGAAATTCATACATGGGGGGGGGGGTGAGGTGTCCCTCAGCCCAGCCTGCACCCTCTCTGATCTGGGACCCCTCGAGGGATGTCTGACTGCCCATTTAGGCCCGATCCTAATGGGATCGGGCCTAAATGGGCAGTAGGTCATCCCTCTCACAATCCAGGACTCCTGGCTCCCAACCGTTTGCCTGCCCACCTGCTTAATTGCCCCTAACCACTTCTGCCTGCCAGCCTGATCACCCCCTAACCACTCCCCTGCCAGCCTGATTGACACCTAACTGCTCCCCTGTGGCCCAATTGCCCCTAACTGCCCTCCCCTGCCAGCCTGGTCACCCCTAACTGCCCTCCCCTGCCAGCCTGGTTGCCCCTAACTGTCCTCCCCTGCAGGCCTGGTCACCCCCAACTGCCCTCCCCTGCAGGCTTGGTCACCCCTAACTGTCCTCCCCTGAAGGCCTGGTCACCCCTAACTGCCCTCCCCTGCAGGCCTGGTCCCCTCTAACTGCCCTCCCCTGCCAGCCTGGTTGCCCCTAACTGTCCTCCCCTGCAGGCCTGGTCACCCCCAACTGCCCTACCCTGCTGGCCCATTCACCCCCAACTGCCCTCCTCTGCCAGCCTGGTTGCCCCTATCTGCCCTCCCCTGCTGGCCTGATCACCCACAACTGCTTTCCCCTGCAGGCCATCTTGTGTCCACATGGGGGCAGCCATCTTTGACCACATGGGGGCAGCCATCTTGTGTGTTGGAGTGACAGTCAACTTGCATACTACTCTTTTATTAGATAGGATTGCCAAGATCTGGAAACAGCCAAAGTATGGATCAGCAGATGAGTGGACAAAAAATCTGTGGTACATGTACATAATGGAATACTATGCAGCAGTTAAAAAAGAAAGAACTCTTACCCTTTGCAACAGCATAGAGAGACCTGGAGATTATTATGTTAGTCAAATAAGCCAGTCAGAGAAAGACAAATCTAATCTAATAATAGACAAATATGCAAATTGACCATACCTCTGACACACCCACAAGCCACGCCCACCATCCAATCAGAGCGAGTATGCAAATTAACCCAAACCAAGATGGCTACAGCCACAGAGAGCAAGGTTTCCTAGGTAACAGAGGAGGCCAAGCTTTCTGCCAGCCATTGCCAGGCCTAAGCCTCCACTCAAGCTACAAAGTTTCAATTATAGAAGGTAAACAAATTCAAACAAATGGCGGCAGAACGGAGCTTGAGAGAGCAGGCCAGGGTTGCCGCTGGCAACAGGGGAAGCAAAGCTTTCCACACACCCTGGCCGGGCTCACCTGCTTAAGGCAACATAGTTTCAATTATAATCCCAACACAATGGCTGCGGCCTCGGAGGGAGCCCCAGGCTTGGCTTGGCTCTGCTCCAGGCTACAAAGTTTCAATTGTAGAAGGAAAATAAATTCCAGATACCAGGGCCTCCGCTTGGGTTACCAGGGGGCGTGGCTGGCCTGCAAACCACCACAGGCCCCTCGCTCAGGCCACCCCACACCCCAAGGGAAACCCCACCTGATCTGGGACGCCCTTCAGGGCAAACCAGCTGGCCCCCACCCCTGTACCAGGCCTCTATCCTATCTAATAAAAGAATAATATGCAGATTGATCATCACTGCAACACACAATATAGCTGCCCCCATGTGGTCAAAGATCCTGCCCCCATGTGGACACAAGATGGCCACCACAAGATGGCCAGCAGGAGAGGGCAGTTGGGAGGCACCCGGCCTGCAAGGGAGGGCAGTTGTGAGGGATCAGCCCTGCAAGGGAGGGCAGTTGAGAGGGACCAGGCCTGCAAGAAAGGGCAGTTGGAGGTGATCAACCCTTCAGGAGAGGGCAGTTAGAGTGACCAGGCCGGCAGAGGAGGGAAGTTGGGGGCAAACAGGCTGGCAGGGGAGCTGTTAGGCATCAATCAGGCTGGCAGCGGAGTGGTTAGGGGGTGATCAAGCTGGCAGGCAGAAGCGTTTAGGGCCAATCAGGAAGGCAGGCAGGCAAGCAGTTGGGAGCCAGCAGTCCTGGATTGTGAGAGGGATGTCCGACTGCCCGTTTAGGCCCGATCCCACTGGGATCGGGCCTAAACGGGCAGTCGGACATCCCTCAAGGGGTCTCATATTGGAGAGGGTACAGGCTGGGCTGAGGGAGAACCCCCCTCCGTGCACGAATTTCGTGCACCGGGCCTCTAGTACCATATAATCTCACTTATATGTGAAAACTAATGAACAAAATAAACTGATGAACAAAATAGAACCAGAGTCATGGATACATGGAACAGACTGACAGCTGTCAGAGGGGAGGGCAAAGTGTGGGCTAGATTAAAGAAGGTGAAGAGATTAGCCAAAGAACATGTATGCATAGACCATGGACTCAGACAATAGAGTGGTAAAGGCCAGGGGAGGGGTGGCAGAGGCTGAGTGGAGGTGGGCAAGGGAGGAGGGGGAGAATGGGAAACATCAATAATAGCATCAACAATTTAAAAAGAAAGTAACTAAATAACTGTGTGTGTCTGTGTGTGTGTGTGTGTGTGTGTGTGTGTGTGTGTGTGTGTGTATTGGCTCTCCTCCCTCCTTCTTCATTCTCTCCTCCTCTTCTGGAACTCTGATTGAGTATTTTCATCTCTTTTTTACCTCTGTACTGTAGTCTAGTATTTATTTATATCTGTTGCCTAGCTTACTAATTCTCTCTTCTAATGGGTCTTATCTGCTGTTAAACTCATACAGTGAGCTTTGAAATTACATTTGTTATTTTACTTTTTAAAAAATCTGATTATTTTCATAACCTCTTGTACTTTGCTCATAAATTTAATCTCTTCTTTATTGCTTTAGGTATGTCTGTTTTATAATCTCTTTGACAATTCCTATATCTGAAATCTTTCCATGTGTGATATTGGTGTCTCTCGCTTCTGCTGCCTCTCACTCATGGTAACTTGCTCCATTGTTATTTTGGCATTTGCTATAGAATAATATTTTTGGAAGTTTTCTTAGGAATTTTTTGAGACCTAGTTTAAAAGTAGGTTCCTTCATAGAAATCCTCCAAAGAGGCTTTGTGTTTGTGTCTGCCAGGTGCCAGAGGTTATGACCAACCCATCATTACTTAGAATCAAATTCTAAGATTGGGGATTTTTCATCGATTCCAGTTGGCATAAATGTGGGCTGCAACACAGTGGGAAGAATACATGGATATAGATGTGAATTTGAAGGGAACATTTTTTCTTCCCTCAGGATACAGTTCCAAGGGAAGAAATTCTCCTTGGTGCCCCTTGAGTGTCAAGATAATTTCTAATTTAATTTTACATGGGTAGCCTTTAGGAGGGGGATCCCAGCACTAGTGATGCAGTCTCCTACTAAACAGTGCATCTTGGTCAGCCATAAGCAATACCTTCTGCTCCTTGAAACTGTCAAACAATAACATAAGGTCACCAAGATTCAGCAAATATATTTTAGTACTCTGTTTATTCCAGTGGGTTTCTATTTTTACTTAATTTTAGCCTCTAAGGAATATAACAGCTTATCCATACACGCTTTGGAAAATTTTATTACATTTTAGTTCACATTTTAGTTGTTTTCAGAGGAACAATAGCTTGGAGCCTCAAGTCTTCCCAGTCAGAAAAATAAGTCTAAAATTCATGTTTTTCACCACTGCCCCCCAGATACTGAGCTCTGTGAACAAGGGACCATGACTTCTCTATTCATCACCTGCTGCAGTGTGAGGAGCTCATTAAGAATTTGCTGATTAAGATTGTGAATGAATACAATTTTTATTAAAGCAACCATTCAAAGGGATACAGTTTTATTTTCTTTGAGAACTAGAAATTTAATAAAAGAGTAGTGTTTTTGACATTTCTTTATTAGCCAAGAATGTCTTTCTCCACAACTTGCCCACCCTTTTTTCTGGAAGAGGAAACTTTTTAAAGATAAGATGGCAGTAAGTTCAAGGAACAATGTGAAGAAAAGAGAATATTGTAGAAGAATTTACCATGTTCAGAGAAAATCACTGAAGTTAAAAACCTCCAGAAAAAGAACTGGAGCTCATTTACCTCAGTCATTAAATACCACCTGATATTAAACCCTGTCATCCTATCTAATAAAGAGAAACATGCAAATTGACCGTACCTCTGCTATGCCCACAAGCCACACCCACAAGCCAATCAGGAGCGAGTATGCAAATTAATCCAACCAAGATGACAGCAGCCACAGAGCTGGAGTGAGCAGGAGGCTTGGGTTGCCCCCTGTGATGGAGGAAGCCAAGCTTCCCACCCGCCCTGGCCGGCCCTGGCCTCAAGGCTACAAAGTTTCAATTATAGAAGATAAAGAAATCCCAAATATCTGCTTCCAGCCGGCCCTGGCCTCCGCTCAAGGAAGTGTTGGAAAAACAAAAAAGCAAAAAAGGAGGGGCTGGGAGATTGGGTTGCTGAGGGCTGTGGCCAGTCTGCAAACAGCCATCAGCACCTCACCCAGGCTGGCTAGGCACCCCAGTGGGGACCCCCACCCTGAAGGGGCTGTGGCCAGCCTGCAAACAACCATCATCCCCTCACCCATGCTGGCTAGGAACCCCAGCAGGGACCCCCACCTTGAAGGGGGTGTGGTCAGCCTGAAAATGGCCCTCAGCCCCTCACCCAGGCTGGCCAGGCACCTTAGCGGGACCCCCACCCTGATCCGGGACACCCTTCAGGGAAAACCAACCAGCCCCCACCCGTGCACCAGGCCTCTATCTATACTAATAAAAGGATAATATGCTAATTAGACTGAGAGACCTTCCAGGAGACCTTCCGGACGTTCTTCTGATCAAAGCCATGGTGGCAGGGCAGAGATAGAGGCGGTTAGAGGCCAAGAGGGGAGGGCAGTTGTGGGTGATCAGGCCAGGATGGGACGGCATTTGTGGGTGATCAGGCTGGTGGGGGATGGGGCCGTTGGGGGTAAGCAGACCAGCAGGGGGGGCAGTTGGGGGCAAGCAGGCCAGTGGGGAGGGAAGGTGGGGGTGAGCAGGCCAACAAGGGGGGCAGTTGGGGGTGAGAAGGCCAGCAGGGGAGGCAGTTGGGGGCAAGCATACTGGCATGGGGGGCAGTTGGGGGTGATCAGGCTGGCGGGGGGGCAGTTGGGGGCAAGCAGGCCTGCAGGCAGAGTGGTTAGGGGCAATCAGACAGGCAGGCAGGCAGGTGAGCGGTTAGGAGCCAGCAGTCCCGGATTGCAAGAGGGATGTCCGACTGCTGGTTTAGGCCCGATCCCTGTAAACCGGCAGTAGGACATCCTTGGAAGAGTCCCAGATTGGAGAGGATGCAGGCCGGGCTAAGGAACATCCGCCCCCCCCCCACCCGTGCATGAATTTCATGCACCAGGCCACTAGTTTTTAATAAAGGAGGCTTAAAAAAATCATGGTTATGAAACACACCTGGAATGAACACATAACTTAAGTGAAAAAAGCAAACCCGAGCTTTGTGATAAAATATTTTTTTACATGTTAACAACCCAAAACACTTAAAGTGGAAGAAAACCCCTTCACAGCAATGGTTCTCTCAGACAGAGGCACTTTCCAATTTATCAAGAGGAGTACTCACCACTGCACCCAGTCCCACCAACCACACCCATTCTTTGAAACATATGGAGAGAAAGGTAAGTGAGCAAATATATATATAATTTTTTTCACCTGAGCAGACCCGTATTAGTTTAGATATTCTAGAATGCCTATCTGGGACTTGAAATAGTCACAGAAAGATCTTGGTAAGACCAAGGAAGAAACTATATGAAAACAAAAAGTTATATCAGTTAAAGGGTTTGGGAAAGATAGCAGACTAGGCTACCATGCTAGCCTACCACTAATAACATGTGGAAATGAAGGTTAAGATATTGCAGTTCTTTAAACATCTATGGCTGTTGCTATGGAAAATGGTGTGGCAATTCTTCAAAAAATTAAACATAGAATTACCATATGATGCAGCATTCCACTTCTGGATATATATATATATTATATACATATATATATGTATACATGCACATACACATACACACACACATACATATATTTTGTATATATATATATATATATATATATATATACACACATACACACACACACACACACACACACACACACACACACATATATATATATATATTAGAAGCCCGGTGCACAAAATTCATGCATGGGGGGGCAGGATCCCCTCAGCCCAGCCTGCACCCTCCAATCTGGGACCCCTCAGGGGGTGTTTGACTGCTGATTTAGGCCCGATCCCGGGGATTGGGCCTAAACCGGCAATCAGACATCCCTCTCACAATCCTGGACTGCTGGCTCCTAATTGCTCACCTGCCTGCCTGCCTGGTCACCCCTAACTGCCCCTGCCTGCCTGCCTGATTGCTCCTCACTGCCTCTGTGTGCCAGCCTGATTGCCTCTAACTGCCCCCACTGCCGGCCAGGTCACCCCTAATTGCCCCCCACGGCTGGCCTGATTGCCCCTAGCTGCCTGCCACACCAGCCTGATCACCTCTTACTGCCCCCCCGCCAGCCTAATCACCCCCAACTTCCCCCCTCTGCTGGCCTGGTCACTTGTAACTTACCCCCTCCTGGCCTGGTCTCCCTTAACTGCCCCCCCCTGCCGGCCTGGTTGCCCCTCACGGCCCCCCCACTGGCCTGGTCACCCCATGCAGCCTACTTGTTCTGTCATTTGGTCATCCCTCACTAACCACCCTGATGGCCTGGTTGTAGGCAGCCCAGCACTGGTCCCAATTGCTCCACACCATCAGTGGGTGCGAGTGGGGCTGGTGCCATCAGCGCATGGGAGCAGCGGCGGCAGAAGCCGGGCTGCTGGCAGACAGGGGACCGGGGGTCATAGCAGAAGGGGCCAGGCAGGGGTGTGGAGGATGGACCGAGACCCACCCCTGTGCCCACTACAGCCTCACGGTCCACAGTTCCTTTCAAGGTGCACAAATTTGTGCACTGGGCCACAGTTCCTTTCAAGAATGGGCCTTCCTTCCCCTGGCTGCCAGAACCACCTTTGCTCTGGCCCGGAGCTGCCTTTCCACCTTCCCACGCTGCCCAGAGGCCCAAAGCTGCTGGGGCAGTGCGGAACACCTACGTCGTCACCATGGTGTCGACGCAAGCATTCCGCCCCCAGCCACTCAGAGCCTGTGTATGCAAATTAATCCACAATCTTTGTTGGGTCAATTTGCATACTCACTCCTGATTGGCTGGTGGATGTCACGAAGGTACGGTCAATTTACATCTTTCTCTTTTATTAGTGTAATATTTTGGTAATATATATATTGAAAGAATTGAAAACAGGGACTTGAAAACAGGGACTTGAACAGATATTTGTATACCCATGTTCATAGCAGCATTATTCAGAATAATAGCCAAAAAGTGGAAACAGCCTGAGTGTCCATCAATGGATGAATGGATAGACAAAACATGGTATATATATATACTGGAATGTTATTCAACCTTATAAAGGAAGAGAATTCTGACACATGCTGCAACATAGATGAACCTTGAGGAGATCATGCTAAGTGAAATAATCAGGGTACCAATGGACAAAAATTGTATGATTCTTCTTCTGTGAGGTTCCTAAAATAGGCAGGTTCATAGAGACAGGAAGTAGAATGGTGCTTCCGGGCTCTGGGGGTGGTGGGGAAGAGGAAGGGAGGAGGAAAGTGAGGAGTTAGTATTTAATGGATATGGAGTTTCCTTTTGTGAAGATGAAGAAAGTTCTGGAGATGGAAAGTAGTAATAGCTGCACAGCATTGTGTATGAACTTAAGGCCATTATGCTTAAAATGGTTTAAATGCTAAATTATATGTTATGAATATTTTATCTTAAAAAAAATGTAGGGCTGTGGTCAAGAGAAGAAAGGGAAAACCCACATATTGGAAGCCAGGAGACAGCTAAGGGACACCTAGGTAAGTATATGAGCTGATGCTTTAGCTATTGAGGGAGTTATCTAATCCGGTTAGCTAGGAATTTGACCCTTGATGGGTTACTAACTCAGTAAAAATCGGGACTAATAACCTCTGCCCACTCATCCAGAGAGATAATATGGAAGTTGTCTCAGCAATAACTCTAACAGAGAAATGAGAAAACTAAATCAATAAATAATTCTCCCATGAAATCTCCAGATCCTGGACCTGCGTGTCTAGAGTTTGATCTACACGGCATTCATGGTGTGAGAAACCCTTGAGCTGAAAAAAATGTAAAACTGCTCTTGTTTTGGCTCAGTGGTTAGAGTGTTGGCCCATGGACTGAAGCGTCTTGGGTTCAATTCCAGTCAAGGGCACGTAACTCAGTTGCAGGCTTGATCCCAGGCCCTGGTCAGGGCACGTGTGGAGGCAACCAATTAATGTGTGTCTCTCATATCCTTGTTTCTCTCTCTCTTATCCTTGTTTTTCCCCCTCCCTTCCACTCTCTTGAAAATCAATGGAGAAAAAATATCCTTGTGTGAAGATTAAAAAAAAAAAAAAAAACTGCTCTTGGGCTGCTGTTGGCTCCAGGGTGTTCAGAAGAAGTAAACCAAAATGCACTGGAGGGATTTCTTGGCAATTCAGACTTTCCAGATTCCCAAAGGGAAAAAAAGTCCCTCTTATCATCCAAAATTGCAAACATACACAAGGAAATTTTTCATTGGGAATGAAAGTCAACAGAAATTTCATTAAAACTATAATGATTTTATATAATTTAAAATAAAATAATTTTTAAATAATCTGAAAGAGAATATGATGTGACATGAATAAATAGAAGTATTAAACAGTACAGAAATAATAGCAAGGAAAGAGAATTAATAAACTGGAAGCCAAATCCGGCTATATTACCCAGAACCCAGATTAGAAGATATCAGAAGACAGGAAATGTAAAAGAGAAGTTAAAAGACATGAAATATAGATTGAAAATCTCCAACAAGTATCTAATAGGAATTCCTGAAAGAGAGAATAAAGATAATGGAGAAGAAACAGTGTTCATAATGATAATAGTTGAGAATTATCCAGACTTTATTTTTAAAATGACTCTTCAGATTAATGAAGCACAGTGAGTCTAAGCATAACATATAAAAATAAATTCACCTTGGACTCATTGAAGTGAAATGATATAAAATCTAAGGAAACCAAAATATCCAGAAAGAAAAAAATAAATTATCCATATAGAGAAGCAACATAAATGGCAACAGAATTTCTGACAGAAATATTAGAAGCTGGAAGGCATGGAATAATAGCCTCAAAGTCTTGAGCGAAAATAACCAGCAACTTAGAATTCTATTATCAGCTAAATTATAATGAAAGAGTCAGGGTGGAGTAAAGACATTGTCAGAAAGCGGCTATTAAGGTTTGCCACTGGAAAAGCAGATTTAATATGCTCACAATTGGGCAAGCAATGCAGTTGGTAAACCTATAGGTAAAGCTAAATAAGCATTGGCTTAAACTATCAACAATATAAACAATGAATAATGTGGAGGATATTATTCAAAACTGAACTCCTAGACAACAATACTATTCAGGTTGGACGGGCGAGAGAGATTGGAATTACAGCACTCGGAGGTCCTCGCAGACAAGTATGCAGGTTAACAAGCCGCTGGCTGCCACTCTGAGAAATAGGAACCAAACTTGTAATTTCCAAAGAGAAAATAAAAAATACGGGAATAAAGTAATATTCCCACCAAAAAAAAAGTTTTGAAACAAATGTGGTGGGGTGTCACAACTTTATTTAGCTGGGTAATAGGTACATGGAGTTCATTTTACCTATACTGGTCTCTATTCTATGTGCATGTGTAGAATATTTCATATAAATAAATAGACAATTTGTTCTAGGTCTTTGAAGTATGCCATTGGTATTTTAATGGGGATTGCATTGAATTTATAGATTGCTTTGGGTAGTATGGACATTTTAATGATGTTGATTCTACCAATCCAAGAACATGGTGTATTCTTCCATTTGTTCATGTCTTCCTCTATCTCTTTTTTCAGCATCCTGAAATTTTCTGAGTACAGGTCCTTTATCGCCTTGGTTAAGTTTATTCTTAGGTATCTTAATTTTTTTGTTGCAATGGTAAATGGGATTGCTTTTTTAATTTCTCTTTCTGTAAGTTCATTATTGGTGTATAGAAAAGCCATAGACTTCTGGGTGTTAATTTTGTATCCTGCTACATTGCCTAATTCATCTATTAAGTCTAGTAGTTTTTTGATGGTGGGAATGAAGACTGGTGCAGCCACTGTGGAAAACAGTATGGTGTTTCCTCAAAAAATTAAAAATGGAACTGCCATTTGACCCAATAATACCACTTCTAGGAATATATCCCAAGAAAACAGAAACACCAATCAGAAAGGATATATGCACCCCTATGTTCATAGCAGCACAATTTATAATAGCTAAGATTTAGAAACAGCCTAAATGTCCATCAGCAGATGAGTCGATAGAAAACTGTGGTACATCTATACAATGGAATACTATGCTGCTATAAAAAAGAAGGAATTCTTACCATTTGCAACAACCTGGATGGACCTGGAGAGCATTATGCTAAGTGAAATAAGCCAGTCAGTGAAAGAAAGATACCACATGATCTCACTCATTTATGGATAATAAAGAACATTATAAACTGATGAATAAAAATAGATACAGAGGCAGAGAAGCATCGAACAGACTGTCAAACTACAGCAGGAAGGCTGGGGAGGGTTGGGGCGGGGGGGGGTGGGGAGTTAAGAGATCAACCAAAGGACTTGTATGCATGCATATAAGCATACCAATGGACCCAAGACACTGGGGTGGGGAGGGGTGAGGGCATGTGCGGCTGTGGGGAGGTAGGGGAGGCCAGGGGAAGATCAATGGGGAAAAAAAGGAAACATATGTACTACTATTTGTAATACTTTAAACAATAAAATAAAATTTAAAAAATAAATAAATAAACAAATAGAAAACTCATCATCAAGCCAGGAGAAGGCATGAAGTTAAAGAGAGTGAGTGTAAAAAACCTGATCAACCACAATAAATGTAAAGAGATTGTCTTATTAATTAAAATATAAAAAGCATAGAAAAGAAACTTAGCTATATGCTATTTTGAAGAAACATATCTAAAATATAATGAAAAGGTGAATTATGAAGGATGGAAAGATATATACCAGGTAAATAGTAACTAAAAAAATAGCCACAGTGTTGACATAAGTATTGGATAAAATAATAAGACACTTACTAAAATAATAAAGGACACTTAAGGAAAAAGAGGACACTATATATTAATGGAAGGAAAAATTTATCAGAAAGATGTAATAATCATATACTAGTATGTACCTAACAATTTAGCCTCAAAATATATAAATCAATAATTCATGAAAAATAAACATAAATTTACAAATCAACATAGTAGATTATAATATTCTTTTCTTAAAATTGACAGATTAAACAGACAAAAAATTTGTATTGATAGAGACCATTTGGATAACATGATTAACGAGTTGAACAAAGGGACAGATGTAGAACCCTGAGGACTAAAGAATGCACATTTTCAAGTATACTAGTACATGAACTATTTTAAATAAACTGACCATATAGTATGCCACCAACCAAATCCAAACAAATACCAAAGAATTGATATTCTACAGACTACATCACAATAAAATCAAAAACAACAAAATTGATTTAATATGCTTGACATTTAAAAATAATATTTCTAAGGAACCAAAGATCAAAGAACAAATAAAGGCGTTTTAGAACCAAACCATAACACAAACACCAAATCTGGAAGAAAACCGGCAGCGTGTCGGTCAGTGTTTTCCATCGGGCCTTCTGGGTGGAGGTGGATGTGTATATGTGTGTGAGGGCATTTGCCAGGGTCCATAGTGTAAATATCCCACCAGGTCTATTTCAAGCTACCAACATAAAGTGTGGAATTGGCAAGAAACACACAAAATCAGCTCTCACAAACCAGAATGACGTGGCTATAGTTGGCTCTGGCACACCACTGAAAACAATTGAAATGTATCTTTAAATGCATATACTAAAGCAGAAAGGTTGAAAATGACGGTAGTATCTAAATCAAAGGTTAACAAAGAAGACCATAGAAGGAAGGAAATCATCATAAAAGTAAGAGCAGAAGATAATAACATTACAGACAAAGACACAGTCAAGAAGGTTCACAAGAGGAAAAATGGCTCTTTCAGAAGCAAATGAAATAGGCAAACATCTGGCTAACATATCAAAAGAAGAAAAATTAAAAATAAACAGCACTCTGAATAGAAAGAACATTGAGATGCACTAAAAAAATAAAGGAAAAACTTATAAACAATACAGATAATTTTGAAAACAGATTAAAACGGCAATTTTTTGGGAAAATATAACAATATAACTGGCTTAGGAAGAAATATAACATGTGAGCATCCATATTACTGTCAGAGACACTGCCGGACCTCCGGGCCCCCTGCTGCTGCCCTCCCTCCACACACACAAACACGACGCCAAGCCTCGCTGGTTTTACAGGTAAGTTCTGCCTTCAAGAAACGAGTAATTTTAATATCATAAAATTGCTTTAGAAAGATAGAAAAAGGAAGAAAGCTATTCAGCTCATTTTATGAGGCCATAAAACCTTGAAACAAAACTGGAAAGAAAAACTGTAGGCCACTTTCATACATGAACAAAGAGACACATGCATTAAATACTACATTATTTTTAAAATCTGGCCATGTAATTTCTTAACTCGTTGCTAATCATGATCCAAGAATGTAAAAATGGCTTAGATCAATGAATATAATCATTACATTAACATATTAAATGAGAAAATTTATTCCAATAGATGCAGAAAAGGCATTTAATACAATTCAACGATCAATCTTGATTTAACAAATATACCTTCCCCCAAATAAATCCTGTTAAGCAAACTGGGAATCAATGGAACTCTGTTAACTTAATAAAGTATTTTTTTTTCAACCTGGCTGGTGTGGCTCAGTGGTTGAGCATCGACCCATGAATGAAGAGGTCACAGTTGATTCCAGGTCAGGGCACATTCCTGAGTTGCAGGCTTGGTCCCCGGAGGGGGTGTGCAGGAGGCAGCAGATCAGTGATTCTCTATCACCACTGATGTTTCTAATCTCTCTCTTCCTCTCCTATCCTCTCTGAAATCAATAAAAATATGTATTTTTAAAAAGCATTGCAAATATTGAAATGAACAATGTTAAAAACGTAATGATATCCTCATAGTTCTACTTTCATTGTTTTACTACAGGTCCTTGTCAGCATAATGAGAAAATAAAAAGAAACAGTTAAAAAAATTGAAATGTTGATAATATCAGCCTTATTCAAAATAGCCAAAAATTCAAAATAGCCCACATATGTGTCAACAGGAGAATGGGTAAACAAACTGATGAATACTATTCAGTCACACAATAACGGAGTACTGATACAGATGACAACATAAATGAGTCTTAAAACGACACAGTGCTAGGCAAAAGCAGTGTCCCAAAATAAAATATACTGTAGGCTCCATTTGCATGAAGTTCAAGGACAGGAAACACTCATGTATAGCCACAGAAAGCAGAGTTGTTTGACTAGGTTTGGGAGGTAGGAACTGACTGTAGGGAAGCGTGAGGGAACTTTCTGGAGAGAGGAAAGTGTTCTGTATCCTAATCAGGGTGTAAATTTACACAAGTGTATACAGTGGTCAGATCTCATTGAACTAAATAATTATAACCTGTGAATTTTATTATGTGGGAATTATATCTCAATTTTTAAAAGCACAATAGACACACACACAAATACTGAAGATTGGGGAAAAGAGAGTAATGTACTTATACATAAAATATATGCTTAGATAGAATATCCAAGAGAATCTACAAATAAATATTAGTGCTTATAAGAAAGTTCAGCAAATTTGCTAGAAATCAATATACAAAAATCAATAGTTTTGTTCAAGGACATCATTAACCACAGCAGTAAAAGCTTTTAAGGTGCCCAGAAATAAATCTAACAAATGGTGTGTAAGATTTTTATGGAGAAAGCAACAAAACCTTATTGAAGGGGGGAAGAAACAAGGATTCACTATATTCATGGATGGGCGGGTGCAATATTTTAAAGATTGCAATTTTCTCCAATTTACCTATAAATTCAATATGATCTCAATAAAAATCTCAGTAGTGTTTTTCAAATAACTTGACAAAAATAAGCTTACAAATTGCAAAAGAAAAGGAGTGGGGATGAGGCGTCAGAAGGAAGAGGAGGAAAAAAATGGGGGGGAGGCTCCGGGGGCTTATCCTTTTGAATATTGGCACTCGTTATAAAGCTTCAGTAATTTAAACAGCGCGATACTGCCACAGGGATGGAGAGCTTAGAAATAGAACCACTTAGATATGGACATTTGCAATATGACAGAGATAGTATTGCAAATCACTGGGCACAGAATAAGAGTATTCAATAAACGATGCTGGGACACACTCCTATAGAAAAAGACAGGTCCAGCTATTCACATAAAAGCAGGTAAAATCGGATATCTACCTCATATCATACACAAAATCACCTAAATGTGAAAAGCAAATTTTAAAAAGAAAATATAGGAAAATATCTTGATAATGTCTAAATACTGCCATATTATTTATGATGCCAAAAGTGTAAACCATATTGAGAAAATAACTATATGACACTCAGAACTTCTGTGGATCAGGAGGACACCAAAAAAGAAAATCAATATCTACCATGGGAAGGTGTTTACAACCCATATAACTGGCTTTATATAATCATAATATATTAGAATTCCTTAGAAGCCAGGTGAGATCATTAATCCAAGAGAAAGGAAAGCACAAATAAACATATAAAAAGACGTTTCAACCTCTCTAGTAATCAAAGAAAAATGCAAAGTAGAACAACAAGTGAACACTACCCCATACCTAGCAAGTGGCAGAAATCAATAATTGATATCCAATGATATATCCAATAACACCAAGAATGGGTGGGGCTACTGGGAAATGAGTAGTTGTATACAGTTGCCAGCATGGCTGGAAATGGGTACACCTCCTTTGAAGGAGAATTTTGGAATAACAAAAACAAAAACTGATAATGTGCCTAAGCTACCAGCCAGACGTTGAGCTCCTCAGAGCTTGCCAGGAGCCGCACCTGCACGGAAAACATGTGCTAGGCTGTTCATTGCAACAGGGACCGGAATAAGACAAAACTAGGGCAAAACACAAATGTTATCAAATGATATACTTTTAAAAAATATACAAATAACCCCTATGTATATTTATTATTGGTGCATATATATTGAGAGAAAGTACATCATGATACACAGCAATGTGGGTCAGGCAAACCTGGACTACTGGCTCCTCTGGTTGCCAGCTGTGTGGCCTTGGACAGTTTCTTTAACCAGCCTTTCCTCAGCCCCTCATCTATAAAACAGGGGCCCATATCTACTGTGGGCATTAAAGGAGCGAATGCATATAAAGCGCTCAGAATAATGGCCTGCATACAGTGGATCTGCTGTTTTTATTACCATCGTTATCATCATTGTCATCATTGTTATCATTACTGTCATCATCAAGACAATGGTTACCTCTGGGAAAAGAGGGGAAGAGATGGAGATAAATTTATAGCTTGTTCTTTAAGGAAATGTGGCTACATGCTAGCATATATTCAGCCTGAGTTGAATGTGAGTATGTGGCTGAGGGTACATCAGCATTTGTCATATAACTTTTTGGACTTCACTGTGTTTTTCAAATCGTTCATATATGAAAAGGCTTTTTGAATCAAAAGAAACAGAGTCTGTGCAATATTGAGTGTCTGTGAGAAGGCATTGTAAAAACATACTTCCAGATAGATGCTCACAGCTAGCTAACTGCTAGCAACAGCAAGTTGCCAGCTAACAGTTAAAGAGGAAAAAGGCAGAGCCTCTGCTAAAACTAATTCTTTCCAGGAACATCCAACGTCCCAAAGCAGCAGAAAAATGTGCAGAAGTGCAGTTTCTAGTGAGGAAACAAGCACAGAGCTCCTAGTCGTGCCAAAGAAATACCGTTAGTTGATATAAGTATCCAAAAATAATATGTTCCCTGAGAAAATTATTATAGTAACCTGTAGAGCATTTACTAGTTTTTAAATGAATATTTATTGAGTTTCAATTATGTATACATATGTGTTCTCTGGTTCTTTTTGCCTGAGGCAGACTTCAGCTATTATTTAAAAAGAAAAAAGAAAACCACTTTTGCACTTACTTACGCAGATGTGTCACAATAAAAGGCTTTGAGGTTATATTCCTAGAAAGAAGATTACCCGTCAGGATGGTGCAGCAGCAAGTAGCACTGCCATCTAAAAATAGCCCTCTACATCGTTTAACGTGGGCTTCGCTGCTGTTTCCCCTGGGAGAAGGCTGGAGGTAAGCAGTCCCAGGGTTGAGGCAATTAATTGCTCAATGACATTCACAGGACGCAGGCCCTTTCTGCCTCTGCCTGCCTTCCTGTGTTAGGAGTGTCTCCACCGAAGGTCTTGAGGTGACGGCAGCAACCCCTGAGCATGCGTCTTCACACAACCAAGCTCCAAGGCCAAGAGCAAGTCGGGAGCAGACCCCTTGCTCATCTCCCATTTGATGGGCTAGAAAAATATTTCCCAGAAACCCCTCAAGAGAATGTGTCCTCCATCTCAGTGACCAGGACTGGGTCACATGGACATTCCTAAACCACTCGCTGGTCAATGGGACTGAGATTACACCACCGTTAGGCTCATCGCGGGTTCATCGCCGAGGGCTGGCCCCATCTTCTTTCAGCAGGTGATCCCTGGATCTGAAGGAAGCCTGAGGTAGGTCACCAAGGAGGAAAGCCACCAAGAGGGCATGGCCACACTCCCCTATGGAGGGGACCCGGGCAAACGGCAGAAAGCACAAACTACATGGCACCTATGGCTTTTCCCAGAAACACGTGTGCTTGCAGCAGACACTGCTGGCTCCCCCAGCAGTTATCACCCACCTCTTTCTCTCGGGAGAACCGGCTTTGCTTACCTACTGAGCAGCCAAATGTTTCCAGAGATCCGGCCCCTTCTGGCCCGAGGGGGATCTTCCTGGGTCTGTCGCACGGTGGTGAATCCATTCTCCCTGCCAGTGACCAGAGAGGAATGGGGATGTGCTGTGAAGGAGGTCTGTGGAGCTTCTGGCAAGGCAGGGGAGAAAGGAGGCCCTCTCTCTGGCCTGAGAGCACAGCTGTGTCCAAATGCCTCCGGGGCGACTGCGGCCCCAGCTTGCCAGCCTGAAGGAAGGTCTGCGGCCGCCACAGTGAAAATGGGTCCCGGGTGTCACAGTCGAGGTTCTAAGTCAATCAACCACTCAGCCCCCAAACTGGTTGAAATGTGAGATAATACATTTTCTTTGTTGCCCGGGCCCTTTTTATCTGATTATTTGTTACTTGCAGTCCAATCATCCTGATGCCACACTGACGCTGACAACTAGAAAGCCAGCAATTGAACGAGAGGTTTAAAAACCTGGAGAGATAAGAAACGAACGAGAGCACATCTGGCTGCTTTCAGCTGGTTTAAATCCACATGTTCGGGATAATCACGTCTGACAATATTTACGGAAAATTGTACTAAGCATTTCCTACATGTGAGGCATGTTCATGAGCCCCATCGTGAAGCAGCAATTGCGTGAGTGTAACCCACTCTCGCAATTGCTGCTTCGCGATGGGGCAAAACCCAGAAGATGCATGATCCTTAAATTCAAGGAGCTTACAATACAAACGGGCAGAAAGTTCAGTTTGACAGTAAAAATTCTAAATCATATGCCAGTTTGAAAGAAGTGGTTCCATTATGGTCAAGAATGGTACCTATTACTAACCAAGTCATAATGTGTACCGTCACACCATGATATATCAAATCTCAAAATTCCTTACCACAGAAAAACCTCTAAATCCTAAAGC
Source organism: Eptesicus fuscus (assembly GCF_027574615.1). NCBI lineage: Eukaryota > Metazoa > Chordata > Mammalia > Chiroptera > Vespertilionidae > Eptesicus > Eptesicus fuscus. Next base: position 5,520,120 of record NC_072492.1, on the reverse strand, counting down.
ATATTAGGTAACTCACTAATTTCATAAGATCGATCCTTCTTTTGAAATAGCAACTGACATCGGAATAGATTTACTTTACCCCCGAGCAAACTGAAAAAGACATAATGTCTTTTTTTTTTTTTTTTTTTTTTTTACTTAAAGCGTTTTTGCCATTCATGAATAATCATTATAGACTTGGAATTAGTGAGTCTAGATTAATGAGTCTTCACTGTAGTTGAGTATAGTAATTCCTGCTCTGCTAGTTTATCTTTAAATTTACTGATAAAAATAAAGCTACCACTGAGACGGTGGAGAGCAAGTAGACCCGCTCACGCTCGGGTGATGCATTTGGTATGTGTGGAGAGAGTGCCCGAGGCGAGCAGGATTCCGAGGAGTGAGAGGAGTGACGAGTGTGCATTCTGCCTCGTGGGGACTGGGAGGAAGATGGAGAGTGCTAAGCCTTGGCAGGAAGGCAGCAACCCAGATATAAAATACTGGGCTCTGAATGTGTCCACCAGAGCATACATTTATTAAAACCCCATTTTAGACCATAAAGCAACTGCATCAATACAGCAGCAGCTCCCGCTAGCTAAGTCAGGTTTGTTTTGTGTTTTGTTGCAGTATTTTTTTTTTTTTAATAAAAGTGGGTGGTTGGCTTTAAAAGAAGTATCTTAAAGGCGGGGGTGGGAGGGGAGTGATTAACCAGGGAACTTATATGCATAACCCATGGATACAGACAATAAAGTGGTGAAGGCCTGGGAGGGGTAGGGACGGGGTAGAGGGGGTCATGGGGGGAAAGAAACCATATATGAGCAAAGGGGACATCTGTAATACTCTCAACAATAAAGATAATTTTTTAAAGAAGTATCTCAAGCCCCAGTCCCATGATTGGCTGTGGTAGAGTTAGTGGGCTGCTAGATGCAGAATGGCCACGTAGTGGTCTTCTCCACGGAACCATCTGAAAGCCCTTTACTACGACTGTGTGTTGTGTTTTCCTTTTCTAAAGCTAGCAAGTACCAACGTGGCCTATAAACAGAAACTCTTCATTAGCAGAGGATTGTCGTTTCGGCTGAATCCTAAATGGAAGACCTTAATTGGATTGGAAAGAAGAAGGGAAGGCAGGTGGAGGATGAAAGAAGCTTCAAGAACAAGAGAATGTTTCAGCTTTTATTTATTTATTTATTTTTAAATATATTGTATTGATTTTTTTTACAGAGAGGAAGGGAGAGGGATAGAGAGTTAGAAACATCGATGAGAGAGAAACATCTATCAGCTGCCTCCTGGACACCCCCTACTGGGGATGTGCCCGCAACCAAGGTACATGCCCTTGACCAGAATCAAACCTGGGACCCTTGAGTCCGCAGGCTGACGCTCTATCCACTGAGCCAAACCGGTTAGGGCAATGTGTCAGCTTTTAAAACTTCATTAGACCAAATACTGCTGTAAGGACTATCTGCACCCCACTTTTCATGGAATACTTCAACCCTGGGGGAGGGTCTGATGCACTGATTTTTAAATGTGTACATTTCAGTGTCAAGCTCATGAAAGTCAAGGAAAGATGGAGAAACTGTCACAGACTGGAGGAGACTGAGAAGATGTGAAAACTAGATGCAGTGTGGTGTCCTGGATTGAAACCTAGATTATTTAAAAAGACATTAGTGGAAAGACTGAGGAAATCCAAATGAAGTCTATAGTTCAGTTAATAGCATTGTGCCATATTAATTTCTGAGCTTTAATGAATGCATCAAGGTTTTATAAGATGTAATGGTATAGTGTATAGGATAGAGAAACATTCTGTATAGATTTATAGTACACTAGAGGCCCAGTGCACAAATTTGTGCATGGGTGGGGTCCTTTGTGGTAGCCTGTGGGGATTGGGCCAAAACCCACAGTCCAACGGCACCTGCCCCTCTTGCCTGCTGCTCTTGCTCATCCTGGCCCCGCTGTGCCTACCGCGGGTCCCACCCAGTCAGTCCCGATTTGAAGAGGCTCCTGCTGCCACCGCAGCAGCACTCACCAGCCATCTGGCACCTGCCCAAGGGTGAGTGGTGGCAGGGAGGGAGCCTGGATGCAATCAGCCCTCCAGGTGGGTGGTGGGATGCCCTTGACAGCCCAGGATCTGGATCTATCCTGCTGATGTTTGCGCCAGTTGTCGGGAGCCACCTGGGGGCCACTTTTATATTGTTTCTTCCTTGTGAAGCATCTAGGGAGGAAGCAGCCATGGTGCCCGAGGCCGACTTCCAGGAGGCAGGCAGCGCTGTCGAAATCCTGCCCGTGGCACTGGTTCATCGGTGCCTGGCCCATTCTCCGGGGATTGGACCTGCAGGTCTACTGAGGGAGTGAGTGGCTGCCGCCCAGCTGGTGGGCCTCCAGAGGGGTCAGTCAGCCAAGCAGCACTCCCGCTGTGGGAGGGCACTGACCACCAGGGGGCAGCTCCTGTGTTGAGCGTCTGCCCCCTGGTAGTCAGTGCGCATCATAGTGACTGGTCGACTGGTCATTCAGTAGCTTAGATTTTTATATATATAGACTAGTGGCCCAGTGCACAAAATTCGTGCATGGGGGGGGGGAGTGTTCCTCGGCCCGGCCTGCACCCTCTCCAATCTGGGACCCCTCGAAGGATGTCCTACTGCCGGTTTACAGGGATCAGGCCTAAACCAGCAGTCGGACATCCCTCTCACAATCCAGGACTGCTGGCTCCAACCAGTCACCTGCCTGTCTGATTGCCCCTAACCACTCTGCCTGCCAGCCTGCTCGACCCAACCTACCCCTGCCACTGACCTGCTTGTCCCCAAATGCCCCCCTGCCAGCCTGATCACCCCCAACTGCCCCCCGTGCCAGCCTGATCACCCTCAACTGCCCCCCTGCTGGCCTGCTCACTCCAAACCACCCCCCCTCGCTGTCCTGATCACCCCCAACTGGCCCCCCTGCTGGTCTGCTTACCCCCAATGGCCCCACCCCCCACCAGCCTGATCACCCACAACTGCTGTCCCATCCTGACCCCCCGCGGCGACCCAAGCTCCCAGCCCTTCCTTTTTTTCTTTCTTTTTTTTTTCAGCGCCTCCTTGAGCAGAGGTCAGGGCCAGCTGGAAGCAGGTATCTGGGGCTGGAAGCAGGTATCTGGGATTTATTTATCTTCTATAATTGAAATTTTGTAGCCTTGAGAGGAGGCCAGGGCCGGCCAAGGCAGGTGGGAAGCTTGGCTTCCTCCATCGCCAGGGGCAACCCAAGCCTCCTGCTTGCTCCAGCTCTGTGGCCACTGCTATCTTGGTTGGGTTAATTCGCATACTGGTTCCTGATTGGCTGTTGGGCATGGCTTGTGGGCATAGTGGAGGTATGGTCAAGTTGCATGTTTCTCTTTTATTAATGTAGATGGTTATTTTTCCTGGACACTGAAATTAACTATCTAAGGCCAAATTTAAAAGTAAAACATGTTCAAGAAATTATTGTCTGCATGACAGAAATGCATATGTTTTTCTCCAGTGAAAATGGTGGTGGTAGAATGATTATCACCTTTAGAACCTGATGTCAATTACTTTGAAGAAATCCTTGGAACTCCCTTGACCTTACTTGATGGTAAATATGAAAAAATGTCCAGTACTGGGCTATGTGCTCTCTGTCTCTTGAGGGAGATTAGTGGGGGTGAGGAGAAAGTTAAAGTATATCCCTGGCAATGCTGTTCCTCATTACCACGTCCCACATGTCTGTCTACTTAGCAGCAACATTCTTTGAGAGAACCAGAGTTTGGGGGAGCCAAGAGGCAGGGATCCCAGCCTTATGCATACAAGAAGAACCATTCTTCAACCTATACTTTGTAGAATGAGTTTCCACACCAGATTTTATTGGTTAAAATAAAAAGGTTATATTGCATTAATTTGGCCATGAGGACAGGGAAACACTATTTTTAATTTTTAACTTTTATTATGGAAAATCACAAACACGAAAATAGAGAGAATGGTTCAATGAGTCCCAATGTACCCATCATCCACCTTCCACAATGATCAATTCCTGACCATTCTTGTTTCATCTATACCTTAATCATTCCTCCACTCTCTATTCCTCCAGATTATTTTACATTAAATGTGAGATATCACATTACTTTATCTGTCAGTATTTCTATATGTATCTCTAAATTTTTATAAAAACATAACCACATTATGTTAAGTGAAATCACAAGAAAAACAGACATGAAAAGACAAATACTGTATGACTTCACTTCATGAGATATTTTGACAAGTCATAGAGACAGTGAGAAGCATGGTGGCTGCCAGTGGCTGGGGGAATGAGGAAATAGGGAGTTAGTGTTTAATGTGCATAGTTTCAGTTTTACAAGATAAAAGAGGTATGAAGATGAATGGTGGTGATGGTGACCCAACATATGAATGTATTTAATGCCACTGAACTATACATTAAAAATGATTGAGATGGTAAATTTTGTTATGTTTATTTTACCACAATAAAAAAATAGAACAAAAAACAACTATAAAAAATAACTGCACTAGTTCTATCATACTGAAAAAATTAACAGTAACACCCCCCATTAAATATCCCGGAAGTGTTTAAATTTCCCCAATTACTCATAATTGTTTTTATAGTTAGTTCATATAAATGAGATCCACACTTCGCATTTCATTTTTACGCCTCTTAATTGTTGTATAAGCTTAAGGTCTGCAGAATTTTCCCTGCTCTGAATTTCACTAATTACCTCCTCATGGTGACATTCAGCATATTCTTTGGACTAGAGGCTTTTCTTCTGCTGACCGATCCTTGAAGATGTCCTCTGTTCTGGGACCTGGGAGGCTGAGCACACCCCAGCAGCAATCTCATTCATTGTGATGGCTTTATCCCAGCCCACTTGAGATCTACACACTCACCTGCCTAGTGGAAATCTTGATTTCCAATGGCAACAAGTATGTCTACAACAGAATTCCCTGTCTTCGCTCCCTTCTTCTACCTCCCTATGCTTCCTTCTCTTCTGTGACTAGAACCACAATCTGCCATATTGGCCTCCCCCCTCCCCTTCTCCTCCTCCATCCAATCCATTCCAAGCCCTTCAATTCTACCTAAGCCATCTACTACATCCTCTTCCGTCCATCTCCAGTGCCAGTACCTTAGTTAATGCCACTGGTATCTCTTTTCTGGATCTATATGGTATCTCTTCTCTGGATTGCTTTAATAGTCTCCTAACGAGTTTTGCTGTCACACTTTCATCATATTTCAAATTATTTTTCATTCCACATTTAGAATTGCCATTGTAAAACAAATCTGATCACATTTGCTTTGCTGCTTTGAACCTGTTATTTAAAGATAAAATCCAAACAGTTAAACATGGAAAGCCTTTCAGAAACTGGACACTTCTTACCTTTGGAGACACTTCTCCCCTACTTCCCCCACACCCCTCACATTGCACCTCTGCCAGCAAGGACTCTTCCTTTAGACATGCCTCCAGCTCTCTGCCTCTCCCCACTGCCCCCCACCCTCTCCCTTCACCTGTTGAAACCCTACTTGTGCTTAGACTCCTGCTGCTATGTTCCTTCAGTTCCCTTCACTGTGGTCCGGCTCCCCACCCAGGGATAGTGCCACTGTTCCTTTCAGTGCTCTCGTAGTCTCTGGATTTAGCCCTATCAGCACTGTCTGTATCCCTGACTACACAATTTCTTTAAATGCACAGGACCTGACAACAGCCTAGCGCATAGTAGGCATTTAGTCAATTGACTGAATTGGTAAAGGCGTGAAGTAATAAACGAATGACTTAATCAATGAGTAAAAATGCTCATGTAAATGGTCTAAGCATACCAAGAGCAAGCTAGATAATTCTGATTTTCAAAAATTTATATTGATGAAAGTCTTTAAATATAAATTATACAGACTCATCCAGTACCAATCCTTTATTCACTTTATCTTGCATGATAGGGCTTTTTTTTTTTTAATGTGGCAAAGGAAAATTATCTTCAAAGCATTTCCCACATAAATGATGAGGTATAGAATTTTATGATAAAGCTATTGGTTAACATGCTTCAAATACTTGATAACTCACCCTAGCTGGTTTGGCTCAGTGGATAGAGAGTTGGCCTGCAGACTGAAGAGTCCCAGTTTCGATTCCAGTCAAGGGCACATGCTCGGGTTGCGTGCTCGATCCCCAGTGGAGGACATGCAGGAGGCAGCCAATCAATGACTCTCTCTCATCATTGATGTTTCTATCTCTCTCTGCCTCTCCCTTCCTCTCTGAAATCAATTTAAAAAATTTTTAAATACTTGAAAACTCTTTTGTGAGTACAGAAGATGAAAGATTGTGAGGACATTCTGAAAACAATTTCTATTTTAAAAAGTCACATGTGGTAGTACATTATTTTCTCTCAAAATAACAAAAGTGTTCAATACTCCCCTTTGTGAGATATTCCTGCTGATGTGACGTTCCCATGACTCTTCATAGGCATTTCTCTACATAAGAGGAAACACGCCCCAACTCTCTTAAAGCTAGTAGCTAGTGCACCTAACAGGTATTTTTATTCCTAACGTTATCCATACTCCTACATTCTCTTTTAACAGACAGGCTCGGATCCTCTTTTGATGTGTCAATAGTACAGCTATGCAAGTTTGGTTCTTGGAGACTGACTGACAGTGAGAGTCCTGCCCCATGCCCACTGTGGCCTCAGCACTCCATGTGACACACCAGAGAGACGGGGCTGGCCTACAGAGCTTAGAAACTGGGAGAGTCTGATGTGCTTTTTAAAACCAGTTCTAAGGAATGAACATTGAAAGCTTATTGATGTTATTTAGTCCCGTCACCAGCCCCACCTTCATTAACCCCTGTCCCTACCCTCACAAGGCCTCTTCCATAAGGATGGTCTGAGGATAACCAGGACAGCAAACCTGCAAATCCCACATGAAATCCCAGTTCCAAGTAGTCTTTCCAAGGAGTATTTCTTTTTAGCAGAGATATTTGTAATTTATAATTTCCCATTTCACAAGTGAAAATGGTACATTTTACACACACACAATTTAGTTTTGTCACATGGGCACATGTCTACAGAACATCCACATGATAGTCACCTGAAACTGTGCAGGCAGTAGATCGTGCAAATACTAAAATGTATTTTTTAACCAAGTGGTGGCTGAAGGCCCTGCCTCAGCTAGACAATTCATATAGATGTATGCCTCTCCTATCTAATAAAGAGGGAATATCCTAATTGACCCTCATGCCATCGCAAAGATGGCGGCACACACAGCCAATAAGGAGGGAATATGCTAATTGACTGTCCCACCCTCAAAGATGGTGGCACCCACAGCCAATAAGGAGGGAATATGCTAATTGACTGCCATGCCCTCAAAGATGGCTGTGCCCACAGCCACAAGATGGTGGTGCCCGGTCCTCTCAGTTTCCCCAGCCACCCAGGGCCTGCCCGAGGCACAGGCAAGCCTCAGATGGCAGCTTCCCAGTTGCCCAGGGCTGCCCAAGGCTCAGGTAACCAGGGCCGGCCGAGGCTTGTGCTGCAGGCAGTGGCAGCAGCAGAGGTGTGATGGGGCATCGCCTTCTCCTGATCACCAGGTCGCCTCCTGCCCCTGAGAGAGACTGTGAGAGGAGGAAGGCTGGGCTGAGGGACCCCCCCTCCAGTGCATGAATTTTCATGCACCGGGCCTCTAGTACATACATAATTTATTCTTACCACCTAGACCTAACAGCAGCTTTTTAAAAGAAAAGGAGGAAAAGAAAAACATAGCTTTCTCATTTAAACTGACTGAAGGGTATCATTTCTGTTTGCATTTCAGTGTGTGTTGCCATGCTTTCCTCAGGCAACCTGATGCATATAGTGTCACGCTGACAGTGACAGTGTATCCACAGGCATCCCACCTGGTGACGTCAGAGCCCTCAGGGCACTTCGACCACTTAGCAACTTGAACACCACCATCTAGGTGATTCTCCCAAGACCCAGAGGCGCCGTGACCCCTTCCAGATACTGCAGGAGCAATAACAAGAAGAGCCACACACGTCCTAGCATCCACGAGAAAGGCCAGCAGCAAATAGGAGGTGAAAGGCTGCTCGCGTTCATTGGTCACAGCCAGACAACAGCCGAGCCTGAAAGCATCTGAAAATATAAGCTGAGTTAAAATCTTAGTTCAGTTTTTCTCATTACACTTAAGGTGATGACGCTGTCTGTGAGTGCAGCTTAGTCCACATCTTATTCATTGTGACGTGTCATTTTTAAATTGACATTATTTTCTAAGTAGTCCAAAATTGCTGCATGGATTTCGTCCTTGCCCCAGGTTATTCAGAAAGTTTTAAATTGCCAAGAAGTTTTATTTTTGTGTGTTTATACTTGCATTAACATTTTAGGTCTTATTGCATTTTGTGTCTCTATAATTCTTATGATTCTGAATTTATAAAAATTGCATGGCCTCTAATATAATCAATATTTGTAAATATTACATGATACATTATGTAATTTCTTTCAATATTTCAGGTTTTTTTGTTTTTATTACTTCTTGATCATAATAACAATCATAACTTCAGTTGTACTTTCATTATGCTTCACCATCCCTTTTGTGCAATAGTTTCTTATTCTTTATTATAAGTTATTAACTGTATCATTTTTCCATACAAAAAACTGTAAGCCTACTTTTGCCCATGCTGTATTTAGTTTTGTGTGAAACTGCCAAGCTGTCTTCCAAAGTGGCTGTCCCATTTTGCATTCCCAACAGCATGATTAAGAGTTCTTGGTGCTCCACATTCTCGCCAGCACTTGATGCTGTCGGTGGTTTTTGCGTTCAGCGTTGGAACAGTTAGGTAGTGGTAACTCCTGTCTCAGCTGACATCTTCCTGGTGCCATATGAGGGTGAGCATTGCCTCCTATGCTCATTTGTCATCCACATCACTTCACTACGGATGTGTCTGTTCAGATCTTCTGTCCATTTTTGACAGGTCTTTTATCTCATTTTTGAGTTGTCTGAGTTCCATATGTATTTCGGATATCAGTTATTTATCTATGTTCTGCAAAGATTTTCTTCCAGTCTGTGGCTTGTCCTTTTGTTCTCTTAACAGTGTCTTTTTTTTTTTTTTTTTTTCAAAACAGAGGTTTTTAAACAGTGTTTTGTCTAAGAAATCATAGCCAAACCCAAGGTCATCTATATTTTTCCTGTTATCTGCCAAGAGTTTTATAGTTCTGTATTTTATGTTTAGGGCAGTGATCCATTTTGAGTTGATTTTTGTGAAAGGTGTAAAGGCTGTGTCTAGAATCTCTACTTTTCTTTTCTTTTTTTTTTTTTGGATGTGGATGTTCAGGTGTATCAGCACTATTTCTTAATATTTTTTACATAATTTTTTTAAAAATTATCCTGTCTATGAGCTTTTTCTCAAGTCACTGATTTAATATTCTGTACCCTCCAGTCTTCTGTTCCACTTGTGTTGGCTTTTATTGATCATTTCTAATTCACTATTGGCTTTTTATCTGATTCTTTCCTTACTTCAGATTGTTTTTTATGATGAAACAACAATCTCTCCAATTTTCTTTGAGAATGAGTCGGGTGGTTTTTCCTGAGCAGGATGCAAGGGTGGTTTCTTTCCCGGGTTCTTGTCCAGGTGGATTCAAAGAATGAAGCCACGGACAAAAGGTGGTAGAGGAAAAGGGTGGAAATGTATTGGAAACAAGTACAGACTCCCATGTAGGGAGGGGGTCCAAGAGGATGATCCACTAAGCCCCTTTTTCTAAGGTTTATAAAGGCTTCAGTTCTTTGTTTCTTGATGCTGCCTTCCAATTGGTAGAATATCACCTTCAAAGCTCAAAACCCACGTGGTGCCCCCTCTTATTCTCCCCCTTCAGTGGTAGAATTCTCTGTCTCCTGTGAAAATCTCTTTTCCTCTTTCTCCCATTTGTCAGCATCTCTCTGTCCTCTGTGAAAGTTTGTCTCCTCTTTCTCCCCACACCCTGTGGCTTTCCCTGTCTTCTGTGAACCGATGTCTTCCTCTCCCCTTATCCTGTGGCACCTTCTCTTCTCTCTGTGAATGTATGCCTTTGGCAGCTCCAAGCCCCCAACCAACTATGCCTTCCTCCTCTATGGACCCCCTAATTCCTAAAACTCCCTAAACCTGCCTATTTTAACCCTAAAAACTCCTTTCAAGAATATGAACCAGAGATTTTATTTAACTTAAACATTTACATGTAAATTAGGTGAACATACATCCTATTGAGAGAGTGTTCATACCTGTTGTCCTGCTATAGTTATTAATAGCTAAATGTAGAATTTTTAATGTTCAAAAGTGTTCCAGTTTGGACAATAAATTATATGGTTACTCTCTACATCAAAGTTATGTTTCCCCAAGTTTTAATGAGCCTTGTTTTTATTATGCATCTCTTCAGAGTTTTTATAGCTAAAATAAATAATTTTCATCTTCATTTTTCTACTCATTTCACACATGATGTTATTTAACCCTCATAACAACCCTACAAGTGAGAACTACCATTATCTCCATGAGGAAACTGATACTCAGCGTTTGGGGCAGGGAACAGAGGAGAGTTCTGTGCTCTTCTTAACTTTCCCTCAGTGGAAAAGCCCGGAGATCGGAGAGAGGAGAGGGAAGTTGCTTCATTTGTCGGTTTGGTCCATGGGGAGTGAAGGGGGGCCCTGTGAGCTAGGCTGTCTCTGCAGGAGCTCTTTCTCCACGCTCCCTGGAGGACACTCTCCACGTAGGGAATCTCCAGGTGGCAATGGGGGCTAGGAATGAGGAGGGACAGAGGCCGAACCCCCTTTTAACAGGCTGAGGATGACTCCCATTGCAGGTCAAGTGGCCAACCTAGAAAGACCATTCCAAGGCTTTAGAAGTCCAACCTACCTGCAGAGCATACCCCTGGGCTGCCGTCCTGACTTGGAGGGCCACCTAAATGGCCCTCGCCGGGGCTCTGGCACGGTGTAGGGAAAACACAAGGGCCAAAACCTTCACCTGCCCAGGTGGACCGAACGCTCTGGACACACGGATGGCCCAGATGTACTAAGCAGTCAGCAGACTGAGGACGTCATGATGCTGCCAGGTACACAGCCCAGCCCAGACAGATTTCTGGTCCAATCACAGCCCAAACTGGCTCCTCAGGAAGCAATCGCCTGCAACTGCATCCTGGCACTGTGGGAGGTGCCGCCCGCTGGAAACAGGGTGGGGATGAGAGGAAGGAGGCCGCCCCGAGGTTCCCTGGAGTCTCCAGCAGAGCGCCTTTGATCTCCTGGCCATCTGCAACCCTGCTGCCTAAAGTGTGGTCCACGGACCAGGGGTCTGGGCATCACCTGGGAGTCTGTTAGGAAGGCAGGAATTTGGGCCCCACCCAGACCTGCTGAATCAGGATCTGCACTTAACAAATTTCCCGGGTGGCTCATAGGCACTTAAGGAATGAGAAGCACTGACACAAATACTTAAGGATGCTTCCAGAATTTTGAGCTGGCCATAATTTTATAGGATCACTGCAGCTAAGGACATGCATTCCTCACTCATATGAAAACATGCCTGATAACTCAGGAATGTTGGGGACAGATGACATAGCAAGTAGATGGTGATGATTAATAGGGAGTATATGTTTTGAAAACTTTATTTTCTTAATCTTTTTTAAAAAATAATCTCAGGATATCTACACAGTTCTTTACCTAATCCAGTGCTGAGCAGATTTATTTAAAATACATATGCTGTTAAGTCTGTGACAGGAATAAGCTTTTGGCAGATTTGCCTATTCCCTTCAAAATCTGAATATAATCACAGTCGGGTACTCATTCCTCTCTCACTGGACTCAAGAGCAAGATTATGAATTACAATGAAATATACAAAAAATGGCTGAACTGTATTGCAACTTTACGAACTACTCCCCGAAGAGCTGTTGGAATGGCTTCGGTTTCCCTGTGCACCTCGCTTCTCACAGGCACCCATTCCGTGAGGAAACTTCTGTGCTGGCTGTGTACCCTGGTTCCCTAATTTTGAACTGCTGTGTGTGCTGCTTTTTGAACTGCTGTGTGTGTGCTGCTTTTTGAACTGCTGTGTGTGTGCTGATTCTTCTGTTTGCTCCTCCCAGTGCAGGGAGAGTGTGTTTGCCTTGTGTTGAAAGCTGAGATGGGTTCTGTCCGAATTGTTTACATTCCCTTTCAAACTTTTCAGTCCCAGATGAAGGGAGAAGATAAAAGTTTCTATTTTGTCCTTTTTCTGCACCAGATTAGAATTCCAAATGCCTGGAAAGTTGAGGCCATCAGCGGTCACCCCTTCTCCAGCCACCCCTGGGACACACACATTGCAGCGGCAGCCAGGAGGCTCTGGGCTACTTGCCTCAGAGAAGTGGTGTACTAGAAAAAAGAAAAAGGAAAGAGAAAGAAAAAGGAATCTCTTTCTGGGTATCAAGCTTCAAATGCCCATATTCCAAAAACATAGCTTTTGGAAAATTTTCTTCCTTGTGATCAGAGAAGCAGTGAGCTCTCAGGTGAGCAACTCCAGTGCCACCTCCACCTCCACCTCCCACCCCTCCAGCAAGAGAAGGACACGTGTTTCTCTGCCTGAAGGTTCCACTCGCCGAGCGGTGATCCTGCCTGGCTCTTCCCAAGCACAGGGCACGCTGTTTTCTCCTCGGCCATCAGATGGAGGGCCCCTTTATGATCTTATGATGTGCACAAGGTCAACACATGTGCTCGAAGAGAACTGGTGGGGGGGGGGGGCTGTGAAGGGGGCCCTGTTTCCTGCCCCAGAGGAGGTAAGGAGGTAAGGAGAGCATGTGGGTTTGTGTGATGTGGGCTGCATTCTCCACGTAGATTCCTGGGGAGACAGGAAGACCCTGGAGAAGAAACTGCTGTGGGACATTGAGACAGGAGGGCCTCACCTCATGCAGCTCCTGTGCCCACGCAGAGAAACTGCTGCACTGGGTGGGGCTAACAGGACAGGGGGACACTGCAGCTGTGAACTTTACAGCCAAGAAACTGGAGGAAGGAGAGGGCAAGGACAGAAGAAGCTGGGTGGAGGGGAAAAGTCATAACCCATGCTGCTCCCTGACCTCCCACACCGCCTGACAAATGCACTAATAAAAAAGTAATATGCTAATTAGACCGGGAGACCTTCCAGACAAAGCCGGGGGCTTGGCCAGCCTGCAAACCACCCCCAAATGGCCCTCAGCCCCTCACCCAGGCTGGCCACGCCCCCCAGTGGAGACCCTCACCCCAAGGGGGCATGGCCAGCCTGCAAATGGCCATCAGCCCTCACCCAGGCTGGCCACGTACCCCAGTGGGACCCCCACCCTGAAGGGTGTGTGGCCAGCCTGAAAATGTCCCTCAGCCCCTTGCCCAGGCTGGCACTGCCCCCAGTGAGGACCCCACCCCAATGGGGGCATGGCTGGCATGCAAACCACCTCAGGCCCCTTGCCCAGGCTGGCCCTACCCCCCAAGGGGATCCCCACCCTGATCCGGAACCCCTTGCAGGGCAGCCGGCCCGCTCTCATGCACCAGGCCTCTATCTATACTAATAAAAGGGTAATATGCTAATTAGACTGGGAGATCTTCTAGGAGACCTTCCGGACATCCTTCCGGACAAAGCCATGGTGGTGGGGCCGAGGCAGAGGCAGTTAGGGGCGATCAGTCCAGGAGGGGAGGGCAGTTGGGGGAGATCAGGCCAGCAGGGGCGGGCAGTTGGGGGCAAGCAGACAGGCAGGCAGGCAGGTGAGTGGTTAAGAGACAGCAGTCCCAGATTGCGAGAGGGATGTCCCAGATTGGAGAGGGTGCAGGCTAGGCTGAGGGACATCCCCCCCCCCATGCACGAATTTCATGCACTGGGCCACTAGTATATATAATAAAATCATAATATGCTAATTAGACCAGACAACCAAATGACCTTCCAGATGTCCTTCCAGACAACCTTCCAGATGAAGTTGCGGCTGTGAGGTCCAAGCCCCTTTCACAAATTTTGTGCATCAGGCCTCTAGTGTGTGTGTGTGTGTGTGTGTGTGTGTGTGTGTGTGTGTATACATATGTATATATGTCAGAGAGGAAGGAAGAGGGAGAGAGAGAGAGAAACATCAATGATGAGAGAGAACCATTGATCAGCTGCCTCCTGCACACCTCACACTGAGGATTGAGCCCACAACCTGGGCATGTGCTGTGACCTCCTGGTTCAGAGGTCAAGGCTCAACCACTGAGACATACCGACTGAGCTAAATGCCCACCTTCTTGCCAAATAAGCTTGACAGCATTTAGGAAGTCAGGGAACAGCAAAAGGGGCCATGGGTCAGCAACTGACTAAATTGACTTATGTTTCCTGTATCATGATAGAATAGATAGAAGCTTGGAATAGAAAATAGGCTGTTACTGGGAAAAATAAAATCCTATATAATAAAAGCCTAATATACAAATTGTCCAACCGGGAGTTCAACCAGGAGTTCAACCACTTGCTATGATGTGCATTGACCACCAGGGGGCGACGTGGGACATGGCAGGCATCAGCAATGTGGCACTGGCAGTGGCGCTGGCAGCAGGAGGCAGTGGAGGCACTGCCAGCCCCAATGGGCTCTGATAAGAGTGGGATCACATTGGGATGGTGGAGCAAGTGAGTGGGCAGCACCAGGCCAAGGCGGGTGCAAGTGGGAGCCTGATCACCCCATTGATTGTCGCGCAGACTGCAACCAGTGGAAACAAAGTGGGGCGGGACCACAACCCAGCTCCCAGGTGCTGAGGGGGCTGGGTGGGGGGCCCTGTCCCAATCGATCACCCCACAAGCAGGATGGTGGAGCAGGTGAGGGGACAGGACCAGGCCACAATAGGGTGCCAGGTGGGGCTGCGGGGCTGTGAGCCTGGGGGCACGAGCTGGGACCCAATCCCCGCAGGCTACCCTGGGGGACCTCACTCATGCATGAATTCATGCACTGGGCCTCTAGTAAAATTATAAAGAAACTAGAGGCCCGGTGCACGAAATTCAGGCACTGGGGGGGCGTGTCCCTCACCCAGCCTGCACCCCCTCTAATCTGGGACCCCTCGGGGGATATCCACAGGGATGGGGCTTAAACTGGCAGTCGGACATCCCTCTCACAATTCAGGACTGCTGGCTCCTAACCACTCAACTGCCTGCCTGCCTTATTGCCCCTAACCACTTCTGCCTGCCAGCCTGATAACCCCCTAACTGCTCCCCTACCAGCTTGATTAACACCTAACTGCTCCCCTGACAGCCCGATTGTCCCCAACTGCCCTCCCCTGCTGGCCTGGTCATCCCCAACTGCTCTCCCCTGCCGGCCTGATCTCACCCCCAATTGCCCTCCCCTGCCAGCCTGATCTCACCCCCAACTGCCCTCCCCTGCTGGCCTGATGGCCCCCAACTGCCCTCCCCTGCAAGCCTGGTCCCCACCAACTGCCCTCCCCTGCTGGCTTGGTTGCCCCCAACTGCCCTCCCCTGCCTGCCTGATCTTGCCCCCAACTGCCCTTTCCTGCTGTCCTGATCACCCCTAACTGCCTCTGCCTGCCTGATCACCCCCAACTGCCCTCCACACAGGCCTGATCTCACCCCCAACTGCCCTTCTCTGCTGGTCAATTTGGTTCTGATTAGTTGGTTTCTATGCCAGTCAGCGTCTAAAGCTCTGCCTCCTAGGCAGCCATTGGTTCCTCACACTTTACCCAGATTTGGTTCTGATTGGTTGGTTTCTATGCCAGTTAGTGTCTCTGGGCCTATCAGTGGGGCCTGATCAGAAAGGCAGGGCTGATCAGCAGCCCCAGTGGAGGCCTGGAGAGAAATGGAGGTGCAGCTGCTGGCCCAGCCTGGTGAGAAAGAGAGAGGCAAGTGCTGATCAACAGCTGCCACACAGGCTACGGATCAGACCCTATTTCTCTCTTTAGGCCTCTCTCTGGGCCTGATTCGCAGCCCCCTCAGCAGTCAGTGCTGGACTGACTTCTGTTTGGTCGAGCCTCTGGTCGTGATGGACCCAGGGTTTTTATATATTAGGATGTGTCTTGCCTCCCTGTCTTTGTGCCCAGAGAGAAAGACCTGCTGCAGTTTCTTCTGTTGCCCAAGTTGTACTAGAACGTTTCTGTGTTTCAGACAATTTATCCTTGAGACAGGGTTTCTAACTAAACATTTCAAGTCGTGCTTCTAATCAGGACTCAGTGGCTACTTTTTAACTCTGCAAATGAAACCATTTCACTAGAAATGATTTTTGTTTGTTTCTTCTTTTCAATGGCATAATTCTCAGAAACAACCTGTATGAAGTTCTTGAGAAAATTCAAACTTCCCTGTTTCTAAATAACCAAGAAATCCTGAATGCTTACATTCTGACCATAGTTTTCTAATAGTTTAAATATTTCATCATTTATTGATAAAACAATAAATTGTATTAAGCATTGATTCTTCTTTCAATGTTCAAAACACCTTAAGTTAGTGAAGTTCAGTGTGCTTGTCTTCTCATTTTTAGGAGACATGTTAGTTTTGGGTCTAAATGAAGAGGTATTTGAAATTGTATGAAAAAGGTGTTTAAAACAAAATGGGACATTTAGTCCCTTTTTGAAAGCATCAACCCAGTAAATAAATACAGGCTCAGTAAATAAAGCTCTCTGGCTATCTTCTCCATGAAGCAATGGTTGGAAGAGATGAATAAAAAATGTTTTTAATACAGTAATTTTCCTACTGGCTCCTTTTCTAAACTCTCTTCAGCTCTCAGCATTTATTACCAGGTTTGCCCTTGTTTTAAGGGCATAGTCATGGAAAAGTCCTAAGGAGTTTTAGAAAGTTTGTTACTGAATGAAGATACAATTCATTTCTAATGGGCATTTTTAATGTTTTCTGTATGTAAACGCCTCTGCTGTACAAACCAAAACCACCTTTCTGGTTTACAGGTAAAAACAAGGACACATTACTTAGTTTTCTCTCCCCAAAAAATGCACATCTCCTGTGCACACAGATTGACATACACTCTGAAACCTAAACACAAAGTCGAACGGTGGTCATTAGTCACTGTCATTAGCATCAATTTGCAACCTACTGCAAGTCAGACGTGCTGCAGTTTTATTTTTGCTTTCTTAGTTCTCCCACCCCTCACTCTGCCGTATTCTTGTAGTTCCCTACATTCTTTCCATTACGCCACATCCTTCACCTTCTTGAAACTGGAGTGGAAACAACTGCTTCCAAAAAACCTTCCCGAGAAAAGAATATCATCCCCCTGACACGAACTCAACACAAGTTATTTCTCACCTTCCACGTTATTCTTCGACATTGAACTTCAATTGCTCACGTATAGGAACCACGTGATGTCCGCTGTTCTATATTCAATTCCATGTTCTTTCAAGGCACGGATGTAGTTCAGACTTCAGGACTCATGTCCCCACCTTTAGGGCTTCACTACCTCCCAGACTTCATTTCTCCTTTTCTCAGTAACTGAATCCTCAGAAGTAATGAACTTAACTCCATTTCTCAACCTTTCTTAAAGATGGGTAGACGGGATGGATGCCAGGGGCAGATTGGATGGGGCTTCTGGGGAAGCGTCCTCTTGTGGCTTTCTCGTCTCCCCCCTTTTCTGCTGGGAACAGGACACGAGGACTGGAGTGTGATGGCTGCACCTGCTGGCCATGAGGGGGGAGCTCTGTAATAGGGCGGCTGAGCTGAACGGCCAAGGCTGGGTCCCTAATGACTAGATGGGACTGCGTTCTAAAGTTGCATTGTCTATTTCTGTGTATCAGTAAGGCCCGATGTGTATGAATGTGTGTGAGTGTGAGTGTGAGTGTGTGTGTGCATATGTGTGTGCAAGTGTGCATGAGTATGTGTGTTTATGAGTGTGTGTCTGAGTGGGTGGAAGTGTTTGCATGTGTGTGAGTGTGTGTTTGTGAGTGTGTGTGAATAAGTGTGTGTGTGATTGTTCTGTGTGTATGCATGAGTGTGCATGAGTATGCATGAGTGTATGTGCATAAATATGTGTGAGTGAGCATGTGTGAGTGTGTGTGAGTGTGTATGTTTGTGAGTATATGTGAGTGTGTGTTTGTAAGTGTGGGTGTGAGTGTGTGTTTGTGTGTGTCTGTGAGTGTGTGTGTTTGTGTGTTTGAGTGAGTGTGTGAGCTGTGAGTATGTGAGAACGTGTGAGTGTGTGCGTGAGCATGTGTGAGCATGTGTGTGAGTGTGTATGTGAGCATGTGTGTGAGCAGGTGTGTGTGAGTGGTGTGAGTGGGTGTGTGTCAGCGTGTGTGTGAGTGTGTGAGTGTATGTGTGTGAGCAGGTGTGTGTGAGTGTGTGTGAGCATGTGTGTGAGTGTGTGTGTGCGTGTGAGTGTGTGTGAGCACATGTGTGTGAGTGTGTGTGTGCATGTGTGTGTGCATGTGTGTGTGAGTGTGTGTGAGCATGTGTGTGATAGTGTGTGTGTGTGTGTGTGTGTGAGTG
This sequence comes from Eptesicus fuscus, assembly GCF_027574615.1. Lineage (NCBI taxonomy): Eukaryota > Metazoa > Chordata > Mammalia > Chiroptera > Vespertilionidae > Eptesicus > Eptesicus fuscus. Next base: position 5,501,795 of record NC_072492.1, on the reverse strand, counting down.
TGTGTGTGTGTGTGTGTGCGTGCGCCCTGTTAAAGGACAGACCTTACATAATTGCAGGAGCTGACGAAGCAGCTTATATCAGGAAGGCTGTTGTTCTTGCACCTGGTGCTGGAAGCTGTGGACATTTGGGAAGGAAGGATGGATGTGAGATGGAGGGAAGCACAAGCTGGAGGCCTTGGGGATGGACTGAACCCCAGTCTGTCAGGTCATACTGACTCTGACCTTAGTGATGTGATATCCTTAGATAGAAGCTGAGGGCCTACATCACAGAGCTGAGTACATACACCTGGCCCAGCCGGGGAGCCCCTGAGGCATTTCCAAGAAAAGGGGGAGTAGTGTGGGCCCAGGTGCTGCCTCCCACTGATGAGGTGGCTCAGCAGGTAAGTGATCACATGTGAGCTACAGAATGGCTGCTGTGAACCTTCCAACCCCCAATCTCCCAGAGAGCCTCCGTGTGACCCACTCTGACTGTGACACAGGAGAGCATCCTGGGATGCGTAGTTTAACAGAGTCTGGTGGATCTCTTACAAAGCCATCACATTCTGGATTTCTTTAACTTTCTCCTGTTTAAGCTACTCTTTTGGGGGATGCTATTAATAGCAATCAAATGTAATCCCCAACTGGTATTGGGCCCTATAAACAAATGCTGACTAATAACTGAACTACATAACGAATGACATGTAGATCAGATAAAACATACACAGAGACTTTTCTTGATAATATATAAAGTATCAGTTTTTAAAAACTCTTTGAAAACCTTCAAGAAAAGCAAATTTGATGCCCAGCCAGCATGGCTCAGTGGTTGAGCATCAACATGTGAACCAGTTTCTGGAGTGTTTCCACAAGCAGGTGTCAATGCCACGTGTGTCCGGTGAGTCCTCTGGGACCACGTCAGGATGACAGCAGGCTGTTGGGAGGGGTGGGACGCCTGTGAGCACTAAAAGGGGAAGGAAACGGAACTGATCTGAGAAAGCTTTCACACCTTGATGCTGAGCCCACACCTGGGAGGGAAGAAGGAAGCAGGATTGATTAGGAGCACCTGCCTCAGATCGTAATGAGATTGGAGAAGGTTTAGGCTCATTCAGCGAGGAGCCCTGGGAGAGGCCCACAGCGGGTGGACATGGCCACGCCCTAGTTTGGTGTCATGCTCAGCCACTGGTTGGGCCTTTTCTAGAAAGAATATGGTCTCATCTCAAAAGCTGAGTGATGCTGACGGTGCTGGCACTGGCGTTGGAGGCTGTCAAAGTGCCCTCCTCGCAGACGAGCAGCAGGTTCCCCGGTGGAGACCTGAGCAGCAGCTTCTGCGAGTGCCACAGCACCACTGCTCATCCTCGCACCCTCTCACCTCTCAGTACCACAGACAGACCCACTTCTCAAAGCCAAGGCGAGAAGGAGAGCCCTGATTAGAGCAGAGTGACTTGCCTCAGGTCAGAAATTAATGGGGAAGAGCGATTAGGAAATTAATAGACCTCTTCCAAAATATATTACTCTTGATTTTGAGCTGGAAGCCTTTGCTGAATTCACACAGACCCCAAATCAGATGGGAACGCATGTTGACATTTATCCATGGAGTCCTCAGTTCCACGTTCAGTGACTTTTCTTCCTACGCAGCTCACACCATTCATGCTCTCATACTCTCCCCTCCACCTCCACCCTCACCACTCAGGCCACCTCATTTCACTTTGTAGGTCAAACCACCCTGAGAAGTGGCTCCTCAGGCCTCAAGTCTTCCCTGACACCCAGTTGCCGTCACACGTACCTGCTCTGGTTTCCACTCCCTTGGTAGAAGAGGCTGTGAGACGGATAGGAGCTCAGCCATCTCCTTATTTACATCTATAGAATTTAACCCAAAATAAATGGCATCTTCAAAAATTTGCTCAGGCCAATGTTGGTGAAATTTTGGACAATGTTGGTATGTATTCACCCTTTACACTGGGAAGGTAACAGCTCACACCAACTATAATGGGCAGTTGTGGATTTTACTCATTCCTGACTAATGACCTCAGCAAATGGGTAACAGTGACTTGTCACCCTACTTGGAAGTTTTAACATCACAGAGGACTTTCTATGTTTTAGATTTTATGCTCTAGAAAAGTAGATAGAGGAGTAGAAATAGTCATAAAATAACAGTTAAGTAAGTAGACACAAAGAATGCTGGACACAAAGAATGGTGCTTGGTACTTTAAGTGTACGATGAGTATAATTTAGTTTTCCTATAAATTACCTATTATTATTCCATTTTACAGATGAAGATCACAAAGATTAAGTGGCATAAGATCAATCAACCAGCAAATTGTGTGGGTTGAGCCTGAGAAAGGTCAGGTCTATCTGGCTCCCTAAGCCTTTTGTTCTGTCTGTCTCATCCCACAATTCACAATTACATATTAGAGCCTAAGACTTTCAACTTGAACTCCACATCTGCAGCATTGGTAGTGTCTAATAGTGTGGGAAGGTGGTTGGGATTATAAAGAAAATAAAATTTACACCTACCCATATTTGGGGAGGGACAGTATATAAATCTCTATGCTTTTTATATACTTGAAAATGTCCATAATAAAAAAAGGTGTATAGAGATTTTTACATCCCATAAAGGCATTCAATAGCTACCAATGGCTCAGCACCTCACTAGGACATTATAAAGTTTCCCTCTAACACCAACTGGACACGCGCGCGTGCGCACACACACACACACACACTCATACACAGTCACACAGTTGAAAACAACTTCTGGCATAAACAAAGCAGATATTAATTAGTTGTAATGGTGCAAAATAGAAGTGGAGAGTTCTTACCATTTCCAACATATATCAGCATAAGCAAATGTTCCCTTTTCATGCATGAATCAGAACATTCAGCTCCATTCACTGTCTTATGTTCCTTTTTGTTTGCACAAGTCCAGCCAAACCAAACCAGGCGTCACCAGTGGAGAGAACTGCAAATGTTTGCACACGGTGAGCAAATTAGGAGAAAGTTCTCGATTTAGAGAGACATGAATTATTGTGTGCAGATATAAATAAACATTGTTCTCAGCTCAGGTTCTGTCAACACCTCAGCGCTCCATGCAACTCATCCAAAGATCAATGGGCTAGTGTTACTCATACCTGATGAGCTCCCAAAACCACCTGAAGGGGCACACGCTGTACTTTGCTAAGCTTGTTTGCAAACTCAGCCCTTGGAATACAAAGCGACCACAAAGTATGCAGCCAACTCTGAAATACGTGTGTTTTCAGCAGCCGCAAGGCCAAAACAGACCTCCTCCTTTCTTGGCCCATGCTTCAGATCTTGGCGTGGGCGCTCCAGGCAGCCCACAGTCTTCTTTCCTCCACCTTCACCATTTCTTAATTAAGACATGCTTATGGTATAGTATTTTTAAAACACAGACAATCAAAAAGAAGATTAAAAATTGCCTTAATTCTACCAACCAGAGGTAACCACTGTTAATTTTGAATATGACTGTAGAATTTTTATTTTTATTGAACTTATTGGTTGATAAAATTATTTGTTTCAGGTGTACAATTCTATAATAAATCATCTATATATTGTATTGTGTACTCACCACCCCAAGTCAAGTCTCCTTCAATCACAATTTATTCCTTTTATACTCTTCCAGCTTCCCCGGTCCCCTTTCCCTCTGGTCATCACCATACTGTTGTCTGTGTCTATGATGTTTTTTTTTGCTTTTTAGTTTTGTTTTGTTTGCTTAATCCCTTTACCTTTTTCACCCAGCTTCCCAAATCCCTCCCCTCTGACAGCTGTCAGTCTGTTTTGTGTATCTATGAGTCTGTTTCCATTTTGTTTGTTAGTTTATTGTGTTCATGAGATTCCATATGTAAGTGAAATCATATGGTACTTGTCTTTCTCTGACTGGTTTATTTCCCTTCGCATAATACTCTCCAGGTCCCATCCATGCTATCTCAAGAAGTAAGATATCCTTCTTTTTTTATTCTGAGTAGTATTCCATTGTTTAAATGTACCATTCCTTTTTTATCTACTCATCTACTGATAGTCATTTGGGCTGCTTCCAAATATTGGCTATTGTAATTAATGCTGCAATGAACATTGGGGTGATATCTTACTGTGGTTTTAATTTGCATTTCTCTGGTAATTAAGAGCATCTTTTCATATGTCCATTGGCCATCTGTATGTCCTCTTCAGAGAAGTGTCTATTCAGTCTATTCAACTTGAATAGTTGTCTGTCAATGTTTTAATTGGATTGTTTGTTTTTTAGTGTTTAGTTTTTGAGTTCTTTATAGATTTTGTATATTAACCCCTTATCACATATATCATTGACAAATATGTTCTCCCATTCAGTGGGTTGTCTTTTCATGTTGTTGATAGTTTCCTTTGCTATGCAAAAACTTTTTAGTTTGATGTAGTTCATTTGTTTATTTTTTCTTTTGTTTTCTTTACATGAGAAGATATATCAGGAAAAATATTGCAAAGACAGACATTCAAGATTTTACTGCCTACATTTTCTTCTAGAATTTGTAAGGTTTTGAGTTTAATATTTAAGTCTTTAATCTATTTTGAGCTCATTCTTGTTAATGGTTTAAAAAGGTGGTCTAGTTTTATTTTTTATTTTTTGTACATATCTGTCCAATTTTTTCAGCACTATTTGAAATAAATGTTGGGAAATTGTGAGGTATATCTTTACACCATTGTATGTTCTTGCCTCCTTTTTCAAATATTAATTGACCATAAAGGCATGGGTTTAATTCTGGGCTCTCTATTCTGTTCTATTGATCTATATGTCTCCTTTTATGCTAGTTCCATGATGTTTTGATTACTATGGCCTTGTAGTACAGTTTGATATTAGGTAGCATGAGTCCTCCAACTTTGTTCTTCTTTCTCAAGATTGCTGTGGCTATTTGGTATCTTTTGAGAGTCCATATAAATTTTTGGAATATTTGTTCTATTTCTGTGAAATACGCCAGCAGAACCTTGATAGGAATTGCATTGAACTTATAAATTGCTTTGGGTAGTATGGACATTTTAATTATTGTAATTCTTCCTATCCATGAACACAGTATATGCTTCCACTTATTTGTATCTTCTTCAATTTATTTTTTCAGTTTCTTATAATTTTCTGAGTACAGGTCTTTTACATTCTTGGTTATATTTATTCCTAGGTGTTGTGTTGTTTTTGTTTTTTGTTTTTTTGTTTTTTTTGCAATGGTAAATGGGATTGTTTCCTTAGTTTCCCTTTCTGATAGTTCATAATTGGTGTATAAAAATGCAATCAAGCCCTAGCTGGTTTGGCTCAGTGGATAGAGCATTGGTCTGTGGACTCAAGGGTCCCAGGTTTGATTCTGGTTAAGGGCATATGCCCAGGTTGCTGGCTTGATCCTCAGTAGGGGGCATGCAGGAGGCAGCCAATCAATGATTCCCTCTTATCATTGATGTTTCTATCTCTCTCTTCCTCTCCCTTCCTCTCAGAAATCAATAAAAATATGTTAAAAATGCAATCAATTTCTGGATATTTATTTTGTCTCCTGCTACTTTACTGAATTCATTTATCAGTTCTAGTAGATTTTTGGTGGAATCTTTAGGGTTTTCTACATACAGTATTATGTCATCTGCAAATAATGACAGTTTACTTCTTCCTTTTCAATTTGGATGCCTTTTATCCCTTCTTGTCAGATCACTGTGGCTAGGACTTCCAGCACTATGTTGAAAAGAGTAGTAAAAGCTGATATCCTTGTCTTGTTCCAGATTTTAAGGGAAATGCTTGTAGTTTTTGCCCATTGAGTATGATGTTTGCTGTGGGTTTGTCATATATGGCCTTTAGTACACTGAGGTGTGCTCCCTCTATTTCCACTTTGCTAAGAGTTTTTATCCAAAGGGCTGTCTGATTTTATGCATGTATTGATATGAACCTTTATTTTGTTTATGTGATCTATCACATTTATTGATTTGCAGATATTATACCAACTTTGCATCTCCAGATTCACCACCATGTTGGATCATTGATTGTAGAATTTTTAATGTATATAATACTCGTCAAAATTAAAATAGGAACATACTATAGGTAACGGTTTTGTTTATTCAAGTATAGTCTATGAACATTTTAATACCTATAAACAACCTTACCTTTACAAAATATTTACAATGTGGACATAAAGCAATTTATTCAGTCAATACATATCATTTTGTATTTACCAAGTATTGTTACTGGACATTTAAGAGGTTGTTTTCAAATTTTGTTCTAATGAGCTAATAGATAATTCTTTTTTACAAATTTATTATTATTTCCTTAGGTTAAAATCTTTGAAGTAGAATGCACAGATATGAACTTTTTGAGGCTTTTAATACAAACTGCCTTCCAGAGAGAGTATACAAATTTACACCCTCCTCATTCTGCACCCTAACAGCACTGAGTTCATTCTGTCCCTGTAATTTTGTACATTTATTATTTATTTCACATTTTAAGAGTAGTACTCCCTTGTCTGTCATATGTGATACAATTGCTTACTCATTTTTATTGCCTTTTAACTTGGTTAGTTGCCTTTTAACTTGATTAGTTGTTTTGGACACAAAAAAAAGTTATAAATTTTTAGGTTAAAAATGTATGTATCTTCATTTTTCTGGATTCTATTATTTAAGACATGCTTAGGTTTATCCTTCCCAGGCTTAGATTTTCTTCTATTAATGCATTTAAATTTTTTAATCCACCTGAAATAAATTTTGGGAAATTGTGAGGTATAGACATAACATTTTTTCTCCCAAGTGAGATTCAGTGGCCCTAGCTGTTTTAATGTAAGCACTCTTTTCCATACTAATTTTGCATGCCACCCTTAGCTAAATAGGCCAAATGCTTATATTTTCTTTGGTCTATTGTTGGACTTTTATCCTGTTCCAGTGATCTTACTCTCTACTCTTGGGCAAGTACCACCAAGTTATTTTAGCTGTTGGAGCTTTACAGTACAATTTAACACCTTAGCAGACAGACCTACCTTATTCTGTTTTATTTTCTAATTTTTCTTGGCTATTCTTGTTCATTTATTATTCCTGAAAAACTTTAGAATCATTTTATTAGGTACTGTGACTGGGATTATATTATGGCCATAGATTAAATTAGAGAGCATTAACTTCATTACATATCTCTCCTAATATCTTTCATTTTCTTCTTCTTTTATGTTCCTTTGGTAGAGTAGTACTTGTATATTTCACTGCTCACCTACAGTTCGGAGATGCCTTACATTGCAGTTATATCAGTGCCATTTGATTGGTTCTGACTGATGGGCTGGAAATATAACAGACATTTGCCATTTGTGATCAGGGAATTAAGAGTAAGGCGAGTCCTTCACACTCTCTCCACCTCTAAGGTAGTGACTGCAGAGGCCACGTATTGGAATGTAGTCACAGGAGGGAAGCAGCCTGGATCTGCCAGCTGTTGCTTGGAGGATGGCCGTGTTGAGTGTCACACAGCCCGCATCAAGCTTTAAGTGAACAAGAGGTAAACCTTGTGTGTGTCATGTCGATTTGAGGATTTATTTGTCACCATAGTACAGTCCCTCAGTAAAGGTTGCAAATTTCTTAATCCGTTCCTGTCTAAATGTTGATATCTTGGTTGTTCCTGTGACAGGGGAAATCACAGTGTGGCTTACCATATTACTACTTCATAGCGATGGGTGAGGAAGGGAATAGATAGGGCGTAGGAACTTCAGGGCTGCGCCAGCTTCTATTTCTGGCTGTAGTTCCAGCTCACACTCAGCCAGGGCTCGGGGCACCGCTCCAAGGCAGTGCTTCCCCACTGGAACCCACTTCCTCAGTTGGGAGCCAGCTTCGCAGCTGCCCTGCGTTACTTAGCCTGGGAACTCCTTCCAAGTCTGAATGTGATTGAACGCTTCAAGCAGCCTCTGTGTCTGTACCTGAGACATTCACTCCCAGGTTCTGTTTGTCCTGGCGCCCAGCCCCTCTCGCTCCAAGTTCGAGGAGGGAAGTATTGATTGAATTTTGCTGACTTACTGGCCCCTCTCTTCCTCCCTACAAGAGTCTCATCCTTTATATGCCATGAATCATGGGTGGATGGGTTCTTTTCTCAATCTGGCCTCACCTAAACTCTAATTTGCAGAAATTTTTAGAAATGACAGCCAAATGGGTGCTACCCCCGGTTTCAAATGCAGGCGTTCTTCTCAGAGAGAATTTGAGAGGGGGAATTAATGACATGTGCAAACATCCTTTTAAACGAGCGGTCCTTTCACGGATGTTTTCAGGAGAACTTGGAAAAGACTGAATGGAAACCCAGATGTCGGTTGAGGGAACAAGTTATCTTCTCTCTCCCCTCCTCCAACCTCCGCATGTGGCGGGGAGTAGCAATGCAGAGATTTATTTTCCCACTGAAACCTTCCCCAGAAAATGGAAATGATTACAGTCAGTTTCAAATAATATTTTTCCCTCGGTTGCATAAATCACGAATGCTAGCCAGTCACTTTCAGTTGATGTCGGCCTTGTGTCTCTGCCGGTTCCTGGTTGCCAAACACCCATTCACGGATGAGATCTTATCTATGGAAAAAGCTTTTCACTATTCTGGGGTGAAATATATTAAACACGAATGTTGTGTTTTTTTGAAAACGAAACTATTCAATTTAAACAGCTATCAGATTATGTCCTTTTAATATTTCTGGCATTAACATTATCTTTTCTGAAGTGATTATATGTACACTTCAGATGGTAGTGTGATTTGTTTTATACCCCTTTATAAAGTTAAATGTTGGCACTCCTATGTTGGTTTCTAAATTATTCTTGAACTTTTTTCTGGTCTGTATAATCCTAAACCCTATGAACCACTGGAATGTATCTTCAAATAGATTTTCAACAAGTGGAATATTTTCTGAGCCCTTACGTTTCTGAGGATGCCTGCCTGGCCCACTGAAAGACAAATTGCTGGGTATAAAGTTCTTAGCTCATAACTTTCCCCCTCAAAACCCTGTGGAGTCATTTGGCATCTAACTGTTGCAGAGGAAATGTCTGAGACCAACCCAAGGTTTTGTGTTCTTGTAAATAAGTTTCTAATGGATTGTTTCAAGATTTTTGTTTTACGTATTATACCTTCCCCTTTCTCAAGGCATTGCAATGCACTTTCTCCAAGTGCAGTCCACTGAGATAGGATTTGTAGTTGCTGGTGGCCAAGGGGCCAGATTCTAGCATCACCTAATTTCAAATCTAATTCCACACTTTACTAGCCATTGTATCCTTGGATAGTGTTATGGGATGAATCTTCCCTCGTCCCCCCAACCCCCCAAAAAAAGATATGTTGACATCCTTACCCCAGTACCTGTGAATGTGACCTTAGTTAGAAATAGGATCTTTGCAGATGTAATCAAATTAAGATGAGGCCATTAGGGTGGGCCCTAACCCAATAAAACTCATGTCCTATGACAGGGAAATGTGGACACAGACACGCACACGCAGGATGCCTTGTGAAGACAGAGACCAGAAGAAAGCCATGTGAAGACAGAGACAGAGTTAGTTTGCTGCCACAAGCCCAGGAGGCTACAGGAAGTGGGAAGAGCAAGGAAGATCCCGCCCCCACCCCAGAGGTTTCTGAGGGAGCATGGCGCTGCCCATTCCTTAATGGGAGGCAATACACACCTGTTGTCCTAAGCCACTTGGTTTATGGTTTTTGTTATGGCAGCCCTAGGAAACTAATATAGTTGTCTCAAAGACCTTGAGCTTCAATTAGTTTACCTTAAAAAATGTGAAGAACGTGTTAGTTATAAGGTTGAAAGGTTAAATGTGATTAAATGAGATGATCTGTACATTCTGGCAGGTAGGGAACATCTAATAAATAGAATGGTTGTTATCAATATTGTCTCCGCCACCATCACCTTCCTTGAGTAGCCTTCTCTCCTGGAAATGCTTTCTTTTTCTGTACTCTTGACATTTTTATGCAAAGCTTATGTGATTTTTATAAAATAATATTGTTTCTTAACTACATTCTAGGCCCACCCCCAAAGACTTTGATTCAGTAGGTCTTGGGTAGGCCTCTGGAATGAGTATTATGTGAAGGTGTCCAGAAATGAACTCTCATTAAGTATTGAAAGTACAACATAATTTAAGTCATAAACCTGTTCTATTACATCGATATTGGTATTCCTGTTCTACAAATATGGAAACTGAGGTCAAAGGAAATTGAACCCAAGTCAGAAAAGGTAAAATCAAGTAATTTTTTGAGGCCGAACTTCAATAACTTTACTAGTTTGATGAAATGTGAAACTCTAGACTCGTATGAAAAAATGCCAGATAATGAGGACTCTATAATATATAAAATATGGGAGACAGTCCAGTGTTAGGATTGAGAACACATGCTCTGGAATCAGACAGGATTACATTCTAGCTGGAGCACTCACTTTCTACCGATGCAAAGATTATTTAACCTTTTAAGGCCTCGAATTCTTCATCTGAAAATGGGAATAGCTTGCCTCAGGGTTGTTGTGAGAAGTGAATGAGATGTCATGATAAAGCATTTCCTACACCACCAGTAGGTGCTAAACAAATGGTATATTTGCAAATATGCATTGGCATTTATAAAAAAGAAATCAACATCTTCACTTTCTGCTATTGTCTTAAATATACACATGCAGAGAGAAAGAACAGCCACAGATGAGAGCTAGTCCCGAACGTTAAAAAAGATGTGATGCCCATGCTTTCCCAGGAGCTTATTGTTTGGACAGTAATTTTTCTGGAATTCTCTTATTGATTTGCCTTTAGTAAGTCTTCTTGTATTTTAGAATTCTCTATTTTGATAATATTGATGGGTCATTTACCAGAATAGGTAAGACATTTTTAAGAGTTCCTAGTAGCTAAATATAAATTGTGTATTTAAGGATATTTATGGGTTATGATTTCCTCCACCTAGTGCCCAATAGGACGTGTTACCTGCTCCTCTTGGAACATTTCACCATATTCTTCACTAGGCTCTAAGATGCTGAGGAGGGAACCAGGAAAGGGATGTGGGAAAGCGGGACATTTTGACATCATCAAGGGAGTTGGGCACAGTGTAGAACAAAGGAACAAGACAGGAAATGAATCTGCACAAAATTGCTTCTTTTATTTTTGTGTTATTTAAACCACTGTGTATCCTATCGTATTGGAAACAGGCACCATACTCAGATGTCCTTTACTTTTGTGAGACAGGACATGCTTCCTAGCTATCTGACATGACTGCAGTTGTGTCTCAAGATGCCTTCAGTGAGCTTGAGGCCAGGCTGCTCAGCAATCCTGTCCCGGAGGGATGCCTGGCCAGGAAGCAGTGAACAGGACACCAAACGGCAGCCTGAGCATAACGATGCGCTTGTAGCAGTAAGTCTGCAGGTGGATGTCCCGGACCTGGGCGGTGGCTCGGCCATTTCATCAGGACCGGCTCCGTTTTCCACGGTGCCGTCCCAGCGTGCTCGCTGTCCTCAGGCTTGTCACGTCAGAGTTCAAGGTGGCTGCCTCGGTGTCCGAAATTACACTCTCAGCCCTGCTTCCTGAGAATAAACGGGGAAAGCATGCCCGCTGTTTAAGCAGTAAACGAATTACCCCCAGAAGCCTTGCCATCAGGTTTCTCCTCCTAGCTCTCTAGGCAAAACTGAGTAATGTGGCCACCCCAAGCTGTAAATATGGAAGAGAATCAGGCACATGTGATCCAGATTCCTCTGGCGTAGAGCAATGATTCAGCTCCTGGGACTGGCTGACTTCAGCATCCCTGGACTGCACTTCTCCCTTTTGGTACCCCAAGCCATGGACAGAAGCGAGCCCTGGGATGGAAACCTAGTGGCAGGTTACAGCTGAGGTGCAATGTCTCATGGGACTGATCTTGGACTAGGATCCTATCCTGTTGTTAGTGGTCACCTTAGAATTGTTACGAGACACCAGGCACTGATTTAAGCTATTCAAGCTCAGAGGAGGCTGATTTGTAAACTTTAATCTGTACACTCAGTGAAACATCCATTCAAATAAGAACCCAATGGGGTTACCTGCTCTGGCTCCAAAGCCACCCTTCCATTGCATCTAGTGGTGCTGAAGCTTCCGGTCTGCAGACCACACTCCTGAAAGCTCACTGTTTGGCTCTGCAGGTAAGGGGCAGCAATGGTGCAAGACTGGGCCATGGGGTAGGAGCTTCCTCCCCCCGCCTGCTTCCCGTCTGCTTGCAGTGCCTGTGCAGCTCAGCCCAATGCTTCTTCACTCCAGTAGCCGAAGCTGAGCCCAGGGGACAGTTTTTCTAAAACACAGAGAACCAGCTTGGCCAGGTCTCCCTCAAAGACCACAGCACCAGCGGCACATGCCCCTGCTCCTCTGTTTCTCAACTGTAATACTCCTGACTTCGCTTTCGGTCCCTCAGCTGTAGAAGTGGTAACTGCTTCCTGTAGTTGTACATCTGTGACACCAGTTTTCCTTTTAACCTTCCAATTACTTAGGTAACAACTTTATATGTGCTAATCTTTATGTTAAATTCTCTGTTCAGGTAATTGGTGTGATTTCTGTCTTCTGATTGGACTTGACTCAGTAGCATTGTCATGAAGACAGACAGCCAAAGGCACAGTCCTTATGAAATAAACAGTCTATGCTTCCCTACTCCTAACCTGCCTTTGCCACACCCCTAAAGGATCAGAAGGGCAGATCCCACCTGACTAGAAGGAGCCTGAGTATCACGTTTTTCCAGGACCCCCTTTCAAAGCAGAGGACCTCTCTCAAGCAAGAAGCATACCCAGGCCTAACTTATCACCAGCCACTCCCAAAATCATAGCACCAGGGGAAGAACCATTCAAAGTCATGGGTGGGGCCCTGGCTGGGTGGCTAAGTTGGTTGGAGCATCGTCCTGTGTACCGAAAGATTTCAGGTTTGATCTTTAGTCCAGGCCCATACAGGAGGCAACAGATCAATATTTCTCTCTCTCTAAAATCAATAAAAACATATCCTTGGGTGAGGATTAAAAAACAAAGTGATGGGTAGGGGTGAGGAATATATTTCAAGGGAGGAAAATCTAAAGGCCAGGAATCTCCAGAGACTGAATCCAAAGAGATGTGAAATCAAAACCCAATATTTTAATCCCTTTGACCTCTCTCCAAAAGCTTGACTCTTCGTAACATGCCCATAATAGCCTGGTACTTTATCAAAGTTAGCTCTCTTTTCTGAGGATGGGGTACCCTCATCCTGAAGAATGTTACGCAAAGTCAACTCTGCAGCAAAAGCTACTGGTGAGTATGGTGACCACCAGTGAGGGAAGCCGACAATCTTTAGCAGCAATCTCCACATCACAAGACTTGTGTCTAACAAATTGGGGCCTGCGGTGTAAACTCATGTGCCCTCATTCCTAAACAGCATAGAAAGAACATGCAAATCCTTATTTTTTTAAAAAAAAAACAAAAAACTTTTCTTTTTCTAGATTCTGAGTTCCATAAGCTTCATCAAGCTGTTTTATTACAACACATTTTTGAATAGCACAATCCCAAATTTTCCCTCTCAAAATATTTCTTAAAAACTACTAACATTTTATTTTTGAAGCATATAGGGAATCATTTAATGGTGAGAGCTATCATTTTTTGAGCTGACCATGAGCCAGGCATATTAGTGCAGAAAACCTAAAGTAACAGTGCCGGAAACGGAACATTGTCACTTGGTAGTTATGTGAAAAGGGAACCTGGGAAGGCTGGTCAACCTTGAAGCTAAAGGTCAGAGCAAACCACTCCCTATCTAATTGAGACAAGGGTAACTGAGGCAACTTCCCCACCAAATAATCATGTAAATCCTTATTGATAAGATAATCTGTCTGTTACTGGAATTACCTGCCTAAGGGCAATGGGTGTATCTCAGAACTCCAATAAAAGGGATGGCAAAGGCCAGAGCAGGGGTAGTCCTCCCACTAGAGGTGGGCTCCCGCCTGGCCCCCCATTTACCCAAATTGATTCTTTTCTAGCTTCTCTTCATTTTGATTGCGGCCTTCTCCAGAAACCGGACCTGAACGGGAACCCTGAAACATGCGGGACGTGACAAGGGATCCCACATAACAGTGTGTTAACAAGGGAGAATTTTATTTTCCCCCATGTCATCAGCCCAAGGCTAGTAAGGCAGTTCCATATCAAGCAAGGAAAGACTTGCTCTCTACTATTAAGGAAACTTAGAAGTTAAACACATCACTTCTGCTTACATCCCATTGATCAGAAGTAGTCACAAAGTCACACCAAGCTGCAAGGGGGGCTGGGAATGCAGTCTTTATTCTGGACTTTGAAAGAGTTACCGTCTACTCAGAAGTCCTGTCATATGGTATAAAATTCAGTACATGTAGAAAGACTCTCAAGAAGAAATTTTATTTCAAATTTTGCAACAAATCCACTACAGAACAAAGTTGGATTCAAGAACAGCTTGGTTTTTAAATAAGTGCTGAAACATTAAAGGAAAATAAGAGGAGCCATTATCTAGGCAAAGTTTGATAACATCAATTTTTAAAAGGTAAGATACAAAGCTTTATATTGATTATTTAGAATCATGTTTAAAAATACATAAGCAGACCTAGCTGGTTTGGCTCAGTGGATAGAGTGTTGGCCCATGGACAGAAGGGTCTTGGGTTCCAATCTGGTCAAGGGCACTGACCTGAGTTGTAGACTCCATCCCGGGCTCCGGTCACAGGACGGTGTGTGCAGGAGGCAACCAATCAATGTGTCTCTCTCACGTTAATGTTTCTCTCTGTCTCTCCCCCTCCCTTCCACTCTCTCTAAAAAAAAAAAAAAGTAAATGAAAAAATAACCTCAGGTGAGGATTAACCAAAAAGTAAAATAAAATATATAAGCAAGTGATAATTGTAGTTAATGACATTAACATAAAATTAAATGCTACGACTCAACTTTCAATAATTATGAGATAACTAAAATTATGCTGTCAGCTAAAAATGTTTTTAATTCTTTATAATGTATCTCTTTTCATAGGAATACTAACAAAATAAACAGATAATTAAAAACATAACCTACACAATACATTTTATTTGAAATGTACATATTCAAAAATCCAAAGTTAAGATGTGTAATTGTGAGACCTACATCATTTCATTGTGAAAATGTTATGGGTAGAATGAGGGACAATAAAGACAATGAGATGGAATAGATTCTGGCTTGGATGTCTGGAGGCAGTTTTATCACTTAGAGTATATTACCTACCTGTCTGGGCCTCAGTTTCTAAATCTTTATGAACTGAGAAGTTCGAGCTTATGGATATCAAGCCCTATTATGAGGCAGAGCTTATATAAGGAATTTTCTAAGGGAACTTGTCCAGGAAAAGTTAGTCTAATGAAGCAAGATAGTTTGAAACCAGGAAATCTGCTTCACCTTAGAATAAAAATTGTCCTTACGAATATACTCCAATCTCCAAAATTGTTTGTTCATGTGTGTTTGTGTGTGTGTGCGTTAAGACTAGGATTTCCCAAGTTTTCACGGTCCTCAGAACAGCAACAAGTCTAGGTCCACAGTGAGGGCAGGTGACTGGCCCAGGGAATCACTGCGTTCGTTTCCGCAGCCTCCCTGCAGATACGTGTGGTCATAGCAACATATGTGACCATGAACCTCTTCTTTCCAGAAGTATCTTCAGGGATTACTTTTCAGGAGAGTATGCTTTGGTACTATTGACATAGGCTAACTACAAATATTACATAGATGAATGCATTTTCTGACCAATCAAGCCAGAATGCACTAGTCTTTTAGGCATGTCTCCCATAAAACATTTACTCTGGTTCCTCTCAATAAATAATAACCTATGCATTCATTTGTGTACTTAATCAGACCATGGCCCTGTATTTAGAAAAGATTTTAAATGAAGGAAAAATATGTTGGCCAAGGAGGGACAATGTCTATTAAACCCCTTGTCTATCATAAGACTACAGAATCTGGGAATTCATGATTTCTGAGTAGATGAAATAAAATATTCATGTTAATCAACATTTTAGACATAACTGTGTTGTCAAGTTAATAAAAAAAATAAATCTGAACTCCAGTAAGTCTCAGTTATGCGCCCAAATACTTGTGGTGCTTTAAAAAGAAACGTACAAGTTCCTTCCATTCATTCCACACCCCTTCTGATTTAATAGGTCTGGAGGTGGCTCAGACATCTGTAATTTTTAATGTTCTATATGTGATTGTGACAGGCAGCCAAGATTGAACTACTGTGCTTTATAAATCACAGAAGCTGTGACCCTTCACGATGCTTGGGTGAATGGCATGGCGAAGTAACACTGTCACAGGTATGGAACTCGGCAGCTAGGTCATTTTGGACGGATCACTTAAACCTCTTTGAGCCTTAACATGTTATTCACAAAGAGGATAATGTTTGCTGCAGATATAAACGTCACATGTTCATAAAAACACATGGAAAATTGTAAGGAGTTTCAGAACTTTTAACATAGCATTTAATGCTTTCTTTCTCTCCATGGTCTACTGTTCCTCCAATGGAGTACCAAGTTTAAATCTCTGAGGCCTTGCCTGCCCCTGCTCCACCGGACTGCTGTCTCTGTCCCACCACACTCCCCACCTGGCAAGCCCCTCCCCCTGTTGGTACACAGCAAGCTCCCACAGAATCAACCTTGTGTTTGTTGACCAAGGTGAGCCAAAATACTACCACTTCACCTTGAAAACAGACAGAAATTCCCCTTACAAATCCCAGTTACCGGTTTGTTCTTTTTCAAAGGCTGCATCCTTTTTCTTCCGTGTATTTTAGTTGTGGAACCCACACAAGAGAACAGAGGGGCGGGCTGCTGAGATCTACCCCAGTAATCACTACACAAGTGACAATTTACTAGGTCTTAGATGTGCAGGCACCTGGCAACCCCCGGAGAGACACGATTTCATTCTCCCCACCATCTACAACACATGTAGTATTATTATTCCCGCTGTACGGCTATTAGGTTCAGAGGGCTTGAGCAATTAGCTCAGGCAGGTGACAGGTCGGGGGGTGGAGCCAGTGCTCAAATGCAGATCTCACTCCAGAGCCCGAAATCTGAACCGCGGTGCGCACCCGCTTCATTTTAAGAGGCTCTGACAGCCGCCTTCCCGGGGTGTGCCAGGAACACGCAACCCCCCGTACGTCGGTCCTCCCGCTTGACAGCGAACACAGTAAAGCTGTAACTGCGATCAGACTGGAGGGTGGAAGCTTCGTCCCAAGAACCACTTCCTCTCGGCGATTCGGGCACCAACAAGGATCCCAAAGTACCTTTAAACCGCCCGCGAGCATTCCGCAGCCAGGCCCAGCCCGTCGCCCAGCTCTCCCGCGGCGGCCCGAGAACACCAGCCGACCTCGGGGCGGAGGCGCGGGCCCGCCGTCCGCTACGGCTCCTTCCGGGGGCCGCAGCCGCCCGAGCGCCTCGCGTTTCCTGCAAGTCCCTCGGGCCTCCGACCTTCCAGTGCTGCGGTCTCGCGCGGGTCCCGTTCCCCAGGTCCGCAAGCACAGTCCTTTACTTCCGCGTTCCGCCTCCGGAAGTGACGCACCGGAAGCCCCTTTCCTGTACGGGGCGGGGAAGGAAGATGGCGGCGCCCAGCAGCCGGTGAGGAGAGAGGACACGGGGCCCCCGGAGAGCGGCCAGACTCGTGCGTGATGGCCACCTCCTCCCACACTCTCTCCTCACGCCTCCTGACAGGTACTGCACCGCCCTCGGGCACGACTTTGGGAAAATTCCCTTGTTTTTGGCACGTACTACACCTGGTTGTGGCTGGCTGCAACCTTGGGAGCCCTTGGCGAGGTCGGCTGAGCACCGGTGCGGGTGTGACCTTTGGAGTAGCCTGAAGCGGAGGGGCCGCGGAGCTGGGGTCTGGGCTGGCCCTGCGGTGCTGGTGGTGCCCCGCGCCCCGTGCCACCTCGTCCCGCCCGAGGGCCGCTGGCTCTGCTCCTGTTGGTTTGCACCTCGTGGAGGCTGGAGAGAGGACATAGCGGAACCTTCGCGCTCCTCGAGCCTCCTGGCTCCCCCAGCCTCAGTTCCTAGCCGCCGGCAGGCAGGACGGGGGAGCGCTGTGCCCCCGCTCCGCAGCCTTCTTGCGATGTGGAGGGTCGTGGTGCTGCGACGATTGTGAAAACGGTGATGACAGCTGCGGGCAGCGGGCCGCAGCTTGACTCTTAGCTTTCTGCCATTCAGCGTGGTCCCTGTTGCAATCCTCCCGCTTGGAAAACCTGTAACAACTTTATGTTGAAGGTGGAGTGCGCCTTCTTGGCCCTTGGCGAGGTCTTAGCTCAGATGTCACCTTTTCAGAGGCGCCTACCCCGTCTCCAGCAGAGCTCCCGCCCCTCTTCTCACTTTATCCTGTTTCTCCCAGGATGGCTAGCACAGGCTTCAACTGTTGACTTATGTACCGGTTTATCGCATGTTCCTCCCAACGGGAATGTAAACACTGAAGGCAGGGACAGTTCTCTGGTTCCCCTCTTGGACCCCAGTGCCCAGGACCGTACCTGGTGTGCACTGTTGGCTCTCAGTAATTACTTGTGAATGAATGAAATTTGCCCTGGTGGCGGTATTAGAGAGGAGTTGAGAATTATTTTTCCCTCAGTAGTTTAGGGGGATAACTAATGGCTATGTGAGGAACCCGTTGCCGCTGGTCCATATGGGGGATGACAGAATCCCAGGACTCCTTTTTTCTCAAATCCCAGCGCCTGGCTATATCGATCTCTGTGAGTCTGACATTCCTTTTTCCTCGTGGCATTGTTATTTTATGGGTCTTTTCTGGCCTGTGTGATCTCAGAGCAAACCATCTGACTTTTCTGGAATTGAAGTTACTCATCTATAAAATGAAGCAATTTAATTAGATAGTTTCAAAGGTCCCTTTTAGTTCAAAAGTGGGGAAGAGGGTGGGAAGTAGGAGGGAGTATAAATTAGATAAGATTGGCATTGGTTTGGTAATTGTTGACACTGAGGGAAAGGTAACGGGTCTCATTTATTCTGCTTTTGTATGTGACTGAAGTTTCCCATAATGTAGGTCATTCTTTTTTTTTTTTAATATATTTTATAGATTTTTTACAGAGAGGAAGTGAGAGAGATAGAGAGTCAGAAACATCGATGAGAGAGAAACATCAATCAGCTGCCTCCTGCACACCCCCTACTGGGGGTGTGCCCGCAACCAAGGTACATGCCCTTGACCCCAATCGAACCTGGGACCCTTGAGTCAGCAGGCCGACGCTCTATCCACTGAGCCAAACCGGTTTCGGCTGAAGTTTCCCATAATGAAAAGTGTTTTGTTTTTTAAAGCCTGTGATTCTTTTTGAATTACTTGCTACCTTCTACCATCCTTGACTGAGTGTTCTTTGATCCTGACTATAGACACTCATTCTCAGAGAACTCAGCCTTTCTTGTTGCTTGAATTATCACCTCTGTATGGAGGGTCCAATTCGGATTCCTCAGACTAGCTGGTTTTCTGCCTGTCAGTTCTGTACTTTCAGTTTTCTATAGGCAGCTCAGAATTCCCCAGGTCTAGGAAGTGGGCTTCATATACATGTGGTCCACCTGGCTTGTAGCTGGATCAGTCTTTTAGCGTGGGTAAGAAGGAATTAATAGACAGCTTAGCTTCTTGAAGCTGTGAATATAATGGCCAAAAAGATCTGTGTGACCTACTCTGATCCACTTGGAATATCCACCATGAGAGCTCGATATGAAAGTAGCATAGTGAAGGGTGACAGAGAGGTCATCTGGGACTATATTGGGTATCTACTGGCCGTGTCTGATTTGCTATTAAAAATTGAAGTATTTTATAGTCATTAAAAGGAAATTCAGGACCTTCAGTTACCTGTCTACTCACCTAATTTAAAACCCCTACAATCATGACTCATTGTTGATGGTGAATAGTGGATGTGGCCACATATTTCCAGATTTTTAATGTATCTATTGTAATGTATCTATTGTATCCTGTGTATCTTTTAACCAAAGTTTGTTTACATAGGGCTGAAATGTCTTTGACATTCTAGGCACCACTTCATACAAATGTAACATGTTTTGACTAAATGAAGTATTTTCAACATTTAAAAGTGCAGTTTCCTAGATGTGTTTTGTTTTTTTTTCTTACTGCCATTCTGTAAAATCTCATTTTCATCTACCTATTCATGAGAGAGAGTTTTCCAGGTGATTCTTTTCCTCCCAGCAACATGCATTTCTCACTGGACCTGAGGAACTAAAAACTGATTTTGAAATTTAAGGCCCATACAATAAAACCTTAATGTCTTCTAGACACAATTATTTAATATTGAGGTCCTATTACCTTAAAGAACAATGTTAAGGCCAAAAAGGGAAAATATGCACCATTAAATTATAAATAAAACTGAAATATTGAAGGATTGATTTTAAGAAATCCCCCCCCCAAAAAAAAAAACACACAAATACACACACACTACACATACACACACACACACACAGGTAAACAAACATTCACCTATGTGGAAAATAAGCATCTTATAATTAACAGGTTTGAGAATCTGTTTTCAGTGAAGAAGTGACTTATCTCCTAAGATAATTGGCATTCCAAAGGGCAGTGACAGTTCTTCCCCCAGTCCAAGTAAGCTATGGGGCTGATACAGTCATCAAATATTGTTTCATTGTTATATGGAAAGCACTCTGCTGTGTTATAGCAAAAGTAAGTCTCAAGGAACTAAAACACACAGTGGAAACAATTTGCATTAGAAAGTGCTGTAAAAAAGTATAAAGTAATAGAATAGTTGGAAGAGACTGAAAATTTGACAGGTGAGGCAAGACGCTGTAAGCAGGCGAAGGGCATAAAGGTGAACCAGTGTGGAGTGCGATGCTGAGACGGCGTTGCTGCAGTGAGGCATATTTACATGTTTGGGTGGGTAATTATGTATGTGTGCTTCAGGAAGAAAACCGTTTGCTCTATGCAACTTAAGTTGGACAGGGAAGGAAATTACTGAAGTAGAGATGACTGTCTTGAATCCTACAACTATTACAATAGTCCAAATGTAAGAAATAAGGGATTGGGATGGAAAATAGGAATGGGAAGAAGTAGACAGATTTGACATATCTTCCATAGTTGACTGGACTTGATGGTTATTAAATGATGAAGGAAGAATTCAAGCTGTTCCTGAGGGAATGGTTTTCTTTTCAATAGGGACAGAGTAGAGATATGGGTGAGGATAAAGTGTTCTTAGAGCATATTGCAACCCACCCATGATTCTAAGAGAGCAGTTGGCAATAGGCTTAATGACTCTAGAAATGTGTTGAAGATTTAAATTTTGCCTGTAATTGCAGTTGCTCAGGGATGAATGTGGCAGGCACAGCAGGAGGAGACACGACAGGAAACTGAGAAGTGATGAGCAGAGGCAGAGAAAGCCAGGAACCTTTGGTGTCATGGAAGCCACGGGAGGAGGGACTGAGGAAGGGAGTCTGGGCCATTACACTGTGGACGGCTTGCCTAAGAGAGACCTTGTACAGGAGCGTTTGATTTGTTGATATTTGAAAGAAGGTTTAAAAGAATGATTAAAAGCCAAAGGCCTATACTACAAAAATAGTTTCTTCCCAACAAGATTGATAAGCTCATACTTTATTGAGAACTGTTTCTACCCCTTTACTTGGCTTACCTGATATGGCTAAAATAGTAACCTGAAATGTATCTTCCAGTTTGCAGTTATTTATTGAGAAAAATTATGCTTCTCATTTTATACTCATAGAAGTGATTGAACTGATTGTTTTATGGTTTCTTTTTAAAAATATCTATAGTGTGGTCATTTTGGCATTTAATATAACAAAAGCATAATGATCCTGAACTGGAAGATTTCCCTAGCCTGTGAAGAATTTTGCAGATTTATCATTAAGGCTCATAAGTTGTGTTTATTTACAAATCTGGACTAGATCATTTCAAACTTATAACCCATCTTATATGCATTGCTTATCGTGGTTCAGGCATTGCTCCTGGGTAGGCACAGTCCTCACTGGTGAGAGGCATTAATCACTTTAACACTTTTCTCCCTTCTGCTCTGTTACAGGAGGGGTAGGAGGATGTGTCTGGTATCTGGAAGGAAGAGCTGTGCAGAAATCCCCGCACAGGTTTATGCATCTCTTTAGGAACGCCAGCAAGCAGTGGATTACATTTCAGCACTTCACCTTCCTCAAGCGCATGGTATGTTCGGAAGACCATCCTTGCTCTGCTGCTTCTGCCTTTCCCTTTTTGTTTGCGGGAATTTCAGAAAGTCGCGTTACAAGAGGAGTAGTAAGAAGTACTGTTTAAAAAGGACTTTTAGTGTCCTCTTCAGTTTACTCAGAACTTAAATCTCTTGCTTTGATTATTCTTAACAGAAACCAGGATAATTTTGGTGTTTGAGCTTAAAAGTATGATTTTGAACTTACTGATTAAGTTTGGAGAAAGATTGAAAATTTCTGGCATTGTTTTACTAGGTTTAAATTAGAGAAAGCTGCACTGTTATTATGCTTCTTTATAAATTCTTTAAAATTCTGTGAATACAACAGTGAAACAGAAATAATTGCTCTAACAATGGCCCTCCTGTTTTTTTACATTAGCAGTGCATTCAAAAAGCCTTTTAAACACATGCATGTCTGAATCGAACAAATTGAGTTTTTAGTAGTTTGCTCAGCATTTTGTAGTTGGCATTGATAATATATCTCAGTCCTCTTGTAGGCCTGTGTCTAGGTCGGGTTCATGATATTAGGGGCAACATAGTAATTTTTCCTAAATTACCAATGAGGGCATTTGACATTTTCTCAAATAGAAGGTTTCATAGAATGGAGAAATCTTAGCTAAAAAACTCTTGTTATGCAAGCATGAAATAATAGCAAATTCATAATCTAAAATCTTCTTTGAAATTCCTCTCATCTTTTTTTAACTTAAAATTTAAAGTCTTATAAAACTGTTCTGGTAAGAGATTTAAATTTCCAGTAATGTTCAGGCTTTTTAAGC
Organism: Eptesicus fuscus; assembly: GCF_027574615.1. NCBI lineage: Eukaryota > Metazoa > Chordata > Mammalia > Chiroptera > Vespertilionidae > Eptesicus > Eptesicus fuscus. The sequence continues at coordinate 5,478,930 of NC_072492.1, read as the reverse complement.
TGGGGGTTTAAGGATAATGGATATTTAGAAGAGAAACTCAAATATATATTATGCCATTTTTATGTAAACAGAACTTTGGATTCATTCATGAGTTTGTAATTCCTAAGACTAGTATGTGTAATGGAAAAGTCTCTTAACTAGTTATCAGATTAATGGTTCCATGTCCAGGGCCACCTGCAACTAACTGGTTGTTGACTCTTGGCCCTGTCAGTTTATTTCTCAGCCTTAATTTCCTCCTCTGCAAATGAAAGAGAGAGATACTAATAATGATCCATCTTCTTCAACAACTGTTGCAAAGCTTAAATGAGATATGTATATTGTGTAAACTACAACAATATGCACTCTATGAAACTATGAAGTGCCTCACGAATGCTCATAGTAATTACGTTTTGCAAGTAAGTAATGGAGAGTGTCTAGCTCTAAAGCCCATGGCCTGTCCTCACACACACTGCTGTAAGTCACTTAGGCCTGGGATATGCACGTCCGCTGAGCCCCGCTGCGCTGTTTGCCTGGGAACATGGCACTCAACAGGTCTCTGGGCTCTTGATTATAGAAAACGTTTTCATTGCACTTGAATGTTAAACCACCAGCTTCTGGCACTACATTAGGGGACATTCTGGAAGAGATGAACAAGAAATAAAAATATCTTATTTCAAGGAACTTAAATTCTTAGAAATTTGAAAACTATAGCAGAGGAATTAATTGTGTTCTCCTTATGTCTTAGTCTAGACTAACATGTAACAAGCACTTTAATATTAGTGCATGTGCCTGTGTTTTATAAAGTGAGAGGAAAATCTTTTAAGTACCGTAAAAGTCGGACCGATAGAAGGTATAACTAAACAACCATTTCAGAGCATTTTGGCTTGGTATAGTGACATGTTCTTTTTAAATTTAGTACGTCACACAGCTGAACAGAAGCCTCCGCCAGCAGATAAAGCCAAAGTCAGAACCAATGACCTCACCTTTCCTTCAGAAATCGTCTTCGAGTCAAGCCAAAGCGGAAGTATATGAGATGAAGCCTTTTGCACCCTCCACCCTATCTTTGCCCAGAAAGCCTAATGAAACCGAATTGATAGAACTAGAATCTGCCTCAGTAATTGAAGGCTCAGTGGATGTGGGAAAAGAGACAAAAGATGAAAAGCAGTGGAAAGAGATGAAGCTGCGTGTGGACGATTTGCCAGGAATTTTGGCTCGACTGTCCAAAATCAAACTCACAGGTACTTTGTCTTTCTGGTATGGTTAAAGTCTTTCTTGAAACTTTATTTTTAGTTAAACAAAAAGCTGATTTTATTTACTGCTCCAAAAGGAATATTTTGAAACTGCAGATTCTCTCAATATTTTTTCTCTCTAATTGAGATCTGAAGTCAAATTTTCTGAATTCTATTTACTCAGAATTATAAATAGTATTGTATTGAACATGTACTAGAATATCCTCATTTATTTACATTTAAAGTGGAATACTTATCCTGCTTATTTCTGACTTTTGTTTTTTGCATCTGCTGTCCTTTAAAGATGCAGTGAAATAATGAGTCTGTCTGTCTGAGTTCACAGCAGGATGGACGGCACTGCTGTGCGTGGTGTGCAGTGGAACCACAGTGGCCACTGGGACTCCCACTCACTGATGTTTGCCTCTTGTAGGACCTCTGGGATTGTCCCAGGTATGAAGGGGTTTTGAGTGCTTTTCTGAAAGGAGGTTTAGAACCAGACTTTTTGCCTAATTGTAGCAAACTGCACCAAAATAATTGCATGCATTTAGGTGTTAACCTATAATAATGTCATTTGGTTACTACAACCACCCTACAAGTCAGGTGAAGCTTTGTTATTATCATCCCATCTCATAGCTAAACTTAGAAGTAGCTTATTCTGGGCTCATGCTGTTCAGACTATATGTCCTGGGGCATCCTGTAGACAGAAGACCTGGTCTCTCCATTTCTTCTGGATGAGAAAAAGGACAAGAAATGGGTAAACGATAAAGTTGTATTTGGTACTCTGAGGACAGAAAGTGGTAAATAATATTGTTGAGTCAAAATCGGCAAGTGAGCAGATGAGGCAGAGAGGCTTTGGGAGAAGAGAATAGAGACGGACAAAGAAGGAGTGGTTTCTGTTTATTTGTTTGTTTGTCTTTCAAGAGAGTTGAGCCTGAAATCCAGGGGAAAGGAGACAAACCAGACACATCTTGTTCCTCGTGACCAAGTTCACTTAAAGAACCTTTCTCGGGAGGATGACACCTGGACATGGGGAACTTGACAGAGAATCATAGTAAAACGTGCACCCTGCAGCTCTGCAGCAGTGAGCCTGATTTCAGGTGGTGTCTTTGAAACTGTCTCAGTGCTTTCCAGTGGCTGAGCAAGGAGTCACCACGTTGCTAGAGCGTTACCTTGTCATTTACACTGCTGGTTTGAGTGTCATGTTGACATGTGAAGAGGGACTAGATAAGGTGTGATTCTAGGATGTCACCCAGAAAACAAGGCCTCCGTCTGGGCGCCAGAAGTGAGCTCTGCCGTGAGCAGGAGTTTCTCGGTGTGCACCAATCTGCAGGTTCAGTCTCTCATGCCCCATTTCTGTCAGCAAAGCCAATGTTCTTCGCCTCTCCTCGAGGAGAAATCTTAGCAGCATTCTTTGCTTTCCATTCTCCCCTTCAGTCTAACCTCCAGCTGCACCAGTGCAGCCCTCTGTAGTGACTCATCCCCATTTCTGAAGCTACCATCCTCGTTTGTGTCCAGGCCTGTGAGGACTAGTTATTGCTCCAGCTCCTAACTGTTCTTTCTGCCTCATTCTCCTTCCACTGCAATATATGCCACCCAGGACTGCCAGAGGAATTTTCCTAAGGCGTTGCTTTCACGTGTTCCTGACCTGCTCAGGAGTCTGCAGGTCCTCTGTGTTGCCTCCTGCCTCAACTCTGCCTGACATTATAATCGGAAATGGTGAGACTCTTCCACAGAAACATTTGTTTTCCACCCCACCATACTCCTTCCTCCACGGAGAACAGTCACATCCTTTCAAGGCTTCTCCACTAACTCTTCTTTTGCTGCTCTCAGCCCAAGTCTCCCTCCTCAACACTCAGAATATGGCTGGGAAGTCAGGCAGACTTGAGTTCAGATCCTGGCTGTGACAGTTACTAGCCAGTGAGACTTTGGGTGGTTCCTTGACCTTGTTGAGACAATTCCCTCATCTATAAAATAGAAATAATAATAAATCACTTAAGAATGTAATCATATAATGCACGTAAAGTACCCAGCAACATGACTGGCACATGGGAGACCTTCAGAGGTTAGTTTTCAAATAATTCCAGGTAAACACTTGATTATTCAATGTAGGTTGTATTTTCCAAAGGATTTCAGAGCAGAAATCATGCCACATACTTGTTGAGCACTTCTAGCTCTCTGGGGACAGTGCTCTTCACTTGGTAGGGACTTGCTTTTATTTATTTTTTAAAATATATTTTTATTGATTTCAGGGAGGAAGGGAGAGGGAGAGAGAAATAGAAATGTCAATGATGAGAGAGCATCATTGATCGACTGCCTCCTGCATGCCCCCCCACTGGGGATGGAGCCCACAACCCAGGCATGTGCCCTGACCTGCAATCTAACTGTGACCTCCTGGTTCATAGGTTGATGCTCAACCACTGAGCCATACCAGCTGGGCAGGACTCGCTTTTGAGAGGGAACTGACAGACTGAAGTCCTCCAGAGGAGGGCAGCCACAAGGAAGAGGGGATGTGGAAACCTTGTCACTTGGGGGATGAGATTGTTCTGCTTAGAAAAGAGAAGAGAGGAGGGATAAAGTGAGGGAAAGGAGAAAGACATAATAGCCATTTTTAGACATCTGTAGTTCCATTGATTTAAAGGAACAATGCTGCTAACTTATAGTCCAGAAGACAAAACTAGGAGATTGCACATGCTAACAAGGTGGCAGATTCTCTCAGTGTGAGAGTTCTGAAGAGAACTATTTAGGTGCGAAATGGGCTGCCTTCTAAGGCAATGTTCCTTGTCATTGGAACTATCCAAATGGAAACAGATCATCTTTGAGGGAGGTTGAAGAAAGGGATTCCTGCATTGTGTAGTGGGTGGGACTAGATGGTGACAATTAAGACCCTTTTCCATACTCAGAGACTACCTGCCTTCAGTATTTATTGGTGTTTACCACATATCCCTTGGTGCTGGTTACTGAAAATACAGAGATAACAACACGTTCAGTCTAATGGGGAGATTTTGTATGCATATACACATATAAAAATAGGACAGCTGTGGTCCAATACATCTGTGTTTCAAACCCAGAACTCTTTCTTAATACCTGTGTGATCTTGAGCAATTTTTTAACCTTAGAGTGTCTTAGTTTCTTTACCTGTAAAGTAGATATAGTGGTATTTACTTTATAGCCTCATTGTGAGGATTAAATGAGATAATGCAGGTAAAACACCTGCATTAAGTGCCTACCCAGCACCAGTATGCACTTAATTAGCTATGATCAATACTATTACCGTTGCTATATGCATCATTAGGGAGTTTAGTGTTATAGGAATTATGAGGGATGTGTGCATGAGGCAGAGGGGGACCCCGAGACCGGAGTGTTCTTTTGCCTGTGGAGGGGATTGAAGTGAAAGAGTGTTTACTGGGCAGAAAAGGCAGGGATTATAAGCAGAGGCATCTGGCACATTCAGAAAGCTGACGTGTGCTGAGTAGTGCAGTGTGACTAGAGTGCTGGAGAGGCACTTCCTGGGTGAATAGTGAAGCAGGCCATTCTGTCACGGTGGCACGGGTTTTCCACCCCAGTAGGGGAAAGTCCTGGGGGCATTTTGGAGGAACACAGTCACTTTGTATTTTGTCTTATTTATTTATCTTTTAAGCAGATTTTAAATACTACTAAATTAATATAAATTTATTGTAAGAAAAATAAATTGAAATAATACAGAAATGTATCTTAAACTGAAAAAGTACCTTTTTCATCCATTCTAGATGAAACTCCTACTTAAAATATAGCCATATATATGCAGTTATAAAGATATAGATAAAGATATATACATATACATATATATATATATATTATTATTGGTTTCAGAGAGGAAGGGAGAGGGAGAGAGAGATAGAAACATCAGTGATGAGAGAGAATTGATTGGCTGCCTTCTACGCGCACCCCCACTAGGGATCGAGCCTGCAACCCAGTTATATGTCTCAACCAGGAATCAAACCAGCAAGCAAACCATGGCCTCCTGGTTCATAAGTCGATGTTCAACCACTGAGCCACACCAGCCAGTCCAGAATTGCTTTTAATAGCAAAAAATAAATAAAAATGGGAACACCCTCAACGTTTACCTGTAGAGGATTAGTTAAGTATAATGGCAGTTCCATATAATGGAATGGTATGCAGTGAAGTAAATAATGTTAGTGAAAGCTACACTGTTAAGAGAAAATGACAAGTTGTAGAACTGTGTATGCGTGTGTGTATAATGACCCTGTTTCTATTAAAATATAAAGCCTCGCCTGAACGGGGTGTCTCAGTGGTTGAGTGTCGACCTATGAACCAAGAGGTCCTGGTTTGATTCCCGGTCAGAGCACATGCCCAGGTCCCGGGCTTGATCCCCTTTGTGGGTTGTGCAGAAGGCAGCCGATGAGTAATTCTCTCTCATCATTATTTCTCTCTCTCCCTCTCCCTTCCTCTCTGAAATCATTAAAAATATATTAAATAAATAAAAGCATTTTTGTTATTAACTTTTATGTATATAAATCTTTGTATACTTATGTGAGTCCTTGTATAGGATAAGTGTTTGGAAATGTAATTGCTAGCTTTAAATATTGTAATTTTGATAGACTAACTGGTTTGTGCCTAAAAAAGATAGTATAATTTACACTAGAGGCCCGGTGCATGAAAATTCATGCACTGGGGGGCTGGGGGGGGGAGGGGGGGGGGGGGTCCCTCAGCCCAGCCTGCCCCCTCTCACAGTCCGGGAGTCCTCAGGGGCAGGAGGCGACCTGGCAATCAGGGGAAGGCGACGCCCCCATCACACCTCTGCTGCTGCCACTGCTGGCAGTGCAAGCCTCAGCCAGCCCTGGGCGGCTGTGCAGCTGCCATCCGAGGCTTGCCTGCACCTCAGGCGTTGGCTGTGCAGCCGCCATCTGAGGCTTGCCTGCACCTCAGGCGTTGGCGGGGCAGCCGCCATCCAAGGCTTGCCTGCGCCTCGGCACCATCCGAGGCTTGATTGTGCCTTGGGCCGGCCCTGGGCAGCTGGGCAGCTGACATCCGAGGCTTGCCTGCGCCTTGGGCCGGCCCTGGGTGGCTGGGGGCGCTGAGGGACTGGGGGACTCCGGAGGCAGGCGTGCAGCGCGGCTGGACCCACGTGGGGGCGGGCCTGGCCGTGCCATACTTCTGCCGCCCCAACGGGGCTGAGGACTGGGCGCCGCCATCTTGTGGCTGTGGGCACCGCCATCTTTGAGGGCATGGCAGTTGATTAGCATATCCCCTCCTTATTTGTTGTGGGCATCACCATCTTTGAGGGCGTGGCGGTCAATTAGCATATCCCCTCCTTATTAGCTGTGGGTACCGCCATCTTTGTGAGGGCGTGATCAATTAGCATATTCCCTCATTAGATAGGATTCCCTCCAATGGCACATGGGAATCTGACTCCTTCTGTACTCCATGCTTGTGAATTAGCTGTCTTTACCAGTGTTGCCTATTTGAAAACTGAAAATATTTTTGTGTGTTCGTTTTTATTTTCTAAGTTTTGGTGGGATTTAGCATCTTTTTCTCTATTGATCATTTCTATGTTTCCTTCTTTTATTTACCTCATACCCTTGGTCATTTCTTAATGATGTTTTTAGAGCTCTCTTTAGCATTTTATCCATCATATGCATTAATTTTTTTAACATTTTCTTTTCCTTTATTTTACTTGTGATATTTCACTGTTTTATTTTGCCCTGCTGAGATTTTTCAAATTTGTTAGTTCTTTTTTTTGTTTTTTTATGCTTAGAAATATTTTTACTGCTCTATGGTTATAAAAGCATTCACTGTGGGTGGTTCTTTTTTTTAATGCTTTAATATTTTATTATATTCTCTAAGGTGTGGGGACCATGTGGAATGTCTTTCAGTATAAGGAGTGGGACGGATTAAGAAGACTGCAGTGGCAGTACTATTGAGAAAGGATTGCCTGTTTTTGTGAAGGAAGTTTTATTGGAACATAGCCATGCCAATTTGTTCTATCCTGTTATCATGCTATGTTGGCAGAATTGAGTAATTATAGAGAAAATTTATGGCTTGGAAAGCCTGAGTATTTTCCCTCTGGCTCTTTATAGAGAAAGTTTTCTGGCCGAGCTAAAGAGCATTGACTGTTGAGACTCAAGAATGATGGTAAATAAATCATTGGTAGCCAATTGAGAAATGACTTGGGCTGACCTAAGGCTGTGGTGGGGAAGGAGAAAAGGGGAGAGAAAGGTATAGGAAAATATGAAGGAAATAGAATTAACAGAACGGTATGTGGTAGAGTGCTGAGGAGGGTTAGGACCTGGAGTTGCAAAGACCTTGACTACCATTAGGTGAAGCAAGCGTTCTCCAGTTCTTTGAGCCCTGTGCTCCTTACTGTTCTATACTCCACCCAGTTCTCTGGCAGAGAGCACTGTGTACTGTCCCTGGGCCAGAGTCCCTGCATTCAAGTCCCGGCTCTTACTAACTGAGAGGCCTTGAACTGTTTCCATAATCTCTCTATGCCTCAGTTTACCCATTTATAAAGTAGGGATAATAATACCTATTTCAGAGGGTTGTTCTGAGTATTAAATAAGTTAACCTTTGCAAACTACATAGAAATGACTGTGTTAAGAGCTATGTACTTGTTTCTTAAGTTAAAAAATGCCTGGGTGCCCTCACAGGCATTTGAGTTTGCTGCCCCTACTCTAGAAAAACTTCCAGCCTTCTGATACGGAAGACTGGCTGAGTGGTGGTGTTGAGCCTTAAGAATGTGACCTCTGAAGAAAGAAACTGTTTGGGGGATAACGATGAGCGGAGTTTTGGACACATGGAATTTGAGTTGTCGCTGGCATATCCAGTGAAGAGGTTCAGTGGGCAGGGGCAGTTGGCTGTGAAGGACAGGAGCTCAGGAGAACTCTGGGCCAGAAGAAGGAGAGGTCTTCAGCATGGAGTTGGCTGCAAGCCATGGTGGTGATCAAGGTTGCCAAGGGTCAGTGTGTAGAGGGAGCAAAGCAGAAGGCCAGGGACAGGACCTTGGGGTGCATCCCTTTTGAAAATTAGGTAGAGTGTATTAGGAGACTGCAAGGAAATAACATGACCAGAGGAAGGAAACGGAAGTGACTTGTCATAGAAACAAGAAGAGACACGCTTCATAAAGGAAGTGATCCACACTTTTAGATGCTAGAGTCTAAGATGCCTGCTAGGAAGAGTTATTTTATTTGGCAGTTAGGAAGTCAGTGTTGATTGACTGCCAGATGAGGAAATAATTATCCATGTTTCCTCTTTTTAGAGTCTTAAAAGAGCTACTTTAAATAATGTAAAATCATTTTTTAAAGTTAATTCTCAATGCTTATTTTTAGTTCTTTAGGAACAAAGGAAAGTGTGATAATTAGTTTAGGATTTTTTTTTGTGTGTGGCCACATCCTACCTTCAGACTAGCTGTTGTATTGGTTTTCCTTCTATATACCTCATATTGTTGTATATCCAAGTAGGCAGATGTAGAGTTTGATATTTAAAACATGGTGTCTAAAATCTAGAGCAGTGACTGCATTACTTCTTTAATAGTATACACTATGCTGTGTGGTGCCCATTGGCTTACTGTTTCCCATATGTGAGTATGCATGCAAAGGAGCCTGCACAGCACGTGGGCTCAGACGGTGCTCTCTGGCCACTGTCCCCAGGGATTCAGACCCTGTAGGCCTGGACAGGACCCAGAGATCTGCATTTTTGACAAGCATGCCGGAAGACCTGATGCTAGGTGGTCCTGGACCACCCTTTGAGAAAGTGAAGTAAGCGTTGCGCAGGCAGAGTGCCGGCCCCAGGCCCACTGGTCTGGCTGGATGCAGAGAACTCGCCCAGTGAGAGCCAGAGCAGTCCTCCCCACTGGGCAGCAGGAAAAGCGGCCGGGCAGGCCCTGGACCACACAGAGCTGTGCAAAAGCAGGATGCACCGGAGAGAGGGAGCAGCCGCCGCCCCTGTTGCTACAGATACAGAAGTCCCAGGCAATAAATTCCTCCAGCACCATTTCATATATTCCATGCCCCAGGTTTCTAGATGAGCTAATTGAATTAAAGTCATTTCCTTCTGCTCATTCCACTTAAAGAGGCAGCACCCTTCGGATGACCTCTACCCTTTTATTTGACCTTTTCCCTCCCTATTTAGTTTATTACTTGAATTTACACGTCTTGGAGTCAGCGGGATTATTTTCTTTATCAGTTGATTTCTTTTGTACTCTTAAGGGCAATTCATTTATTGCTAATGATAGCCGAGGCAGAAATATCTGGGACTTAGCAATCTCTTTTATAGAACTAGTCTTTCTTTCTTGGCCTCTTTTTGTTTATGATAAACTGAGGAAACTTAACTAGAAAAGGTGGAGGGCCATATAGTGGCCATTTGCAGGACAGTAGGATAGCAGTAGCCTGCTGCCTTGGCATTGATGCCAGGATCTGGGCCAGATGTGTGCTGGTGCTAATGTCATTTAAAGACTTTTCTTCTATGAAAGGAAGTAAGATTGAGTTTATAAAGAAATAATATGTCCCCCTTGAGTTTCTCTTGCCAACTGAGCTATTTACAATGTGTTTTTAGAGTTTGTTGCAAGGACCACACTGGGGTAAAGAAATGTTGGATGAGGATCATAAGAGGCTTCGGTGACCAAACAGAATTTATACTTAATATAGGTCAATAAAAAGCAGAAAGTTTTTCCTAAATAACATCTGTGCAGAAAAGCTACAACACATTTTCTGAGACCAGAACAATAAAATAGATTGCTTACTGGAACCAATAGGTTATGCGGTTGATGGAACTGATGTCAAGTCTATCAGTGTATAGATTTTTCCCCCCAGGGCCCAGAGTGTTGCTTTTTATTAAAAGAAAAAAGAAACAGGAATAGAGGATACAATCTTATTTTAGATTGCTTCATAGTTTTGAGTATATTGCAGCTATCAGATACTTGTACAAGAGATTTTCCACATTTTTATAAAAATATTGAGTAGAATTATTTCTTGAAATTTAATTTATATTTTGAAATAATTATATGCTTATTAAATGTGAAAGTAGAGTTGTTATTATATTACGTGTTTACCTTAGGAAAAAATAGGAAGTACAGATAAGCAAAAGTGAGAAGAGTTTGATCCTCTCAAAATAATAACCATTTTCATGATTTTGGTGTATTCTAGAATTTTTTTTATACAACTCATTCATATAGTTTTGCTTTTTAAATAAATGTAAGCTCAAAATGTAAATATTTTATGTAATTTTTTGAAGTATTCTGTGTTGATATGCTTACCTTCTTTTGGTGACTTTAAAAAAATTTTTAAGGTAGTGTTTTCTTAAGACAGAACAAACATACAAAAAGTCCCCTCCAGGCTGTGCAGTTACCGATTCTTTGCATACAGTTTTCCAGCCTTTTGTGCCCACAGTCTGAGTTGTAGTTAGTATTAATGGCAGCGCCTCTGGAGTCAGACTGGCAGGGCTGGAATCTCTGGTCTACCACTTACTACTTTGTGAGGATGTCACCTGTTTTCAAATACCTAAGCCTCGGCTTCTTCGTCTGTAAACAGAGGCTAATTCTAGGATTGTTGTGAAGATCATAGAGGTAATGCGGGTAAATAATTTAGTGCCAAACCTAGCACATATTAAAGGTCCAAGGAAGGTTAATTATACCAGTATATTTCATAGCATATTAATTGTATTCTATTAATGCATAGATAGTTCTGTTGTGTTATTAAAATTGGGTCATAACATACATTTTGTTCAGTTATTTGCTTTCTTCCTTAAATAGGCATGCTTTCTCATCAATGTAATTAAAACTACCTCCTTTTTTGCCCTGGCCAGTGTGGCTCAGTTGGTTGGGCATTGTTGTGTGCACAGAAAGGTCACTGGTTCAATTCCTAGTCAGGGCACAGGCCTAGGTTGCGGGTTAAATCCTTGATCCGAGTGTGTACGGGAAGCAACCAACCAGTCACAATTTCTCTCTCACATCGATGTTTCTCTCCCTTCCTCTCTCTCTAAAACAATAAAATAAAATCCATAAAAAACTGCCTCCTTTTGGCCCTGGCTGGGTGGCTTTCTTGGAAAGTCCTCCAGTGCACTGGAAGGTTGAGGGTTTGACTCCCCGTCAGGGCACATATCCAGGTTGCAGGTTCAATCTCCATATGGAAGGCAACTAATTGATGTAGCTCTCACATCCATATTTCTCTCTCTTTGTCTTAACTATCTTTGAAGTTAAAGCTATGGTGATTTTCCTAGGATAAGTGCATCTGAGTGGCCTTCTTGGCTCAAAGGGGTGCATGCTCTGAAAACTGATTTTCACTGGCAAATCTCCCTGGAGAGAGGTCTTACCTGTGTATGCTATTACCGGAGTGACCACCAACGCATCATCCTTCACCAGTAAATGATAGATAATAATATCTTTTCCTAAATAACTACCAATCTGATGGGTGAAAAGTGGCATTTAAGGTTTTAAGTCTGTGTTTAAATTGGTGGTGAGGTGTTATATTTTCCACTTGTTAATTGGTGACTTGTATTTCTTTTGTGAATGGCCTTCTGTTTACCTTCTATCCTTTCCTGTCTTCAGCATTTGTCTTTATTCATTGTCTGTAAGAGTTCTTTCTATAGTAAAGATTTGAACCCATTCTATATGCCTATTGTAGATGTCTTATCCCTTATATGTTGTTTGTTTCTTTTTTCACTTATTATTATTTTATGTGCAAATATTAATTTTATGTAACAAAATCTATCAATATTTTTTTCTTGTGGTTTCTGGTTTGTGTATAATGCTTGGGCTCTCCCACACAAAATTTTTATAACTATTATCGATATTTTAATCTTATCCTATATAATAAAGAGCTAATATGCTAATTAGCCCAAACAGCAGGACCGTCCAGACGACCTTCCGGAGGAAGCCGGGGCTGCGAGGGCCGAGCCCCTTGCACAAATTTCATGCATTGGGCCTCTCGTATTTTTATAATTTTATATTTTACATTTAAAATTTTCATTTATAGAAAATGGTGTAAGGTGGACATATATCCAGTTTTTAATAAGTCATTTACCAGTGGTGAATGTCACACACATTTTTAATAATTTGTGAGGCTCTATCTCTGGACAAATATTAATCACCTTCAACCCCTAAAATTATATTAGTTTTTTAATTGGAATTTCAACATATTTATATATTAACTTGGGCGGGGAGGATTGAGATCTTTACCATATTCATCATTCTCATTTATTCAAAAGTTCTTTTATACCTCTTAAATTTTATAGTTTTTTTCAAATAGATTATATACATTTATTAATAAATTAATTTGGGGCATTTGAAAAATTGCTTTTTTTCAGTTGACTCTTTTATGAGTTTTTTAGGTAGCCAATCAAATAATGATCAGGTTATCTCCCTTTTTATATTTGCACCAATTGTTTAATTCTCCAGCGTGATTACCTCTCTGTTAGACTCTCTCCATCTGCTTTTCTCACTATAATTTTTTGCTTCACTCTGAAGGATCCTTGAGATGTGTTATGTACAGCACTGATTTTATTTTATGCCACATACTTTTTATTCTCATGATTTTTAACATTCTGCTATGGCAGTGCTTGCTTCTGTACACTTCTTTTAACCCACTTTATCTGTTTCATGGGGTGTCTTTTTCCACTTACTCTACTCACTCACCTGCTATTCATTGAGTCCCTGTTATGTACCAAGTGTGCCCTTCCAACTGGGTAGGATGGGGTGAGTGCAGTGAGTAGGTTGGGCAGAATGGGGTAACTGTGAGTCTCTGCCACATGGGTCTTACTCTTAATGAGGAGCTCAGAGTCTAGTTCTGTGGTGCATCTTTGTTATAAATATACTAGAGGCCTGATGCACGAAATTCATGCAAGAGTAGGCCTTCCTTCCCCCAGCTGCCGGCACCGGCTTCCCTCTGGCACCTGGGACCGGGCTTCCCTCTGGTCGCTGGCAGGCACCCAGGACCCAGGCTTCCCTCTGGCCACCAACAGACACTGAGGACCCAGGCTTCCCTCCGGCCGCCAGCAGGCACCCAAGACCCGTGCTTCCCTCACAGCCCCAGCTTCGCCCAGAAGAACAGCATATTACACTTTTATTATTATAGATTCAAACTCTTTTTCTTTCATGTTTCTTTTTTAAAAAAATATATTTTATTGCTTTTTTACAGAGAGGAAGGGAGAGGGATAGAGAGCTAGAAACATCGATGAGAGAGAAACATCAATCAGCTGCCTCCTGCACACCTCCCACTGGGGATGTGCCCGAAACCAAGGTACATGCCATGACTGGAATCGAACCCGGGACTTTTCAGTACAGAGGCTGACGCTCTATCCACTGAGCCAAACCAGTTAGGGCCCCCTTTTTTTTTTTTTTTTAATTGTAGAATCTTTCTTATAAGTCTTAGATTGACCTGTTTTACCTCTCTTTACCTTTGTCCATTCCAGGCAGTAGTAAGTCCCCCAGAAGAGTACAAGTATAAGCTCTACGAGGACAGATGATTTGTCTGTTTGCACTGTTCTGTCCATACTTGATGCAGTGCCTGGCACCTGGTAGCTGCTCATTGAATGAATGTGTGGTGCAATTTTTCTTCATCACCTAACAGTTTAACTTGAAGATGGAAGCTATCAGTTTATGTTACTGATGTAACATTCCTGTGGCCTGAAGGAGAGGAAGCTGCAGCTGCCAGCAGGGCAATGTTTTCTCTACAAGGTATTTTCAAGGTTTTTTAAACCGCACGTGCCAGTGTCCTACTTTCCACATCTGGTTTTTAGTGTAGTCTGTCTCTGCTCTCAGCACATAGTGTGTCTCCGCCCAGCCTTTTCTCCGTGCTACTTCCTGCTGAGCTGGAAAGATACCCTGCCGTGCCAGCGTAGTCAGTGGGTGGCTTGCTGCAGGGGAAGGGATGCAGAACCGCTTCTCGGTGTCTCAGTGAGAGTTGTCAGGGCGAGGACCTGCTCTCTTTCTGGGGTGACTGCTTTTCCCTCCCCCGAGCTGTGCTGTAGCTTCCACAGTGAGGGGACTTTTCATACAGCGGGCCCTCACACCCATGGTCCACCCAGCCTCTGCTCCTTACCCGCACCTCTCCCAGCAGGAAGGAGGGACGGGTGCCGGCACATAGCCTTTATTTCTCATGTTTACCCATTTCCTTGTTAGGTGATATTTAGGCAGTCTAATTTTTTGGCTATTTAAGTAATGAAAGTAATAAGTCAGCTCTCAGCAACCATCTACAATTTAATGTCATCTGTATCATAGTTGACAAGCATTTCTTGGGGGTTTTAGTATCAGTATCAACTCTACTTAATTTATGCTGATATTGGTTTTTCTCTGATTTTTATTTTCATTCTTCCATTCCAGTTGGTTTCTGATGGGAGAGGGCCATGAAGATGCTTGAGTCAGTGTTCTGAGTTAGATGAAAAATACATTTATCGCCGTAACTGGTTTGGCTCAGTGGATAGAGCGTCGCCCTGTGGACTGAAAGGTCCCAGGTTCGATTCCAGTCAAGGGCATGTACCTTGGTTGCGGGCACATCCCCCGTAGGAGGTGTGCAGGAGGCAGCTGATCGATGTTTCTCTCTCATCGATGTTTCTAACTCTCTGTCCCTTTCCCTTCTTCTCTGTAAAAAAATCAATAAAATATTTTTTAAAAAATACATTTATCTAGGCTGTTCTATTTTCTAATGATTTAAGTATTTTTTTAAGTTCCATTTGATATTAATTGAATTGATTGTAAGTGTAAAATGCTACAGTAGAGACATGTAAAGGAATGTAAAGATAAATTTCATGAGGATGATAATCTCAAAAAATATTGACACCTTTAAAAAAGAGAGAAAAAGCTGTGAGTTGAGAATGGGCTCGGCTGTATGTGACTGAAATTTGAAGAACAGTGATGTAAACAGATTAAGGGTTTATTTTTCTCTTACATCAAGGAGTCTGAAATAGGAGTGAAGAGCTAGTGCTAAAGGATGTTGTCAACATACCTGGTTCCTTCTCTTTGTTCTGTAATTATTAGCTGTGGCTTCTGTTCTCAAGACCATAGGATGGCTGCCATTGCCCCATCATCGTGCTGTGTTCCAGGCAGAAAGAATGAGGAAGGGGACAGTGTGGAAAGTCAGAAACCTCTTGACAAGAATTTGCCTTTTTATTTGGGAAGGAAAGCTCTTGATAGGAACTTCTGTTTCACTGGCCAATACTGTACAATATGGCTACCTCTAGCTGCAAGAGAGGTTGTAAGTATGGCATAATTCTTACCTCTGTCATTTTAAAAGCCAGAGCATCTAAAGTCCAGCCTGGTCAACTCTGCCAGTCGTCAACATTTCTGTGTCCTCAGGGCACCCACTAGGCTACCTCATTATGCAGTGCCCTCCCTTCAACTCTACTTAATTTATGCTGATATTGGTTTTTCTCTGATTTTTATTTTCATTCTTCCATTCCAGTTGGTTTCTGATGGGAGAGGGCCATGAAGATGCTTGAGTCAGTGTTCTGAGTTAGATGAAAAATACATTCATCGCCGTAACTGGTTTGGCTCAGTGGATAGAGCGTCGCCCTGTGTCCTGAAAGGTCCCAGGTTCGATTCCAGTCAAGGGCATGTACCTTGGTGGCGGTACATGAGGTGAGCCTGCCCACCTCTCTACCATCCAGTTTCCCAAGGAAATAGACCACCACCCCTTAGTCTGCTCGGCCACAGTCTCGCGTATGCACTTCAGGTGCAGTGTACTGAAATGAAGACTGATTTCCCAGCTCCACATGGACTTCCAGGAGTGGCTGTAGATGCGCACTGCTCTGTCAGTCACTTTTCCCTACCGTCTTAAAAATCGGACACACATTTGGAGACTCCTGGTTTGGGTTGGGGAACTGTTAGTACTGGATTATACAGCAGAGGAGAGCCAACTAGCCCAACCACGCATCTGCACTGGGAAAGTGTAGGTGCTGGTGAAACTTCAGCCGAGCAAGGAAACGAGCAGGTGCCACCTCTCCGACTTGGTTGCGCTCCAGCAGTCACCAGGGCTTTGGCGTCTTGCTTCCGGTTTTCTTCTTCACCCCAATTCCCACCATCAGTCCAGAACTTCACTATCCTTAATGACTATAAAACTTGATTTGCCACCTGAGATACTTGGCATGCTTGTCATAATGCAAATTTCTGGGCCCCATCTCCATAAACTACTTTACGCCTGGGGTAGGCCTAGAAAGACCTGTTAGGAATGGTCCCAGAACATACTTTGAGAAACTCTTCTTATCTGGGAAACTCATTCAACACCCTCTCCTCTACGCGCTCTTCTCTCAGCTCTTGGAAACTGTACCAAACAAAACCAGTTTTACTATAGGCTACTTGATACAAATAAGAATTAAGTTCTGGTCATAGAAATCACCAAATTTCTAGATAAAAACCCAAAACACTTCCAATATTAAACTTTGAAATAAATGTGAGCTATACATACATGTAAGCGTATATACTAGCTGTACTAATAAATATTAATTAAAATAAAATTAATTCTTTAACTTTCAAAGAAAATAATTATTTTTCAACTTGCTTATTCCAGTTTAGGGTCAGTGGTCGGAGCATAAAGCTCAGGGCACAAAGCGGGAACCCACCCTGGAAAGGATGCCTTTCCCTTGCAAGGCCACTCAACACACACACACACACACACACACACACACACACAAATTCAGACTGGGGCAGTGTAGACACTTCAATTCACTCGTGCCATCTTTCACACACACACACTCAGACTGGGGCAGGTTAGACACATGAGTTCACTCCCGCACATCTTTGGCATGTGGGAGGAAACTGGATTCTCTAGAGAAGACCCTGCATACATGGAAGAATGTGCAGACTCCACACAGACCATGTTCCTGCTTTAACTGATTTTTTTTTTTTTTGATCGTCGTTTTAAGGAAAGGACATTGAGTGAAATGATCTTATTCAAGGACCTGCTGTGTTTATCATTGAGTGTTATAGTGACTGAGAAGTTGGTTCCAGGTGACTTCAGGCTGCTGTGCTTTGTGGTTCCTCTGCTTTTTAAGGTGCTGCTTTCACCTGTTCTTGTGTCCTGAAGTTTTTATCCGATACCTTGTTTTGTACTCGGCATACCTGTGGGGAACTGAAATGGTCCTATTGGGTTTCTCTACATGTTTTTTGAATTTGTGAAAGTTATACCCCTGGAAGCTCAGAGGGATCCTCAAAGACTTGACTTTGCTTTATTCAAAATGATCTGGTCCTCAGGAGACTTTTCATTTTCAGATTAGTAGTGAACATAAATGTTACCAATGAATTGTCTATTAGGGTTGGCAAATGATGACTATTGATTGTCAGTTTCTCTTAAAGGGACTTCGAAACCATTCAGGGAATTCTTCCCGTTATTCATCATCTTAAAAGTCCTTAAAAGATTTTTCTTGCTAAAAAATTATCTTGGATGTCTAGAATAATAACATAGCCAATATTATTGCATGACTATTTAGTTACCAGGAATAAATGAAAGTATTCAGTGAAAAAGAAAATAATGATACATTAATATATGTATGTAGTTATGTCCAAATAAGAACAAGTGAGAGGTTCATTTTACTGACCTGTTATATGTGTTGTGTAAAATAATCAAATGTAGATAAATACTAAATACTATCAAAATCAGAATAATACTTTAAATATATGCTTAATATTAATTTGTTATTTTAAGTGTATATCATAAAATATCTGTTCTCTGGACAGTGACACAATTTTGATATAAAACAGAAAAGGCTTCATTATTTTAGTGAAAACTGCCTAACTGGCAGTTTCTTTTTGCCAAATGCATTTTTCAAAAGAAGTGTTTCCTCTTGAAAGTTTGGTAGGCCCTAGCTGGTTTGGCTCAGTGGAGAGAGCGCTGGCCTGGGGACTGAAGGGTTCCAGGTTTGATTCCAGTCAAGGTACATGCCCTGGTTGTGGGCTCCATCCCCAGTGGGGGGACATGCAGGAGGCAGCCAATCAACGATTCCTTGTCATCATTGATGTTTCTCTCTCTCCCTCTCCCTTCCTCTCTGAAATCAATAAAAATATATACATTTTAAAAAGTTTGGTAGGCATCAGTTTTATGGAAAATTTTCTTAACTAATTACAAAGTATATTGAGAAGAAATGTTTCTTTATGGAGAAGAGAAAAAAAAATAAAAAAAATAGGATGACAAAGTAGAAAAGCTTAAAAGCAATGGAAAAACATTGAAAGGATCATCTGAGGATCTCCCTCAGTGCTGCATAAGTAACCTTCCTAAACAGCTTTTATTTACATGTTTACTTAAACAGGTCTGAGAGCTATCTCATCTCCCTTTTCTGAATGCTGACTATAAATGCAAACCAAATGCTTCCTGGTTGACTGCCTTGATCATACGGCGATGTTTCCCTTGGTAACAGTGTTTGTTACTCAGTGCATTTGAAGTGATGAGTTTTAATTTGGTCCCAGGATTTTTCAGACCAGCTTTGGTCATTAACTATATAAGAAGAAGAAAGACGAAAACAGGAAGGCACCATAAGTTCTTAGTTTTGCAGCTGTGTTGTTAAAAATCTCTCTAAAGTCTTATCTTTTAACCAGAAGTGGTTATGGTTTGTAATCAGTTACCTCTGATTGATATTCTTTAATGTGGCTGAGGAAAAAATACCGTGTCTCTCATCAATCGACTTTTCATCTGAACTTAACAATAGGCATAAGAATTACCACCTTCTTTGATATGGGTGCCGGTAAGATGACTGTCAGGAGGTTCACAGAGCACTGCTAAGCCACGAAGCCTAAAAAACTCAAATTAGAAATTGAACCATTTGAAGCTTAAGGTGTTAATAGAAATGGAGAGAGAGGAGGAAATCACAAGTATAGCTAGGAAGTAATAATGCACGCTCCTGTGAAAATCAGAAGAGACTTAATTCCTGCCTCTTAATTAACATATAATTTTGAACTTTGAGATCAACCAAAAAAACTTATTCCTTAGCTCGGACACACACATAAACCAAACCACATACAAATTTATTAACTGCCTATTCTCTGTCTGCTTTGTGCACAAAAGAGTCTTAAAGAAAATACATATTGGGTTTGTAGGATTTGGAATACAATGTTACATAGTATCCACTATTGAGGATAATGAGATATAATAGATCACAAGGGTAATTTAAAATCCATAGAGAATCTCAAACCCATTTAGCCAGTGGTTTTAATCTTTCTGCCAAATCTTTTATCAGAGTTGATAATTACCCAATTGATTTATTGGAGTTTTGTTTTTCACTTCATTCTTTTGAGGCCAGTGCTAAAAAATAGTGAGGCCTTAAAAGACAGAGTTTTATAAAAGCAGGATGTAGATGACCAGTTTTTAAAATATAATCCTTATAGTTATTTTGAATTGGTGATCGCAGAAAGGAAATAAAGTGCCTCCATTATGCTTAGGCTCAGAGACCAATAGTGCTCACAGTGTGGAGTATTTAAAAAAAAACAACTTATTCTTGATAAAGCTGCTTCTTCAAAAAAGCCTCTTGCATACTGGAGAAGGCAGACCCTTCCAGATGGCTCCCTGCTGCTCCGGAGAGTGCACTGTTGTGCACTCTGATGTTGGAACTGGGAGGCCTGCCCTCCGTCCGGTCCGCGGAGCCTGTTGGTGGTGGCCACGGCCTCTGCTGCGGAAGGGTGGCAGGTGCAGTGAGGCTCCTCCCACTCACACCTGCTCCCCTCGGGGAGGGTGACACTGCCTTCCCGTGGGAGCCTGCGGTGCAGGCCCGGTCCCGTGGGTCCTGTGTAGGCGCAGAGTTAGCACTTCAGCGGCCTGGCTGGTGATTGTGTGAATGTGTGCGCCTCTCTGTATTTTCCCTTCATTAGTTGAATTTTCTTCTGAAAATGAGTCTTTGGAGGACCTGTTAAGGAATATCTGTAAAGCAGAGAGCCCAGGCCTGCACGCAAACTGTGTGCTCTTAGCTCCTCGATTGCATTCCCTGCCGCGGCGGGTCTGCCCGCGGGTCTCCTGTAGAAAATCAGATGTTAAGACCTGCCATCGCTTGCCTTGCTGTTTATTTTAGAGCACGTTCTCCAAAGTTTGTTCGTCATGTTCTTTAACAGTAAAAAAGTTTTAAGTGCACATATATATACTTGTAGTATTTACATTATTATATGTCTTACATAAGATACATTGTACAGTTATTTTTAAATAAAATTCATGTACTGGTACACCAATGAATTATATTCATTTTAAGATATGCCAAATAAAGTGCTTTTAAAGAAAGTATTAAAAAGTGCAATATAAGTGAAAGTTTTCACGTTTTCTTCTCATACCCTGAAGTCTCCACACTTTTTAAACTGCAGTGTTTCTGAGATTTACATAAATGTAAAAACACAGGCATTGTGAAATGCTTCGCAAATGTGTGTTTTGTTTTTATCATTGTCACTTATAGTCCATCTTATTAAGAACTACTTTCCACTCACGCCCTGGGGTGACAAAGAAGTAACTTAGATCATAAGACAGGTGTGTGGCGCTTTTATGAAATGTCTTGTTAGTTTCTCGGACTTCCTTTATACACTGCTTTTCTGTCTAAGCTTAGTAGCCAGAGAAATATGTCATGTAGAAGTCTAGGAGCCACATTTTAATAGTTACCAAGAATGCCACTTAAGAAGCCTTGTTATCTGCCAGGCACGGTGCTAAGTGCGTTTGTGAAAACACTAGCATGTGTCTGAAAGGTGTCACCGCGTGCACAGGCGTGTGGAAGTCAGGGATGGGCGGTCATCGGGACACAGCTTGGGAAAGCATGGACGTGGGGCTGTTTCATCTGCATGATGGAAGGGTGCTACTAAGAGAAAGCTAGTTGACCCTTGCTCCAGCCCACAGAAATTTCATCCATAGGTAGGGATTTCCGGGAAGTGGTTGGACTTGGTTTGAGAGGGAGCTGCCCAGCAGCTAGCGCTCCTCTCTCCAGAAGAGGTGCCCAGGGAGAAGTCGGGTCCCGTCACCGGATTCGGAGACAGCAGTCATGGGAAATGCTGTGGAAGGGATGCTTAGGACCGAGATTAGACTGGCAGTTACTGAATTATGTTTAGCTCCTTTGCTGTGGTCACATATATTCATTCTGTGAAGTGCCGCCGCCTTCCAAGCACGGATCTTCCCTCTGTTGCACTGCTACCCTCCTTCCAGGCCCTCAGCACTCCCGCCCCGCCCCGCCCTGCGGTGGCCTCCATCCACTCCAGTCAGTCTGTCCTCTGTTGTTGGTAGACGCGCCTTTCCTAAATGCCTCCCTTGTTACAGTAGGTATTCGTGTTCTCTTGCTGCAAAACAAGTTACCGCAAGCTTAGCCGTTGAAAACAACACAAAGTGGCTGTTTCAGAAGTCCAGGCACGGCCGGCTGGATTCTCTGCTGAGGGTCTCACCAGCCCGGAGTCTGTGCTTCTTCAGGGCTGTGGTTCTCCTGGGCTCGGGTGCTCTTCCAGGCCCTCTGGTTGTTGACCGAATTCATTTCTGCCTCTCGGACTGAGGCCTGTTTCCCTTCCAGGTCACCTGTGGCCTGCTCTGCTCCGGGCCACCCATAGTTCACACCGGGGACGTTGGCTTTCCTCCAGGCTGGATGGACTTGCCTAACTGTGACTCTTTCAGAATAGTTTTGTTTTAATTATGGAGAGCACATGTAAGAACTCCTTGGAGAAAGCAGGCGGACCAGAGACGGTTGAATCCTGTTAATGAGGGGATGGGTCAGAAGAGATTGACTGGAGAGGCTGAGTTGTGAAAAACTTGGGCCTCATAGTCAGTACTGCCTTTCAGTAAGCACCCACAGGCAGTTAGGGAATCTTTGCATGGGGGTGCTTGTGGGTCCCTGGCCGGACACCCACCAGGAGCGAGGACGGGATGAGGCAGGCTCCATGGGGCTGGGAAGGTTACTCCTCCTTGGGCCTCCGTCAGACGGGTCATGCTTCGCGGGCAGCATTGATTTTATGTTTACTTGTGAAGGGACAGAGTATGAGATTACCAAATAAAATATAATTTCAAATGTTATTAATGAAAGAATGTATTACATTCGCTTTTAATGAGATCCGGGTGTTGTAAAATGATTCCCTGTAATGAATCCCAGGAAATCAATGAGAAGCTTAATTACAGTTGTGGCAGTGCCGTATGAGAGTATTGCTTTGGTCAGTTCTACTTGCACAATTTATCAATCCTCCGTCCTTCTCTTTCTTTAACTTAATTGCTTTGATGCAGTAAGTATAAATACATTCTTTGTTAGCTTTTGATCTTTTTTGGAAATGTTCTACAAAATTCCAGTTTCCTTGGCTATAATAATCACCCCTATAATTTTGTAATGTATATTACCGTCCACAGTTTGTACATTTTTAAATTAGACAGTTATTTCTGTTTTTTTAATTTATGATCATGTCTTACCTTTTGCCTTGGTCAGTTTTTTTGTAAATCACTTTCTATCTCTCAGCTTATCAGTTGACCCCATTAGTTAAAATTTGATGTGCTTTGTATATTGTTCATCACTCATTTAAGCCCTAAGGTGGATGTAAAGAAAAAAATGAATTGAGTTTCGCTTTCCTGTAACTACATATTCTTTTTTATTTTAAACAAAGTGGAATTTTCTTCTTACAGCATTTTTATTTTGACAGCTTCATGATTATGGTGCTATCTTGTCCACTAGGTGTTAATTGATTTTTCTTATTTGTTTATAAAACACTATACAAAATGTAATTTGGATATTTAAAGGTATTCTTTATTTGGATATTTAGAGGTTGTTCTTTATTTTGGTGACTCTAGCTTTTGCTAATTATCGAGAATGAATTTTCTATGCTCTATAAGGTGTTTATAAGCAGTCTACTTCTGATGTAAGGTTCAAGGCCTTAAAATAGTCATGAATTACTTTGACTGACTTATTCTGTGGATAAAGCACTTTACTTAGTTCATTTTGAAAGGGAATGCCATGCAGCCCCTTTCCTCTCAGTCTCCCATTGACACCATCAGCCTTTCCTGGGCGGCATCATTCGTACAGCTGAGGGGTGGCTGGGTGTTAGGGACGTTTCTTCCAGCCCTGGCTTGTCACACACGCAGGGCAGCGTGTGCGGCGTCGCCAGCCGCCTGGAGGTGTGGAGTGGTGCAGAGGATGCCTCAGAGTGGCCTGCAGCCTGTCCCTGAGGCTTTGCGCTTTACGGTGTGTGATATCAGAGAACGGTGCTGTTTGAGTATCCTAAAAGGACTTTTGTTTGCTCTTTTACAAATGCTGTTTTCTTGGTGGTCACTAAATGTGTGCAGGGCTGGCTGTTCCATGACAGGCTGTTCTTGTCCTGTCTCATCTGCATAAGATATCCTTTATATGCACTCAACTACTGTTTCCAAAGCGGGAATCGCTGTGGCTTTCCTTTTTGGGCATAAGTCGTTAGAGAATTAGAGAGCTAAACGTTTCTTCAGAATGTTTCCTTTGAAATAGTGTTTAGTCTTGGATTGCTGCCCTGGGTCCACGGGGTTTTTGCTGCTGTTCTGTACGGAGGTGAGAGGGTTGCGTTCTGACTTGTAGTGCGGCGTGTGGGCCAGGCAGGCTGTGCTCCCGAGCGGAGAAGGGGGACAGCCTGAGCCAGCTGCTCTTCTCCTGCGTGTGCCTCTGTGACTTCCAGTAAGCCCCCTGTTTGCCTTCAGCTGCTCGTCTTCTGCTTGTCCCCCCACCTTCATCCAAAGCTGTTTCTCTTTTCTGGACCTTGTTCTTCACTCTATCTACTCAAGCCTGCACATCTGTCCTCTTTTCTGGAGCCAACGCTTTCCCGGGAGGCTCGGGTACACACCATGTGTGGGACCACCGAGGTAAAGGAGGGACCCCTTTGCCAAATACACGCTCTCTGGGAACTTCTGGTTTAGGTTGACAATCTCCACACATGCATTTAAGTCACCTTTGCAAATTATATTGATCCCAGTCAAATAAATAGAAACATGCAGAAGCCTGTGCCTGGCCTAAGTGTAGGGACAGGCGTGTCCAATGGTAGGACTGGAAGTTTCTGATGTTGCTGATGAAATTGGACTGAAGGGCTGCCAGCCAACCTGTGGCCATTAGGAGGGATGTCAGTTTGTCTGGCATTCACATTTGCTTGTTGATGTCAGCGGTAGTGCCTTCCAGTCTTGCCTGCTGTGGCCCTCACATGTTTGACACCCACGACACCTCCTTCTCCTGATTCTTTCTCCAAACATTCTGTCTGAGTCTGTCAGGATTCCTTTACTCCCAAAGGTAAAATTCTGGTGTTTCTGATACACTCCTTTTCGCTGTCTTTGCTGGCTGTTCTCTCGGGCTCAGCCGTGGTCTGTGGGCGCAGGACCCCAGAGCGTTGGGCCTCCCGCCTTCTCCATCTCTTTCCTGGGCTCCAGTGGAATGTTCTGTACGCTTCTACCTGGATGGCCCACAGTTCCTCAAAGGCAGCGCCTTTGCCTGAGCCCAGCCAGCTGGATCACCTTCCCCCAGTTTCCTTATTTCTGTCACTGTGGCCATGCTTCTTCATGCACCCAGGTGCAGCCTTTACCTTTTATTCTTTTAGGCCGTTATTTTACCTTCCACCTCTCACAGTTAAGAAGTGCTAACAGTTGTTCCATCAAAATACCCTTTACATCTGTCTGGTTCCCACTCGTACTACGTTTATGCACAGTCTATGAATGGCATAGACTCTGAGATTGTTTCTCTGCATAACTGCCTGCTGTAAGCCCTGGTGCCCATTGCTACCAGGCTAAACTTGCAGTCATGGGTCACTTTCTTCATTAGACGGTCTCTACTGCCAATCAAATGAAATGCAAACTCCTCAACTTGATATTCTGCAATCTGACAGCCGCCACCCTTCCTCCTCTTCCTCTGATAAATTCTGCTCTGTACTTGGCCTAGTGGTAACCCTGAAAATATGGCAGAGAACAGGTCAGGGCTCCCGCCTTCCAGGGATCCACGTTCCATGTGGGTCCACAGCATGATGAGTGCTTTGTGGGATGTGAAGGATGCTGTGAGGGAGGAGTCAATGGGAGGGCCACTGCAGACATGAAGATCAGAGTTCTCTCTAAGGGGTAATATTTACAATGAGATCTGGAGGATGAGAAGGAGCTGATGGTGAGAGAGGCAGAGGAGACGGAAGTGCACAGATCCCTGTGAGGGGAGACTAGTCAGTGAGCTAGAGAGAGGTACCAGATGCACTTGTGTGGCTGGGGAAAGAGTTTGCATCTCATTCCAGGTGTAGTGTCAAAAGATTTCCTAGGCAGCAGAGTGACATGATCTGTGTACATTTTAAAATGTCATTCATTCGTGCTGGAGCAAGGTGGAAGAAAGAGGAGAGCAATTAGGAACGAGGCCCTTCCAGTTGTCCAGGCAAGATAATAGCTTGGGCTAGAGGACATGTTTTTTAGTGTCAGCATATGACATTTGGGGCCAGAAAATTCTTTGTTGGAGGCTGTCTTATAGGATGTGTATAAGCATCCCTGGCGTCCACCCACTGGAGCACAGCAGTGTCCTCCCCTCCAGTTGTGACATCCAGCTCTGTCTCCAGGCACTGCTGACTGTCCCTGTGGCAGCACCACCCCTGGCTGTGAACCTGGGACGAGAGGATGGCAGCAGAGGTGTGTTTGAAATGCATTGTGGAGGAGAACAGACAGTACTTTGCAGTGGATGGGATGTAGAGAAGGGAGAGAAAGGAGCGATTCAAAAATGCTCCCTAGCTGTTTGGTTTGACAATCTAGGCAGAGTCACAGGTGCTTTAGAGTCTTGACAGTGGTCTCTTGCCCCTGTGCTAGTTCTTGGAATTAGCCAGCCACCTATGATGTTGCCCACCCCACTACTCTCCTGTTTCTACATCCCGCTGAAAGTCCCGCTTAAATGCCATCTTCTTGAAGTCTTCTTCTCCAGTTAATTCACCAACGGTGACCATTTTTTCAGTTTCTGTATCAGTACCATCACTTCCTGGCCCTGTAGCTTCTGTAAACCCCCAGCAAAAAAGGACCAGGGCTTAAAAGGGGCAGTCACCGGGATGCTTGGATTGCAGGGCTTTGCTTCTGCATCTTGCCTCTTCTCTGTTTCTGTTGGTGGCTGTAGTCATTCTCTAGTCATCTTCTGGGCCCTGGGGGCACCATCTGTTACCGGCAGGCCCTTTGCTCGGGTAGAATTAAGACCCACCGAGCAGGGCCTTGTTCTTTGCTGCCTTGTGTTATACAGTTATTACTGTATGTCTGTCGTCTCCCTGTCAAATAAATTCTGAGCGCAGGAATGAGACCTTGTTCATTCCTTCATCCCACACAGTGCCTAATGCCCAGCATGGTACTGATTATGAAGTAGGTATTCAATAAATGTTTGTTGGGTGAATAAGAGAGTGATTCAGTCTAAAACATCCGCCTTATTTTTTCTCTCCTGTATAATGGAATTAAAGGAAAATGAGCATTTTTCTGTGATGAACACACATAATTTTTATAATGGGGAAAAATGTTGGTTTTTCAATGGAAGGTTAGCCTTGGTTGGGTTCCCTGGAAGATGGCTGGTCTGCCCTTTGCAGTGTGTTGGTAACAAGATGCCTGCTCTGCTTGTGTGTTTCAGCTCTAGTTGTCAGCACCACTTCGGCGGGATTCGCATTGGCCCCGGGGCCCTTCGACTTGTCCTGTTTTCTGCTCACTTCTGTGGGAACAGGCCTGGCATCCTGTGCTGCCAACTCCATCAATCAGGTGGGTTTGTTGCCTTCCAGGTAGATCATGCTACTGTGACTCATTCCCAGCTTGTGGTATTATCACTTTAAAAAAAAAAAACTTCCAAAGTCACATATGCATGAAGAGGTACTATGAACTTGTAAGAATGTATCCAAGGTGTCTTTTCTTTTGCTGTGAATGGTTTTCAATTATGTTCTAGTGAGAAAACAATAGCATATTTGCTTCAAGTGACCAGCATGCCTTGTGTTAGAAAGTGCTTTAAAGCTGTCAAACTTTTCCATTCTTGTCCATTTCCGGTACATTTCCCTGAGCTCATCATTGTGTGCTAGTCTTTCTTTCATTTGATTTTGCATTTTAAGTCACTATTATACAAAACAGAATGCATATTCAACTTTTAAAAAAATTAGTAACTCAGTATTTAGTAAACCTGCTGTATGGCATCAGATTATATCAAAATTAGAATGTTATTAATTAGCTAATTGTATTTAACATATTATTTAGCATATTATTTTCAACTAAAGGCCCAGTGCATGATTGAATCATGCACATGTAGGGTCCCCTACACGCTTTCGCTTTTCACGGTGGAGCTGGGTGCTTGTCCGCTGGTGCACCAGGCCTTTCAGAAGCCTCCGGCTCAGCAGAGGCTTCTGAAAGGCCTAGTGCCGGAGCAGACAGGCACCCAGCTCCCCCACTTTTGATGGTCCGGGGCCGCTGAGGGGGGCTACCCTGCTGTTGAGAGGCGCAGGGGGCGGGAGTCCCGCCCCCTGCGCCTCTCAACAGCAGGGTAGCCCCCATCAGTGGCAGCGGATCCGTGCCTCTCAATGGCCGGATAGGCCACCCCAAGTCCCGCCCCCCAGCCTCCCGCCGCCCAATCGTGGGCGTAGCGGAGTGATGGTAATTTACATGTTACTCTATTATTAGATAGGATTAGCATGTTATTTAATTAGCATCTTATGTTTAATGTATCTCCCCCCACCCCCCACCCCCATTATTTTAAACATCAAAATAATTCTCTGAAAGATTTTTTTCTCCTGTCTGGTCATTGTGGTGTGCGCCAACGTTGTGGCTTTTTCATAAGATACTATGTGAAAAAGCTTGGCTAAAACTTAGGGAAAGTTGCTTGCTTTCATCACAAGAACACCCAAGAGGAACTGGCACAGTTTTAAAACAGGAACTCAAGTCAGCAGCAGGAAAACAGCTTGGCTGAGTGGATATATAAGTTGGTAGTCCACAAAATATGGGGGTTTTAGTGTTATAATGCCTAAATTCATTGTGTTTTTATAATGTATTATCAGTTACTTGGAGAAGTATAAATCTATTTCAAGTAAGATTTATTTTTTGTTGTTATTTTTAAAGTCAAAACAGTCTTATAATGAGGTTCAAATAGCCCTCCCACTTTACAGCAGTATTGTCGACGCCTGTGGTCTGTGATGCCACCTCTTCCAAGTCGCTCCTTCCTTTTGCTACCCTCCCCTATTTCTTGGCTAAGAGAATAATTATGGTTTCACAATGAACATGTTTTTAATGAAAGTTTGAGTGAAAAGCAATATAAGCAAAATGGATTTATATGGCTATTTTGGGTCTTTTATGAAAAATTTTTAAATTTTTACCTTTGTTTAGTTATAAATCTAGGCCATAAGATTCAGCCAGGAACTTAGTCTAGTTTCCAGGCTTGTGTGTTAAATTGAAGAGCTGTATTTACCCTTGAGGTACTAACTGCTGTCTCCTGTTTGAATTACATAGATTTAAATGAAAGGTTTAAAATAAAAGTGTGGGAATTCAGGAAAAACAAAACAGTAGCAACAACAAACTAATAAATATCAAATGATTAGCAGAAATGCCAGGATTTTATAAAAGACTAGAGGCCCAGTGCACGAATTCATGCACCAGTGGGGTCCCTCGGCCTGGCCTACGGGATCGGGCCAAAAGCTGCTCTCCAACATGCCCTGAGGGGTCCCGGATTGCGAGAGGGCACAGGCCAGGCAAAGGTACCCCACTGGTGCACTATCAGGGCCAGGGAGTGACCGCGGGAGGACTCCAGGGCATGTCCAGCCCGTTTCACTCAGTGCCAATAGGCCAGACCCCAGCAGCGAGCTAACTTATTGGTTGAAGCGCCTGCCCCCTGGTAGTCACTGCATGTCATAGCGACTGATTGACCATTCGACTCTCTGCCCCCGGTGGTCAGTGCACGTCATAGTGAGTGGTTGCGAGGCCTTAGCATATCATTAACAAATTACGCTTTGATTGGTTGAACGGACGACCGACACTTAGCATTTTAGGCTTTTATAATATAGGATAATACAGAGCCACCTTGAGCTGAAGCTGCGACACCCCCAACCTGCCACTGCCCTAAAAAAGGCGGTTCAAAGAATGTATCTTGGAAAAAAAATTTTAAAAACCTTTCAGTTGTAGCAAGATAGTATCTGGAAGAAAGAAATGGAGTGATTTACATTTAATCAGTAATTTACAGAAACTGCATATAGACCTAGGTTTTAGAAACTTTAAAAAGACTATGAGTTTAGGTGGCACTTTATCTCAGAGTCTGTAGGAAGTTTATTCACAATAGAAAGTGAGTGGGGTCTGTGGCTTTAAACTGTTCCTGAGGAAAGCCTCAGAGTACATGATGGGATTCCTCCTGGTGCTGAGGGCTGCCTGCCTCGGTGGGCTGTCCAGCCCTGCCCTGCCGCTCACCTGGCACCTCCCCTGCTCTTCCTTTGGAGCACTTCCCCTCCTCCCTCCACATGTCACTTACCGCCCACAGGCCTCTGCAGTGGCGGGCGTGTTGTCACCTTAATGGATGCTTGTTGGGTACATGAATAATGGCTTCATCTTCTTGTATTCAACATATTGCTTCCTTCCACTTTTCTTGGGCTCTAATTTTAGTTGGAAGCTTCACAGTAGTTTAAAAATGTTGCTGATTCCCATAACTGTACAATTCTGTTGTTATTATGTTATTGATCAGCTTCCCAAATTACGATATTCTGTAAATAACATGTTGGAAATGTTTTAGTTCTAGTGTTGGTAGGCATTCTTATAAAATCAAGTTAAAGGAAGGTGAGCACATTTTCATTAGTGCCTTTAATTAGTATAATGCTGGACAACAAGAGTTTAGCTGCGTTTTTGAATAGCAGATACAGAAGTAGTCTTTGGGGAAATGGAGGCACTTACTACTTTTTTTAGGGAGCTGGTGTTTACTCCAAGAATGCATATATGTGGTGCTAGGTGTAAGAGTTCTTCAGCTTCTAATAGAGATCCCTGGGAGAAAAAATGCCTGCTGGCCATGTTTATAAAGGAATTCCAATCCAGTTCACATTTCTAAATACTTTTTCTTAGCTGTTATTAATTTAGTTCTGAGTGACTCTTCTTTGTACCCTACTTCTGTGATCTCTCTGTGAAAGTAGGAAAAATAAAGCCTTGGAAAATGATTCTTACATTTGTTTTAAGGAGAGAAAATGACATTCAGCTTCTGATTTATGAAGTAGTGACTAGTGCATAAAGATATGTATATGAAACCACTAACATTAAACTGTAGAAAGGAATTACATGGTTT
The DNA here is from genome assembly GCF_027574615.1 of Eptesicus fuscus. Classification (NCBI taxonomy): domain Eukaryota; kingdom Metazoa; phylum Chordata; class Mammalia; order Chiroptera; family Vespertilionidae; genus Eptesicus; species Eptesicus fuscus. Next base: position 5,448,589 of record NC_072492.1, on the reverse strand, counting down.
ATAAAATATACACATGCTTAATTTGACACTATAGTGTGGCTTTAAAGCAGGTATGCCTTCAAAGGATGAAAGCCATCCATAAAATGTTTTTAATTTAGCCACTAAAAGATACAATATTATTGATGGCTTTGACTGATTGAATCTTGAGAAGCAAATGACTAAAAGTGAAAAGCTGAATAAATTCAAATAGAATGAATGAAGAAATTTAAAAAGGTAAAAATTATCATAATTACTTTGAATATTTGACTTCATAGATGCTATAATAAACTGTATTGAAGATTATTTTACTTATGTTACATATATGGATTTTTAAAAAGAGGTTAAGAGTATATGTCAATAAATACATTTCTACAAAATACATTTTAATTTTGACATACTATTCCATTTTATGGATGCACCAGTTCTCTATTATTTTAAATTTTTGCTTCTAAGGTAACACAAAGTACCAGAAGTGAAACTGCTGAGAGGAAGGCTACCAGCCAAAGTGTATATGAAACTGGTTTAACTTTGAAATATATGATCTTAACAAAATAACTCATTTCTGACATTCATGCAGTGCTTCTGAGTTTACAAGGCATATTTACATAAATTATTATTTAAACCTGTCGCCCTGTGAAGTAGGTGGCATTTCCATTTCTATTTTTAAAAAAATTAATTTAGCTGTTGAATTATTCTTTTTAAAGGCAACATTTAAAAAATGTATTATGCAAATAATTTATTTATTGGAGAACAGTGAGAAAATAGAGATAAGCAAAAAGAACAAGTTTTTGTTTTATTTTTCCATTATGCCAGACACTGTTGTGTGTTAGAGCTACAGCAGAAAGCAAACCAGGTTCCTGCCCTCATAGTGCTTACATGATCCCTTGTTAACACTTGAAACCTCTATGATCTTATTAACCAGTGTCACCCCAGTGCATTTATAGGCTTCTTTAACACACAGGCACACATCTTCCAATATAATTTTTCTCATGGAAATGAATTATATACTATATTTAATTCGTATATTTTTCCACAAATAGTATATCAGAAACATCCTTCCAGGTTAATATTTGCTATAACATGATTTTAAGAGTTATATATAGATACACCATAATTTGTTTAATCAATTTCTTCTTGGACATTTTAGAGATCTCCAGTCTTTTGTTCAACATAAACAATGCTGAACTGCAATTCCTGTAGCTAAGTTGTTGAACACGTCCTTAACTATATCTTTTAATAGATTTCCAAAATCATGTGTTATGTTAAAAGATGTGCAGTTTTCAAAATAAAAACTTAAAATTAAAAAAAATATGTATACTTAAAATTGATTTTAGAGAGAGGAAAGGGAGAGAGAGAAACATCAGTGTGCAAGGGAAGCATTGATCGCTTGCCTCCCTTATGCATCCAGACTGGGCATCGAATCCTCAACCTGGGTATGTGCCCTGACCAGGAATCGAACCTGCCACCTTCTGGTGTGTTGGACTATGCTCCCAACAACTGAGCCGCACCAGCTAAGGCAAAAAGATATGTATTTTAAGTACAGCTAAATTTCTTCTCAGAAGGTCTTTAGTTTGTTTCATGTCAACTTAAACTTCCATTTGACAGTGTGTGAGAGCGGTCGTCATCAACACTGCATGTTAGAAAGTCTGTGCCAGGTTTATAGGTAACATTAGATGTGCCCTTTTGAATTAAGTTGTTTCGATTATGTAGGAGGTAGAGTTATTTTTTGTTTGGGGGATTTTTTTAATGCTTTTTGGTCAATTTATGTTTACCAGTGAGTTTTATCCATTTTGCTATTAGGCACTCATTTTTGTCGATCAGGTCTTAGCTTAAGGTATGTAGATTGGATTATTAACAGTCATTAGTGCTTAAATATCTTCTGCAGTTTTGGGGGTGTTTTTTTTTTGTTTGTTTGTTTTTCTTCATCCTCACCCAAGGATATTTTTCCATTGATTTTTAGAGAGAGTGGAAGGGAGGAGGAGAGACAGAGACACATCAATTGGTTGCCTCCTACACACACCCCCAATGGGACAGGGGACCAGGGATTGAGCCTGAAACCTAGGTATAGGCCCTTGACTCTGGGACCCTTCAGTCTGTGGGCCAGTGCTTTATCCACTAAGCCAAACCGGCTAGGGCCGTGGTCGGCAAACTGTGGCTCGCAAGCCACATGCGGCTCTTTGTCCCCTTGAGTGTGGCTCTTCCACAAAATACCATGGCCTGGGCAAGTCTATTTTGAAGAAGTGGCATTAGAAGTTTAAGTTTAAAAAATTTGGCTCTCAAAAGAAATTTCAATCGTTGTACTGTTGATATTTGGCTCTGTTGACTAATGAGTTTGCTGACCACTGGGCTAGGGCATTTTCTGCAGTTTTTAAGGGTTTTTTGAAGTACAGATGTTTCTAATGTTCAACCAGCCAGATCCTTTAATTTTTAATACAGGGTTTCTCAACCTCTAAACTCTTGACAGTTTGGGCTGGATAACCTTGTTGTGGGGGTCTGTCCTGTGCTTTGTAGCAAGAAGTGTTAATAATAACAACAATTGCAGCTAACACTTATTTTGTACTTGCTATATGCCAAGTAATGTTCTAAGCATTTTACATACATTAGCTCATTTGTTTAAGTCTAGGTTCATGGGATTTCAAAAATGGCTCTTTTGAAAGATCAAATACATGATGAATGAATTTATAACCTAGTCTTAGCTTTAAGAAGAACCATTGATGTTCTCAGAGACTTTATTTTGGAGAAAATTATAAGAAAGGCACAAAACATAAGTAGAATTTCAGATCAGAGAGGTAGGTTATAATTAGAAAGATAAAGCTGATAAGGTATGTTATTTTTAGGATCTAGTGTATCTTTGAATTAAGAATTTTTACGGAAGGAAATAAAATAGGGTCAAGAAGAGACATGTTTTTTGTTTCATACTGACAATACTTGAGAGAATTTTCATGGCTGAAATAGGGTAAAAAGGAAGGGCTTTGGATAAAGAGCTCTGAATTATAGGGTGGGTTGGGCAAAATAAAATTTACAGCCTTTAAAACTCTGAAGGAGAAACAGATAAAGATTTTTCTGTTTTCTCCTGAATATGAGATTAATATCTAATGCATCTTTCTCCATTTTCCCTTTCTCTGATGTTTCTTTTGTTTTGACTCTGCAGTCTGCCTTGAGCAATAGGAATTGACTTTCATCTTTCACGTTGAACAAAAGTGGCTATTAAATGTGGTGTTGTGTTCTAGGAGAATAGAACTGAGTTAGAAAACGCCAGTGATGTCATTTATTAAACATCATTTGAGTAAGAAAAATCAATATGAGAAATATATTTTTCTTCTGAGTGTTGTGATTTGTTGGACTTTGATGTTTTAACTGGGGGACAACTTGCATTCCTCCAGTGGCCTCTGAGGTCCATAACTGTGGCCTGTTGATGATTCAGATTAGCTACTGCACTGGATCAGGTTGCATAGAGTCTCTGAATAGTATTCGGGAAAGACTCTCCAACTAAATATGTTCTTTGTAAAAGGAAAATCATGAGCATGACTGAATGTCAAAAGGAAAATGCATTTTAAATGCAGTCTCTTTTCCTGAATATATAACCCAAATAGTTCCTAAATTACATTTGATTCCACTCTCCAGAATGATCCATCTAAGCAGAGTGGGTTTGGCATAGATATTTATAACTAAAATAACTGTAGATGAAGTTTTGCCAGCAAATGCAGAGATGATAATTTGAACCTGTTTTTGTAGATAGTATTTTATAAATTACATACCATATTAACTGGTTATTATTTTATTTGCTTCGTACAATAATTGAGTGGGTGGGGTGGTATTATTCCAGTGTTTGTGGAGGATTGACATGAAGCTTAGCGATGTCACTGATGACATATCTGAAACGGTCCAATTGGGAGCAGAACTTGTAGCCCACGGGCTCCTAGTTGACCGCTTTCTTCTCTCAGCTGCAATGTCCTAGTCCAGGCACCACCCTGGAGTGAGGCTGTTTCCATTAGTGACTTTCTTCCACCAAATTACCTGCTGGCATTCTTGCTGCTAAGTACTGGAGGTGAAAGTACCATAGGGTATGTTTCTGTAATGAGACTGGGAGGACTTAAAGCACCTATGCTCTCTACACGCTAAGTGCTTAGTGAATGTTAGCTATTATTGTTGTTATTAATATAAAAGTTTGGTCTGTTTTTGCCACACATCCCCCATGCTTTCAGGATCTTATTTTCTTCCAATTACCTCCAGTTAGAGTCTTGTTATAGAGAATATGAAGGAAAAATGTGTTTATTTTCCTCAGTGTGCTATGAGATGAGTTATAGTTGCAAACTGCAATATATGTGTGTATGAATATACATGTGTATTTGTTTCGGGTGTGTATATAACTATATGTGAATTCTTCATTTTTTAATATGTGATGATAACTTAGGTTCAGCAGACATTATTGGTTCTCTACCATTTTATAGTTATTGTGGGATTCTGTCAGTTCTGATAAATCTAAGAAATATTGGTGAAAAGGTAGGTAAATTTAAAAAGCAGGTATTTGAGATCTTGAGATATAATAGAAATAATGGAAACCAAACCAGTATGGTTTGGGGGGCTATGATTCTTGGTTTGTGTCTCTGGGTAGCATGTTGTAATAAAACCAGATTGGGTGCCTTGGAGAGTTGCTTTCTTCCTAGATGTTTCCCTTTCAGCCCAGCCTAGCAGAAGCCAAGCTGAGTTTCTTGCCAGATTATCTTTTTTGTCAATCTTCAGTTTGTTTTGCCTTTCCTAGTAGTTTGTTCTTCTGAATCCCATTTGCTGGCTTGTTCTGTGCTCTAACCCCAGACCCCCTCGCTGTTTTCTAGGCGAGGTGACTCTAGGCTGACTGATGGCACTGATGTGGAAACTGACTCTGTGGCTGATCCCTGAGGACTGTGTGTTTCCTTATCTCATACTCCCCTTTTTTGCCCCAGTGACACACTGCTTTTAAAGTTTAATACATTAAAAATTCCTATCCCTTGATATTTATGCTTTAAAATCAAGGTTATTTGATCATTTTGATTTCCATACTGAGTTCCCAGACACTGGATAGGAGCCAGAATTGGGGTGGAGGGTTAGGGGTGATTAGACAGTGGGGTAGTTTGTTATACCTACACTTCTTTAACCCAGATCAACTTCTGGTAATTCTTTGTCTATTGCTATTTTTACCTAGTAATGGAGCTCCAAACTTCTTTAGGCAAGCTATCCGACCTTAAAATCTATGTGTAAGTGATTAAAACTCACGTTTTCATGACCACCTAGTCCTATGCGAAGGTTTAGAAAGTATTGTTTGGCAAAAAGGGAAGTGACTTACCTATGTGATTAATCTTAAGGAAAACTTCACTCTGGCATTTCCCTCAGATCCTATGCCAGATGTCTCCGGGAAGCAGCGATCACAGGGAACAAAGAAACTCTAAGGATTTGAATGATGGCATGGAGAGATAGCCTGCAACAAAAGAGAAATTTTGGTAGTTAATAAGATTTATGTAATGTAATCTAGAGTATCCTTATGCCTTAAAATACACTTTGTAACCTTAAAATACTAATAGCAGTTTTAACTTTTATTCCAACTGAGGTTTCTTTAGTACTGGAAAATATTTACCTGCTAGCTTATAAGAAAAGAAAAATATCACTGAAATAAAAGTCTGATGTAATATCCTAATGTTTTCATTAACATATGTTAGTAAAAATATGGTTATTCTGGTATTGCTTCTAGCAAAAGTATGATTGATCTAGAACATGCCATTGTTTATATTGCTGCCGGTAGGTGTACTGAGCAAGGATTACACAGTGCTGTGTATCGTTGCCGTAAACAGCTGCCTGAAACTATGTGGATAAAGATCCCTCCCTCAAAGTCACTGACGTTATTTCCTAATATAAAATAATGGGAATTAAATATAACTTCTGGCTTTAATAATATAAAGATATCTTTAGACCAGATTCCCAGTACATACAAAAATATTCGGGGGCTTGTAAATTAGGATATTGGTAAAGGACACTGTTTTCTGAGCCAGGATTCCCTCCATGATTTTCACTTATGCTTGAGTGAGTGACTGACCGAACAGCAAAATAGGCTTGTTTATTTATTTATTTTTTTATATTTTTATTGAGGTATTATATGTGTACATATCTTACTATTACCCCCCCACCCCACACCCACACATGCCCTCCCCCCCCAGAGTTTTGCGTCCATTGTTTATGCTTATATGCATGCATACAAGTCCTTCGTTTGATTTCATAACTCCCCCACCTTTCCCAAACTTTCCCCCTGTAATTTGAAAGTCTGTTTGATGCTTTACTGTCTCTGTATCTATCTTTTTGTTCACCACTTTATAATGTTCTTTACTATCCCTAAATGAGTGAGATCATGTGGTATTTTTCTTTCATTGACTGGCTTATTTCACTTAGCATAATGTTCTCCAATTCCATCCAGGTTGCTGCAAATGATGAGAATTCCTTCTTTTTTATGGCAGCATAGTATTCCATTGTGTAGATGTACCACAGTTTTCCGATCCAGTCATCTGCTGATGGGCACCTAGGCTGTTTCCAAATCTTAGCTATTGTAAATTGTGCTGCTATGAACATAGTGGTGCATATATCCTTTCTGATTGGTGTTTCTAGTTTCTTCGGATATATTCCCAGGAGTGGGATTACTGGGTCAAATGGGAGTTCCATTTTCAGTTTTTTGAGGAAACTCCATACTGTTCTCCACAGTGGCTGCACCAGTCTGCATTCCCACCAGCAGTGCACGAGGGTTCCTTTTTCTCCGCATCCTCGCCAACACTTGTTGTTTGTTGATTTGTTGGTGATAGCCATTCTGACAGGTGTGAGATGGTACCTCATTGTTGTTTTGATTTGCATCTCTCGGATAATAAGTGACTTTGAACATGTTTTCATGTGTCTCTTGGCCTTCCTTCTGTCTTCTTTTGAAAATATTCTGTTTAGGTCTGTTGCCCATTTTTTTATTGGATCATTTATCTTCCTCTTATTAAGTTGCATAAGCTGCCTGTAGATGTTGGAGATTAAACCTTTATCAGTGATAGCATTTGCAAATATGTTTTCCCATGCAGTGGGCTTTCTTGTTGTTTTGTTGATGGTTTCTTTTGCTGTAAAAAAGCTTTTTATTTTGATGTAGTCCCATTTGTTAATTTTCTCTTTAGCTTCCATTGCCCTAGGGGCAGTGTCAGTGAAGAAGTTCTTGTGGCATATGTCTGAGATTTTGTTGCCTGTGGATTCCTCTAGTATTTTTATGGTTTCCCGTCTTATGTTTAAGTCCTGTATCCATTTTGAGTTTATTTTTGTGTATGGTGTAAGTTGGTGATCTAGTTTCATTTTTTTGCATGTATCTGTCCAGTTTTCCCAACACCATTTATTGAAGAGACTGTCTTGACTCCATTGTATGTTCATGCCTCCTTTGTCAAATATTAATTGAGCATAGTGGTTTGGGTCGATATCTGGGTTCTCTATTCTGTTCCATTGATCAATATGTCTGTTCTTGTGCCAGTACCAGGCTGTTTTGAGAACAGTGGCTTTGTAATACAGCTTGAAATCTGGTATTGAGATCCCACCTACTTTATTCTTCTTTCTGAGGATTGCTGAGGCTAGTCGGGGTCTTTTTTTATTCCAGATGAATTTTTGGAGAGTTCTTTCTAGGTCTGTGAAATATGCTGTTGGTATTTTGATGGGGAGTGCATTGAATCTGTAGATTGCTTTGGGTAGTATGGACATTTTAATGATGTTGATTCTACCAATCCAGGAACATGGTATGTTCTTCCATCTGTTTACGTCTTCCTCTATCTCTTTTTTCAGTGTCCTGTAGTTTTCTGCGTATAGGTCTTTTACCTCCTTAGTTAAGTTTATTCCTAGGTATCTTAATTTTTTTGGTGCGATGGTAAATGGGATTGCTTTTTTAGTCTCTCTTTCTGTAAGTTCATTATTGGTGTACAGAAAAGCCATAGATTTCTTGGCGTTAATTTTGTATCCCGCTACATTGCCGAATTCATTTATTAAGTCTATTAGTTTTTTGATGGAATCTTTTGGGTTTTTTATGTACAATATCATGTCATCTGCAAATAAGGACAGCTTCACTTCTTCTTTTCCAATTTGGATGCCTCTTATTTCTTCTTCTTGCCTAATTGCGATAGCTAATACTTCCAGTACTATGTCAAACAGGAGTGGTGAGAGTGGGCATTCCTGTCTTGTTCCTGTTCTTAGGGGAAATGGTTTTAGTTTTTGCCCATTGAGTATGATGTTTGCTGTGGGTTTATCATAAATAGCTTTTATTATGTTGAGGTATGAGCCTTCTATTCCCACCTTGTTGAGAGTTTTTATCAAGAAAGGGTGTTGGATTTTGTCAAATGCTTTTTCTGCATCTATTGATATGACTATGTGATTTTTATCTCTCAATTTGTTTATGTGATGTGTCACGTTTATTGATTTGCGGATATTGTACCATCCTTGCATTCCTGGAATAAATCCTACTTGGTCATGGTGTATGATCTTTCTGATGTACTGCTGGAGCCGATTTGCTAGAATTTTGTTGAGGATTTTGGCATCAATGTTCATGAGGGATATTGGCCTGTAATTCTCTTTCATTGAGTTGTCTTTATCTGGTTTTGGTATTAGGGTGATGCTGGCTTCATAGAAGGAGCCTGGAAGTGTTCCTTCCTCTTGAATTTTTTGGAATAGTCTGAGGAGGATAGGATTTAGTTCTTCCTTGAAAGTTTGATAAAACTCTCCTGTGAAGCCATCTGGCCCCGGGCTTTTGTTTGCCGGAAGCTTTTTGATGACTGCTTCAATTTCTTCCATAGTTACTGGCATGTTGAGCTGTTTAGAATCTTCCTGATTGAGTTTTGGAAGGTTGTATTTTTCTAGGAATATGTCGATTTCCTCTAGGTTGTCCAGTTTGTTGGAATAGAGTTGTTCGTAGTATTTTGTAACAATCCTTTGTATTTCGTCGGGATCTGTTGTTATTTCACCTCTTTCATTTCTGATTTTGTTTATTTGGGTCCTCTCTCTTTGCTTCTTGGTGAGCCTGGCTAGAGGTCCATCAATCTTGTTTATCCTTTCAAAGAACCAGCTCTTGGTTTTGTTGATCTTTTGTATTGTTTCTTTGGTCTCTATGTCGTTTATCTCCGCTCTGATCTTTATTATTTCTTTCCTTCTGCTTACACTGGGCTTATCTTGTTGCTCTCTCTCTAACTCTTTGAGTTGTTGGGTTAGGTAATTTATTACCATTGTTTCTTGTTTTTTGCAGTAGGCTTGTAGAGCTATGAACTTCCCTCTCAGGACTGCTTTCGCTGTGTCCCATAGATTTTGGATTGTTGTGTTTTCATTGTCGTTTGTTGCCATGATGTTTTTTATTTCTTACTTGATGTCTTTGGTAACCCAGTCATGGTTTAATAGCATGCTGTTTAGTCTCCAAGTGTTTGATTTCTTTGGGTTGTTTTTATTGTAGTTGATTTCCAGTTTTATGCCACTGTGATCTGAGAAGATACTTGATATGATTTCTATCTTCTTGAATTTGGAGAGACTTTGCCTATGTCCTAACATATGGTCTATCTTTGAAAATGACCCATGTGCACTTGAGAAGAATGTATATTCTGTGGCTTTGGGGTGAAATGTTCTGAAGATGTCGATTAATTCCATCTGTTCTAGTGAGTCATTTAGGATTGATGTTTCTTTGCTGATTTTTTGTTTAGAGGATTTGTCCAATGGTGATAGTGGGGTATTGAAGTCTCCTACTATGATTGTATTACTGTCAATCTCTCCTTTGATATCTTCCAGGAGTTTTTTAATGTATCTTGGTGCTCCTGTATTGGGTGCATATATGTTTACCAGAGTTATTTCTTCTTGTTGGATTTCTCCCTTTAGTATTATGAAGTGGCCTTCATTATCTCTTGTTATGTCCTTCACTTTGAGATCTAATTTGTCAGATATAAGTATTGCAACCCCAGCTTTTTTTTCATTTCCATTTGCCTGGAAAACCTTTTTCCATCCCTTTACTCTCAGTCTGTATGCATCCTTTTTTTTGAGGTGGGTTTCCTGTAGACAACAGATATCTGGGTTTTGTTTTCTTATCCAGTCTGTTACCCTGTGTCTTTTGATTGGGGCATTCAATCCATTTACATTTAAAGTTATTATTGATAGGTACTTATTTGACGCCATTTTTATTCTATACCCCTGTGTACCTTCTTTGCTTCCTATTTCTTTCTTTCTTTTTTTTTTTTTTTTTTTACAGCAGACCCTTTAGCATTTCTTTCATTGCTGGTTTGGTGGTGATAAACTCCCTTAGTCCTTTTTTGTCTGTGAAGCTCCTGATTTCACCTTCAATTTTGATTGATAGCCTTGCTGGGTACAGTATTCTTGGATTTAGACCCTTCCTTTGCATGACTTGGTATATTTCATTCCATTCCCTTCTGGCCTGATGAGTTTCTGTTGAGAAATCAGTTGCTAGTCTGATGGGGGTTCCTTTGTATGTAACTGTCTGTCTCTCTCTGGCCGCTTGTAAGATTCTTACTTTGTCGTTGGTGTTTGCCAACTTAACTATAATGTGCCTTGGCGTCGGTCTTTTGGGGTTCATTTTGCTTGGAACTCTGTGAGCTTCTTGGATTTGTGTGGGTTTTTTCTTCCCTATATCAGGGAAGTTTTCTGTTATTATTTCTTCAAACAGGTTTTCTATTCCTTGCTCAGTTTCCTTTCCTTCTGGCACCCCTATTATCCTGATGTTGTTTTGTTTTGTATTGTCCCGAAGTTCCCTTACGCTCTCCTCAATCTTTCTAATTTTTGTTTCTAGAAGCTGTTGTAATTGGGTATTTTTTTCCATCTTGTCTTCTAGCTCACTTATGCGGTCCTCTGCTTCATCTAGTCTACTCTTGATGCTTTCTATTGAGTTCTTTACAGCAGCGATGTCATTTTTCATTTCTTCTTGGTTCTTCTTCATTTCTTCTTGGTTCTTACTCATATTGTCGAATTTGTCTTCCATCCTTTTCAGCCACTTTATGACCATTTCTCTGAATTCTTTCTCTGATAGGTTGTTTGCCTCTAAATCGTTTACTTCCTTTTCTGGTGATGCCTGCTTCTCTTTCCTGTGGGGGCTGTTTCTTTGTCTCCTCATGGTCTCTCTTCTCCGGATGTCTGGTTATATAGATTTCTCTCTCTGGCGTTGATTTAAAGGTATAAAATACAACACAACCAGGCACAACAGACAAGGCACTGAACAGAATTGTATTCACGATATTAATAACCTCCAATAAAGGTAACCACCAGAGAAAGACAAATTAGGGAATAGGAGTGGAAGAGGGAGAGTAAAAAGAAAGAACAACAACGAAAACAAAAAAAAAAAAACAAAGAGTGTGAATCTGAACTTGGGAAAAGAGCAGAAAGAAAGAAAAGAAAAAGAAATAACAGAAAAGAAAAAGAAAAGAAAAAAAAAGTAAGAGAGACAAGAATGATACTAAGAGAGAAAAGGGGAACAAACTATATATATGGGGAGTAAACTCCACTAGAACAACCACTATTCCCAGCAAATTCCAGCAACACGAGCCTGGAGATTAATACAAACTGCAACAGCAGCTAATATCAAGTGAGGCAAGGGAAAACAAAAGTAAAAAACAAACAAAAACAAAGCAAACAAAAGAACCAACCAAACCAACAAAAAGAATAATCAAAACAATCTCATAAAAAAGCATAAAAATTCAATCTAATCAACATTCAAGCAAACAACAACAAAAGGCCCGAGAGAAAAATAATTTTTTTAAGGTAGCATAGAGAGAGGTTTGTATGGATTTGGAGCAGGGGGTTGGGAATTAGATATATAAGTAGGGTGAAGTTTTAGCAGGGAGTAAACTGAAAAAGTAGGGAAAATCTAAAGCCAGAAAGGGTTAAGATAAACTGGGGACCAAAAGGGGAAAGGTTAGGAGGAGAGTGATGGCATAATGTTAGCTTTGAGATAGGGTAAAGCGATTGTAAGGGAAAGATGCAAATCGAATGTAGGAAACTAATCCAAAAATAAAAGAAAGAGAAAATCAAATGACATTAAAAAAAAAAAAAAAGTAAAATAATAGTAATAATAGTGCTGATTGAAAATAAAAATGTAATAATTAAAAAGGTGAAAATCGAGTGAGGAAAAAGAAAAAAAATTAGTTTCTTAAGTAAAAGATGCAAAAAATGAAAATAAAAAAATATGAGAATAAAAAATTTAAAAAATTTAAAAAAAAATTGAAAATTAAAAAATAGGAAGACTAAAATGTGCAGTAGCGGCTGTCATTCACTTCCTCTATTATTCTGTTTGGTACGCCTTTTTCCCAGTCTGGGCGGTATTTCAGTTCAGCTTCATTCCAGGGCTCCTCAGTGTTGGAAGCCAGTCCTGCTTTTTAAGCCAGCCGTGTCTTAATTTCTCGTATTTATTTTTGATTACACCAGAGACAATTAGCGTTTCAGCCCCTGGGTGGCAGTGTTTCTGAATTGACTTCCGGGCCTCTCTAGCTCTTTTTTTTTTTTTCCCCCCTCTATGGCACTCACTACCGGTTTGTGGAGGTGTGCGCCTCAGAGCTTGTGGAGGTGTGCGCCTCAGAGCTGCCTCTCTGATGGTCACACGCAGCTCTGGTCCCCAGGTTCCGAAAAAACAACTTCCCCCTGCAGTCTTTCAGGGTTTCCACCTGGGTTTTTCTATGTGTTGGGCTTAGCAATCAGAGTCGGAAAGAGCCCAGGTGTGCGGACCGTGGGTCTGTGCGCCAGACCAAGGAGCCTGCACTCCTTTGAAAACTCCTAGTCTGACCCTCCTCGTCAGATTAAAATGAGTTGCTTTCAAGAGGTCACTTCTGTTAGCAGCTCAGAAGACCCCCCTCCTCATTCACGGATCATGGCAGTTCCAACTGCCGCCGATTTTTCTAGGCACAGACCTCCCGGCTCCTGCCGGTCCTGCGGCTGCCGCGCTTCCCTCACCCAGCGCTTCCCTCACCCACCGCGGGGATTAGAAACCGCAGCTTATTTCAGACGAAATCTGACCTTTCCGTGGTGCAGTGAAGAGTTTCTTTGAATCCGAATGTTTGCGCTGATACGGGACCGGTGGTCTGGTGCTCCCAGCAGCTCAGTGTTTGCAGTTGTCGCAGAAAGTCAGGTTTCCACTAAAATCCTCCTTTCCTTGCAAGATGGCGAGGCGCCCGGCGAGCCCGCAGCTCCAGGAGGGGACCCAGCCCCTGTGGGTGCTGCGCGGTCAGAGGAACACTGCCCAGCACTCCCCCGCCTTCTCCTGGAGTTTAGCTGTCCCTTGGCTTGCCCACGTACACTCCCTCTGCGAGCCTCTGCTGCTCCGACTCTCCGCCCCAGGAACAGACTCCAAACCCGACTCTATTCCGTCGCCATTTTCTCCTTCAAAATAGGCTTGTTTAAATAAGCATGCGGTTAACCTTGAACATAGAGATGTGGACAGTCCCCTGATTAAAAAATCTAACGTGTTTTCCCATAAAAAGAAAACTAGTTTGTACATTTTTCAACAGATACTCATTCTGAATACTTCTGGCTTGCCTATATAGAAAATGACCCTTTTCATGGGTACGAGGTGAACATTCTGGCTCTAAGACTGCTTTAATGCCTGTGAAGGACAGGAAAATGTGTCTGAACTAGTTCTCTCTTGCACAGAATTTTGTTTATTCTGCTTAATTCAGGTTAAAAATATTGAGGTGGGGGAGGCTGTTGAAATCCTCTTGGTGTTCACGTGCCCTTTGGAGAGTGATCCTGGGTTTCCAGGACCAGAAAGCAAGATGCTCATAGCATAGAAAGTGCTGATACTACACTGTGGCCATTTATTGAAACTTGCTTTCCAAAAGGATCCTGACACATTTATTGATTACTTTGGTTAGTGATGTAACGATTGGTCCCTACTCTGAAGTAGCTTGAGGTCTGATGGAGAAAGACAGATGTATAAAGTACAGTCAAACAATAAAATATGTCGGTATTGGTGTGGAATGTAGGCAGTTCCTTAGGTGTAAGCAGTGCAAGATGTAGGGAGCAATCATTTCTACCTTTGGAGGTCCGGGGCGCTTCTCAGGGAAGTGACCGGGGTATCAGGTAGTTACGTGGGTGTCTACCAGGTAGATGCGTGTGAGAGGGGAACTTTCCAGGCAGAGAACATCATGAGTAACGACACAGAAATGCGGACTCTTGTACACAGGAGATCACCCGGGGCCTGCAAACTGCAGCGCAGCAGGAGGCGGGGAGGGCACTGTGCGGTCTGGCTGAGGAAGTGAGCAGGAGAGGTCAGCAGGGCCCCACGTGCCTGCTAAAGCAATGAGACCTACCTTGTAGGTGTCGGGCAACCACTGCTTGTTGCTAATAAGGCCATACCACAAGTAATGGCTTTCTATTACTCTGATGATAGAGAAGAGAATCCTAACTTTGACCCTACAGTTTCTGTATGGTCTGTTTCTTCTCCAGCCTCCTCTCCCTCCACTGTCCTCATCTGAGACCACAGGGCTGTCTAGATCCAAGCACCTGTTATGTGCCAGGCACTGTCCTGGATGCTGGGCCAGTCACTTCTCTTGTGGAGTTTAAGTGGGATAGCAAGAGGTGAGCAATAAATATGTTAACAAGAAAATATTAGGTAGGAACTAGTACTTCGATGAAAATAAAACCTGACAGTGTAGGAAATACAGAAGAAGGAATAAGTCTTGGCAAAAAAATAATAATAATAATAATAATAAATCACTCAGTTTGGATATTTGGGAGTCGGCGTTGTGGTTTTGCTGTGCTTTAAGGACATCCAGGATGGGGATGAGTAGGGCCATCTTTGGATCTCAGGAGATTTTGGCAGGAAGTAGACAACAAAACTGTTGACAGCTAGTACCTTAAAGTTGGTGTTTGGCATACAGAAGGATCAACTTAGCATAAATCCCAAACTTCTTACATCTAGGTGATCTGGCCTCCCCTACTGCTCTTCTCCCTCTGGCACCCTTGCTCACTCCTCTCCGCCACACTGCCTTCCGGGGCATTCATTCCCCAGCCCACTGAGAGCTCTCCTGCCCGAGCACCTTGGCAGCTCCGTGCCTCTGCCTCTCATAGGTAGCCACGTGGCTTCATTCAGAGCTTTGCTCAGCCAGCTCCTCCTGTGGGATGTAGGCCACACCGACCCTTTTTGCGCTTCTCTCCCTCTCTGACTTTTTTGTTGTCCGTTGTCTGTTTCTCCCACTAGAATGTCAGCTCCATGGGAGCACAGACTTAGTTTTATCTATTACTCTTACCCTAGTGCCTAGAAACTTGTGTGACATGTAGGAGGAGCTCAGTGTACGAATGAATAAGTGAATAATGAATGTTGCTTATTATATGGGAAACACAATCATCAAACATTACTCCAATTACTGTAAAATTACGATTGTGGTAAGTGGTAAGGCATTCTAGAACGCAGGGAGGACCCTGACCTGCCCCTGAGGAAGACAGTCAGGTGGATTGCTGCTGGGTGGGACCAAGCTGGGAACCCATGTGTGCCCCTCATTGCTGACCATGGTCTTCCTGTATATTGCCTCCTGGGTGAGGAGGAATTCCCGGGGAATTCCGTGTGGAACCCCTTGTACTTTCTGCATTTGTAAGAACCAGTCTTGCTGGAAAGTGATTATAGACACATAGCCTCAGAAATAGCATTTTTAAAAAGCTGTTCTCTGTTTACAAGGCACTCATCTCAGTTGCCCTCAGTGACGTTGCCATTTCAGAGGCAGATGCTCTTGGGTCCCTTCCTTCCGTGTTCCACTTGCTGTTTTAGGGCTGGTGGTGATTCTGGATTGGTGCATGCGTGTGTTGGCCAGAGGGGCAGCTATCGTCATTGGCCTAGAAAAATGCGGGCCGTGTTGCTAGAACTTTTCAGTATAAGCCGGACACTTGGATTTTGGGATGAAATTTCCTGAATGTTAAATGGAAAATGTTGGCTCCATTTTTTTTTAAATACTGTGCATACCAAACAAAACCTGTCAGTGGGTTGAATTTGCCTTGAGCCTCCCCTCACCCCACTTACCACCACCACCTCAGTTCTGGCCTTTGAAATAAAACAAATATTTTAATGTAGCATCATTTACCAAAACTAAAAAAATATATATTTTTTTTTTTGAAGAAAAGAAAATGCTTTCTGTGAAAACAGAATTCTTTACAGCTAAATCTGGGGATATAGTTTCCTCTACTTATTTTCATTATACTGAGAAAAGTGAAGCACAAAAGCTCTCAGCCACTTCCATAGACTCAAGCCATGGTGCTGAATCTGTGCTCTTAGGTGGAGCTGCTGGCTTGTGGGCATGGGTGTCTTCTTGAGCTATCTTATGGAAGAGCTCATTATTTTAAATGTAAAAGGGGGGATGGTACTGTTTTAGCATCCAAAAGGTAAAGAAAGGTCAAATGTAAATTGCTTCAAGAAACACCTGGAGATTTCAAATGTGTTTACAATTATTTCTCTACTGAGGCGTTATGTTTCAGAAAGTGCCATTAATTGTAATAGAGTAACACACAGCTCTTTGTGAAATTTAAGTCCATTGAATATCAGCACCTTCAAAGACAATAAAAATTCAGCCTGCATTTATCTATTCCCTGGTGAGGAGTGACTACAATGCATATTATATCATTCTATATGAAATTCTTTGGCTTAATCAGTCCTCATTTATTTGCAGTTGTCTGAGGTCAGTTTCCCATTTTGCAGTTGTCTAATTAAAAGACTAGCTCCTTACGTTAATTTACATTTTGTGACATTCCATAATAGTATTTTTTGGCTTAGTTTTCAATAGTTGTTTATATTTCTTTATCATCCCTTCTCTCATTAGTCCATTTCTTTTTTACCAATGTCCACACAGATATTAATATGATACTGTAAATTTCTATCATTTTGTAAGCATAGTTTTAAAAAATTTACATGAACTTTTAAAAAAATCATTTGAATTAGACAGGCAATTCATCCCACTGTTTAAATTCAGTTTTTATTGTCATGCTTATTTTCATCCTTAATTTTATTATTTCATTGAAGTTGAAATTTAAATAGTGATTGAACATTGAATTCTCATTTGCTTTCTAAATGTCTATATAGGATGGTGTGATAGTAAAGAATTCATTCATTTTTAATAATTCATTGATCAAAGCAATATTTCTGGATATGTCATTGGTGTTTTACTTCTAAGTATCTCAGGCTGCCAGCAGGTGACTTTAACATTATAGTCTTCTGTAAAAGAGGTATTAAAAGATAAACTGAGGCATCTTAACATTTTTAAGAGTTTATTTGAACAAAAAATGATTCAAGTTGGGCAGCACCAAACTGGAAGTGGAGAGGAGAGGCGCTAGGAAAGACTTTCAGAGAAGATGCGGTCTCAGAGCCGGGAACTTACTTGATTGACTGAAGCTTAAGCAGTGCTTTGTTTGGGAAAACCTCAGTGGCTGTTGTGGTTGACTGTCCTCAGGTTTGATTTCTGAACCAAGGCACTATATGTGGCTTAGGTGTTAAAAGGTTTGTTTATGGAGGCTGCCAAGGCATTGAAGCCAGCCAGCTCAGTCTCATTTAACAGCAGGTCCACGCTTAGAGCAGCGGTTGCCAACCTTTTGGACCTCAGGGACCATCAGTGGTTCGCAGACCAACGGTTGGCGACTACTGCTTTAGAGCTAAGTCATTTGGCGAAAGAACTACTGTCATACGCATATATAATTGTTAGTTATTAGAGGACACCTAAAATGGATATTCGTAAGCATGGTCATTAGAAGTTAGTATGTTAGGTCCAGGCTCATTGTAGTTAATCTCTCCCACTAAGGTCACTTTAATCAGTGTTTGTTTTGTACTTGTTTTCCCCAAAGCGTGTATGTTAGGGTTTAATTTAACCTTGCCTGGATTTTGACACATTCTACATTGTTCTCATAACTCCTTGTGTATTTATTTCTGTGTTGCCCCTTTCTTACATTGAACTTTAATTGTGTTTTTACATGCCTGAATGTTCCACTTGTCTGTGAGGCCCTGCTTTTATTTATCTGCATTCCTGGTACTTGGCAAATAGGGCTGATAGGCAGTCAGTGGATGACTATTGAATAAATGAATGAGAAAATGAATAAGTAAATGAGAACATTTAAGTTCATGGTTAAAAGAGCCTGAATAAACAGTGTTATGTTTTTTCCTGTGTTATTCTAACTTGATCAAAGCTATTATTTAAAATGAAATTACATTTTATAGGGTAGAGAGGAATATAATTTTATTTTGTGTACAAATGTTCTTGGAAAGTTATTAATATTTTTTAAAGGATTAATTAACATTGAGATTGTAATAAATCAAGTTGAATTAAAATTGAGTAATACTAAGGTAGCAGGTAAAATCAAGCTAAAGTTAATGAAAATATAAAAGTTACTTATAAAAGCAAACTAAGATTTTCATATAGTACTAAATGAAATTATGTATTATGTATTAATTTTATCTTCTGTGTTATTTGAAGGCTTTTAAAAATTATTCTTCATTAATTGGTATTCCAAAGTGACTTGGAGATATCATTATGAGTTATGTGTTCTCTGTGCTTATAACCAAACTAGAGGCCCAGTGCACGAAATTTGTGCATGGGGGGTGAAGGGGACTCCCCTTAGCCCAGCCTGCACCCTCTCACAATCCGGAACTACTGGCTCCTAACTGCTCACCTGCCTGCCTGCGTGATCACCCCTAACTGCCTCCCCGACCTGGTTGCCCCTCACTGCCCCCCTCTGCCGGCCTGGTCACCCCTCACTTTCCCCCATCCCCCACGCCCCCCCCGCTGGCCTGGTCGCCCCACACAGCCTGTTCGGTTGTCCATTCGGTTGTTTCAGTTGCGACAGTCACTGAGGCTTTTATATATACAGTATTTCTGTATTTATTCTGTTTCCAAAACCACACCTTTTTAAGTATTATATCTCCATTATACAATTTAATGTCTGAAAAGGCAAATCTTCCCTCAGTGCACTTCTTTTTCATGAGGTTTTGGGTTTTAGATGCAGATGAGAATCATTATTTTGAAGTTATTTAAAACAACCCTTTGAGATTTTAATTAGAACTACATTGTGCATGTAAATTTATTTGGGCAAAGTAGACATCTTTGCACTATTTCGTCTTTTTATCTAAAAGTAATTATTAGACTCTGAGACCACTGATGAGCACTTGAGAGCCAGTAGAACACTAGACAGCATTGCACTGCCCAGTCAGCCTAAGCAGGGAGCCCAGTCAGAAATGGTACAGTGTGCGGCAGAAGAGCAACTGTGGGAATTGAAGCAATAGGCTCATTTTCCCCCTTTGCTCACACTTTATATTCTTAGTAAAATGTCATTTCTAAAATTTAGGTCTTGTACTTTATATAAGCGTTCATTCCTAGGTTTTATTAGTCAGCTCTTAGATTTTTAGTTTCTTTAAAATAGTTCAATTTCTTGCCTATTTTTTTTTTTATATGTGCCTATACTCAGGCTTTTTTTTTTTTTCCCATTCACATAGTTGTCATATCTTCCTTCACTTTTTTTTTTTATGGTTGCCAAAATTTACTTGTATTTTTTCCTAGTTAGATTTTTTTCTAACATATGTTCTACTGCCTGTAGGTACAGTTTTCCACTTTTTATGTTGGGAGGTTTTGGCAGCCCCACTGCTGCTATTCCCCCCTGTTTATTCACCATTGAGCTAAGAGAGGTATGTTCAATCAGAGGATTTGCCCTATGCAGGGTGTGTAGTATTTACTTGAAACTGCAGGGCTTGACATTATAGGCCTCTTCCCTGTGGTTTGCTGTAATGGATGTGTGTCTCCCTCACCTACCTCATGTTTATGGAGTGTTCACCTGCTCTGAGCTGATATTTCCTGGTCCCACTTCCTATATTTTGTGGAAGTTTGTAATGATACCTTTATTGAAGCAGTTGGTTTATGTGTTCAACTCATGTTCAACTATTGTATCCAACTAAATGTGTATTATATATACTAGTCACTAGGCCCCGGAGACAAGAAACAGACACGATCTTTGCTCTCACTGGACCTAATGCCTAATGGCAGGAGAGGAGGCAGACATAATCACACATTTTATTTGGAAAGTATTGCTTTAGTCAGTGCTACAAATGAGAGGTACCTGGTATTATTTGCATTTATAAAGGGATGGAAGTGGCACTTGAGCTGAGATCATAAAGTGACTGGGAGTTCAGTAGGCAAACAGGGGAGGGGAGTGAACATTCTAGAGAGAGTAAGTAATACTAGTATGTGCCCAAGCCCATAGCTGGAGGAACATGGTTTAGAAAATCTGAGAGCACTGGCACTGGACAGAAGCAGGAAAGAGGAGTGCTGAGTGAGATGAGGCTGCATAGGAGCGCAGCGAGCAGACCATGTCTATGTTCCTAAGGGTTATGTTAAGTCTTCCCTTAAAGAGCATTTGGAAGCCATTGTCATGCTTCAGCAAAGAAGGATAACCAGATCAGGTTTGTTATTTGAGCCAAATGGATACAGAGAGAGCAACCAAGAGGCTTTGCCATACACTCAGCAAAAGGTGAAGCTTCTTACACCAGGGTGATGCTGGAGGAGACAATTGTGAGAGATAAGAGATAAAGTTAACAGTTCCTAGGGACTGATTACCAGTGGTGGAAAGAGGAAGAGAAGTTGTCAAGGATAACTCCCAGAATGGAACTTGTAAAATGAGGCAGATGGTGATACCATTAACTTCCCAAGGAAGACCAGGTTTGCTGGAAGGATCATGAGTTCAGTTTTGGACTTAATTGAGTTTGAGGTGTATTTAGTGTAGCAAAGAGAAAATGCCAGGTAAACAGATGAGTATATGGGTCTGGAGGTCTGAATACAGGAATGTGTTGCAGATGAAAATTTGAGAGTCATCTTCATACAGTTGGTAATTGGAGTTGTGGACACAACTGAGATTAAATGGCCTAGGTCCAGCCTGGAGGAGCTACACTATTTAATGGCATGAGGAGAACAAAGACTGTTCAGTGGACACTAAGAAGAAGAGAAGAAAACCACAGTATCAAGGAAGCAGGAGGGCATGGTTAAGAAGCAGGGAGTGGCCTGTCATGTGGAAAGCTGCCAAAAGCTTATGTGAGCGGAAGACTAAGAAAGTCTCTTGGTGATAATGATGAGGAGATCCCTGCTGGCTTAGAAAGGCTGTTTTGATGGTCTGTGGGGAGGCGAAGCCACAAACCCACGGTGAGGCAGAATTCCAGAGGTGTCATTCACATGGAATAAAATGAATGGGACTTCCAGGAGTTGTGCAGCACAGTGGCCTTGGGAAGCCAGAGTGGAAAGAGGAATAGAAGAAGATGATGATGTTCTCCAATTCCATCCAGGTTGCTGCAAATGGTAAGAATTCCTTCTTTTTTATGGCAGCGTAGTATTCCATTGTGTAGATGTACCATAGTTTTCTGATCCACTCATCTGTTTCCAGATCTTAGCTATTGTAAATTATGCTGAGTGAAATAAGCCAGTCAGTGAAAGAAAAATACCACATGATCTCACTCACTTATGGATAATAAACAACATTATAAACTGTTGAACAAAAAGATAAATACAGAGGCAGTAAAGCATCAAACAGTCTGTCAAATTATAGCAGGAAGGTTAGGGAGAGGTGGGGAAGATAAGAGATCAACCAAAGGACTTGTATGCATGCATATAAGCATAACTAATGGACGCAGAACTCTGGGGGGAGGGCATATATGGGAGTGGGGTGGGGTGGGGGCAATGGTAAGATATGTACACATATAATACCTTAATAAATAAATTAAAAAATAAAATAAAAGAAGAAGATGATGATGAAATGGAGTCAGTGAGTACAGGAAACTTCACATGAAAATGGTGAGTGAAAAGTACACCGGAGTATAATGTCCTTAGGCTTGTCCAAGCTTGGTCTCTCCAGCTGATGGCGTTGTACCTTTGAAGCTTAGATCCTTACAAATACAGGAGCTGTAATGTGGAGGATCTGTGTCTTTGTAACACTGTCTTCCATTTCAGGCATTAGTTTTCCTCCTCCATTGTCTGTCTCCCATACCATCAATTTCCTTTCTTGACATTTTCATCTCTTTGTTCTTTCCTTCTGTAATCTGGGTAAATGTGTCATGCTTATTCTGCCTGTGACTGCCTTAATTTTCATCAGGCTGGGTTTTGTTCTTTTTTATTTATAGTGCTGATTTTAATTCTATAATTAATATTAAATTTATTTATTCGTGTTTTCCAACTCTTATATCTTGTCTGCCTCAGCCAGCTGTATTTCATCTCACCTTTGATTTCAAGCTTTATGATCTGAATTTTACTGTAAATAAGAAGTAAATATCCATCTTTAAAATTATGTATTTATCCCCAGGCAATTTTTAAGAAATGGAAAGCAAAAAAAGAATAATTGAAAAAGTTAAAAGTAAGGTTAATGCTTAGAGATGCATGTCTATTATCCTGCTGCTATAGTAGCTACAACTTAGCCACAAGCTTTAAGCAACCTGGTAATCAAAGAGAACATGAAAATAATCGTAAGTGCCAACAGTTGCAGTGCCCTGACAGACAGGCTACATGGCATGATGGTTAAGAGCACGGGTTTGAATACTGGCTTGGAGTAGTTGTGGGACATGAGGCAAAATCCTTAACTTTTATATGTTTTGATTTCTTCATCTGTAAAATGGAGAACAGCAGTAATAGTATCTACCTGTACCATGTGGTAACTTTGGATACAGAAAAACTAAACATTATTTCTGCTTTCACAGCCTAGTGGGAAGTATAAGATATAAACATAGATAACTGCAGTTGAGGGTAGAAAATGAGTAAGAAATAAAGTGGTATAGGATGTGATAGAGGAAAGATTATCGCTGGTAAGGCGGAGAGCTGGGGACAGAGTCTAGAGGGAGCACATTTTATCTCGGTAGGGTGTGCATGATTTGAAGAGGAGAGGATGGTTCCAGTCAGAAGAAATAACCTGAGCCAAAACAGGGAGCTGGAAAGCATGCATGCATGCATACGTGTGTGTGTGTGTGTGTGTGTGTGTGTGTGTGTGTGTGTGTGTGTGTGGTGTTTGGTGTGTGGAGGGGCTAGAATGTCAGATTACAGAAAGGAAGTAGTTGGCCATAAAACTAAGGCCATATTGTTTAGTGTCAAAATTGCAAGGCAAAGAATTTAGATTTCATTCAATGGGAAATTAAGAGCCATTGGCATGGAAAAAGCCTACAGGCATGTTGACCAGTTAGGATATTATTACTACAGCCCCAGCAACTATGGGAAATGTGAATTCAGAAATGATGGTGATAATACAGAATAGGAAATGGATCTGAGGGAGGAAAAGGTGTTTTTTTCTGAGAATTATTTACTTTGAGTTATGACTTCATAGTGTGCAGATGCACACGTGGCCTGGTGGCAGACCCTGCTTTGTGATTCAAGTCCTCTTCCTCATAGAAGCTGAAGAACATTCACATGCTTTGGCCATCACTGTCCACCAAGTAAGGTGAAGTCACCGTCCCCCAAGTGAAGTGAAGTCTCCGTCCCCCAAGTGAAGTGAAATCTCTGTCCCCCAAGTGAAGTGAAGTCTCCGTCCCCCAAGTGAAGTGAAATCTCTGTCCCCCAAGTGAAGTGAAGTCTCTGTCCCCCAAGTGAAGTGAAGTCTCCATCCGCCAAGTGAAGTCACTCTCCACCAGTCTAACATGTTGGTGTCAAACTGCTCTTCCCAAATCCTTTGTTGCCTACTTCTTATATAATTTATCATAGTTCCTTTGGTTAAATTAAAAAAATAGTGAAAATCAAGAGAAGTTTGATACAATTGTAAGTAAGACTATGAGAGGAAAAAAATTGTTTCTATATTTTTAATGGCAAATAAATGATTGACAGTGCTTTTTCATGAAATTGGGGGAAAAATTTAAGAAATGCCAGCCTTTTTATTTAAATCTTTAGTTCTCACTTATTTCTTTAGTTAATTACCTAACTTTTGCTACATGGAAAATTTTAAGAATGTTAAAATTTGGTTGTATTACAAGTGAAACAGACTTGTCTGGCTAAAAATCATTTCTTATAAATTCTTACTCTTATTTGAAGCTATAAGAGGGCTGTTAGGGCACCATGAACAGTTGCTGACCTGAGGACTGTGGGCCATATCAGTGAAGAGTCAACCTAACCTGCTGCTTCCCTATTTGGATTTAGTTCTTTCTGTAGACAATTTTTATTTGCACTTGTCCAAATTTGGTGAGGATGGGATGGTAAGAGGTCTGTCTCTTATAAGAGGAAATTGGTGTGATTGTGAGTATCCTTGAGCTATTATGAAAACTAATCTCCCAGTAGAAATCTTGCCTTTATCCGTGTAAAAATATAGGGCTGAAATTTGCCTGCTAGAGGCTGCTCCTGTTCTCAATCCACTTCTGATCCACACCCTTCATTCCACACCCTGCATTCCCAACAACCTGCTTTCATCTCTCTCTAATCTGTTAGTAGAATGAGTTTATTGGGTTGGTTCCTGCCTCCACTGGAACCATATTAATGCTATAGGCCATCACCAGAATTCTACATCTGCCCACTGGCTGGTGGCCCTCTACGCCTAAATTCCTGTGTCTCCTGGTTATACTTTGAACTTCCCATTTTGCTCTGCGGGAAGTATGCAAGCCCTCCAGGCCTGCGCCTTGGCTTCCTCTGTCTGTAGCTTGGCTACTCTGCAAATAACCTTAATCATGATGATGATGGCAGTGATAATAATAATAGCATCACTTTAGCCCTCCAGGCACTTTACATACATCACCTGATTTTATCTTCATAGCAACCCTGTAAACCTGGGATTGTTTATAGCACCTGACAGGTAAGAAAAGGATGCTCAGAGAAGTGAAGCGATGTGCCTAAGGTTATTGGCCAACTGACAGCTAGAAGCCATGCCAGCTTTACCTGGCTCCTGAGCTCTTTATGTCTTGAGTCTGATTGCTAACTTTGCTTTGACCAAACATCAACGTACAATGCACCTCTTCCAGGTTCTAACCGTCCTTTTGCCAGCAGCAGATTTCTGAATCTGACCTGCTCCTGTGATGTGTTCTGCCTGGCGATTGAAGCCTTGCCTTACCTCTCTCTGCTCCAGCTCCTCCCCCTGCTGTGTGAGGTTTTCTAGGTGCAGGGCTGACTGGTTGTGGCCATGATGGTTGGGAATCTCTGAGGGGAAAAATGCCCTTGACTGACTGAACGATGCCTTCAGTTGGCAAATGGTGCTGTGATCTCAGGCCTGCCTCCTCGCTGCCACAAAATACACCTCACTGTCTCTCAGACGTCACGAAAGCTGAGGTACTAAACAGTTCTCTGGCTAAAACCCCATTACTTCATTAAACCATAGTAATGTCTTTCATAATTATGCCTCAGCCAGAAACCAGGTAAGCCCCATCTGCACCCAGAACACCGAGATGGCGTTCCAGTGCTTGCCTTTGAAGTGGCCTCTACATGTCACCTGCCCCTTCAAAAAGGGTGAGAGCAGAAGCCAAGGCCATTGAGCACTAGAACCAAAGAGCAGCGGGGAGGATGTGTGGTTGGATGTCGTGAGAGGGCTAGAAGTGAGAATGGTGCTGTGGTGCCTTCATTTTTAGAGTGCCTTACAGTTCATAGGCCAGGTCTTTGATCTTCCCCACAATTCTTTGCGGTACATGGAAGACGGGTCACCATCTGACTGCAGGTTAGGAAACTGAGGCTCAGAGATTAAATGCCCCTTTCTTCTATCACTAAGCTGGAGTTCTGCCGGCTCCTGTATCAGCTTCTGACCTGGGGATGTGATTGCTTCAGATTCTCCTTTAAGCTGCAGATTCCCAGTGCGTCACACTGAATCTGGATCCCAGAATCATGAATCGCTTCTCGCCAGCATTAACGCGGTAGCTTTCTGAAGACTACTTGAATAGAATAGACTTACATAGGCACATTATCGATGCATGAGCTGTGAAAATTAAAACTTTTTTTACCAATTCAGGATACTTCCCAGTGTGGATAAAGTAGCCTAGAGCATGATGGAAACACATGAAACTAATTTGTCTGATTAAAAAGGAAAATGTATACAAATCATAAAATTAGAAAGGCAGTTTATAATGAAAGGCATTAAATAGAGAATGTAAATGTTATTTCTGTGGCCTATTCAGTATTACATTTTAATGTAAATAATGTATCCCAAAGAATCTGTGAAATTGATTAATAAATCCACTCTCCTCCCGTGTTGGGCAACATGAGCTGGAGGAGCAGGGGCTCTGTCCACGGGCAGCTTTCTCATGCTCACGGGCGTGGAGGGGCTACCAAGCTGAGAACAACAGGTGCATGCAATTTATGTTCAGAGTAGTTTAAGCATCTTTAATCAGTCCGTTTTAAGTCAAACCATATGATGTTCAAACACAGCCTTTTTTCTTTGAGTATCAAGTACTTTTCCCTTCTCTTGGTGCTCCGTATTAGTAGTATCCAGCTGTGAAACTAGGCTTGCCTTTTGTTACTTAAAAGCAGATAAAATGTTTACAACAGTTACAGTTGATTGCACGGTGGTTAGTTTCACATTTCTCACTCCTGTCAATGTGACAGTGGGTCTCTAAAGAATAAGTCAGCTACCTGATTCTTGTTTTCTGCTCAGCTCGGCTATAAATAGGTTAGTTGTTGCATCAAATATTGCAGGGCGACCACTCTGGTGGATGTGTACAACTCTTTTCTAGTGATGGAAAAAAGCGGTTCATCTCTTTTAACTTGGCACAACACTTGTGAATGGTCAACACACCACTTTAGAGAGATTTGTAGTTAGAGTTTATACACTTGTTGCCATTTCATCGAAGATAGAAAAGTAGGGAGTTTTAGTAATATTAAGCCATATTTGGCTTTTTCCTAATTCCCATTACATAAAATTAAGACGTTAAAATTTCCACAGAACAATTGAAAGCTGTTTTTGCTCACTCCATTCACAGTATTTATGGTTTGATCTTGCTGTGGCTAGTCCCACTGTCCTTTGTTGATGCATATTTGTCCTCACAGTTCATGCTGCACATGTCATTTGTTAATGGGCCTCTTGATAATTATGATGGTATTTTCATTTCATAACACCCGGTTGTTAGGTGATTACTTATGGGAATTACATTAAGAAGGGAAAAATGACCTGTCATGTTCTTGCCTTCGGTGATCGGGTGCAGAGACCCCTCCGTGCTTCGGCGCACCCGGCTCCCTCTCCTCCCCGCTCTGCACTTCAGCTTCTCGGGCTGTCAGACGTGGCGCCTTCCCTCCCGCTGTACGGAGTAGCCGTACGGAGGACTTGTGAGGGCTGCTTTAATGCTATGTGAATGTGGCAAACGTTGGGTATTATTTGTTTAATGTTGGGTCATAATCATTTTACAAATGATTTTTGAAACAAATGGTCTCCAATTTTATAAATTATTTTTGTGTGTAAAATTATTTAAATCTTATTCTTCTTTTGTATTGCATTATCAGCTTTCACTTTGGGTTGAAATCCAATAGAAAAGGGCCAGTAAAAGCAGGTGACAAATTGATTTATGAGATGCTGGTTGGGTTTCCCCCCCTGAAATGTGAACTTCATCTTTAAATGTATTTACACAGGTTGTCACTGATGAATGCACATCGGTAAAGTAACTGCAGGAATGTTTTGATCCTGTCACCTCCAGTTGAAACGTTTCATGGAGGCTGCGGTTTTCAGCGTGCCCGGAAAATGGGAGGCTGCCTCCTGCGGCTGATAGGAAGTGACAGCGTGCACTTCTTGCACAGCACTGTCATCTTATTAATAAAAATGTAACAGCCCTGTGGCCTCCAGAATGGACGTTTAGGTGTTATTTATTTCTTATTTTTGCAGTGTTACATTCATTCTTTGCTGAGTTAGCCTTGTATCAAGGGACTTCATTGCCACTGAGAGAAAAAAAAAAAATGTGGGCTATTGAAAAATAAATTTTTACTTAAATACCAAAAACCACATTGTAAAATTTAAAACATATTCAGAGGCCAGTGTTCAGAGCCAGACGATGAAATGCAGCTCTTAGGGGAGGCCAATAAATTTGCGAATGGATTACAAAGGGAAATGCCTATGAGTTTAAAGAACTAAAGCAGACTCCTACAAGTATTAGTAGTTGAGGCATGTGTGCATTCATCTTTATTGTATGTTCCCTGAGAAGACTTCACAGCTAATGTTCTGGGTAGTAGAAGGCATCCAATTCACTTTCAGTCTTTAAAATACATGTCAGGACTTAAGTAGGGTAGACAGCAGCACTAATCATATTAAGCACAGTGTCTGAACTCACAGTGAATGCATAATTAATGTATTGTTTTAGAGGACCTAGTATGTTAGTCAGGGCAGGAGCTTCATGCATAGTTTGTTCTGTGCGGGAGGAGAATTATTCCACGGTGCCATTTGTACCACCATGGCTAGCTCTGCTCACTAAATCTATTTTGCTACACCTCTAATACGAGCCAAAGCCATCAGACAACCTCCATTAAAGTGTTTGCCATGGAGAATTCTCTCTGGGGTAGTAAATGCTAATTCAGTGTCAATTAGAAAAATGCTTCTAACAAAACACTGCGATTAATAAGGGGTACTTGTGTTGATTCATTGCTGGGATTTTTTTTTCTAATTCCTTATAAGGATACATCTTTCATTACTTTCTATTTATTATTTTAAATATGTTTAGGTTGAAGGCACTTTACCATTTCATCTTTATTTTAAAATGTACCCAAATGTTTACTTCTCCATCAATATCCATTTAAACTTAAACCATTTGGGTCTCACTAATTTAAATTCTTTTAGGCAAACCATTGAATAAAAGGTTCAGTATAAACTCTTGAATTACTGCATTCAAACACACTTTTAAAAGTTTCTGATTTCTTTAATCCTCTTCTTAGTTTTGAAGATGTATAATGTATTTTTAAATAAGTCCAGCTTTAATAAACATCCTGTTACCATAGCTAATTAACTGAAACTAAAACTTTTTTTCTTTGCAACTTTCAGACTTTATATAGCTGTCTTTAACTTTATACATTTCAGTATGATATTTTTTTTTACTTTTATGTTTATTCTTTTTTTAAACCATCTAATAGAACTATGTGTATTTAATAGTGACAGTAGTCACAATTCTGGTTTTCTTCTTATTTGGATGAAAATAATCTTTGGGAACTCATTGATCTGAGGGTGTAGGGGGTATCTGTTGGTGAGGCAAGCAGTGGAGCATAATTTAATGGGAGGACTGGTGTTGTGCCTTGCTAACTTGGTATTTTATTTAATTCTCTCAAGCTCTTGCAGTATTAAAATTTATTTATTGCCTTATGAAATGTTTTATTAGTGTTTAGGCATTTTGGAGAAATACTTTAAGTATTAATCAGTGTGAGAATTATTGAAATATGCTAAATTATATCGATTTGGTCTCTGAGTTGTTTTTAACTTTAGAAAAAATAGATTTTTGAAAATTATACTTCATGCTTCTCTGAATAATAGAATCATAGATTTGGTGCAGAGGACTGAAAGTCCTAGGCTTCATAGTTAGATCTTTGAAATATAATCTTGAAAGAAAAGAGCTTAATTTGACCAAGATTGTGGTATAACTTTTGAATTAACGTTAGCTCTTTTAAAGAGAGTTCATTTTAAGGCAGATTATGGAGCAGTGTGTAAATTTAAGCTATGTACTTTCTTCACTAAACCAACTTCATTGTATATTTTTTTAAAATTTAATGTTTTGAATAGATTATTTATTGAAGAGTATTTTTCCTGTGTCTACTTTCTTGGTGCTACTACTAAGTAGAGTTACAGCACTGAGAGATTCTGATGGGGCTGCTGACAGCTGCACCATAGTAAGCATATTTCAGTCCTTTATTATTCTTACCTCAGCTTCCTCATACATTTACATGCTGGCGGCAGGGGAGAGGGGGTAAGAGACATCCTCATGTGAAGTCTCAGTGTTTATAAATAAAAATAAGCTCCAATCAGTTTACATTTTCTGTACCTATAGGAAGTTTTAAGATCACTTCCAAGAATTCAAATGCAGTAAATTCATTCTGCTTATAATGTTTATGTATGTTAAAACCAAGAAATAATATTGCACTAGTGAGTTCTGTTAAATAAAAATTTTATGTAGGGTGTCCCCAAAAATGTATGCACACACTTTGAATAATTTATAAAGGTAGTATTTATTAAAATACATTTCATTTTCAAAATTGAGCTATCAGCTGTTAAAGTGTGTATACACTCTTTTTGGACATTCTGCATATGTATGTGAATATGCTGCACTGAGGATTTATATATTTTGCCCTGCTAAATATTAATATTATTACTCTGTTGTTCTATATTTAAAAATAAAAAGTAATATTTTTTGCACACTGAGATGTTCTTCTATTAATTACATGCCACTGAGAAGTGATTATTTTTCCCTCAAGTACCAAAACAGTCTGGTAACATGGCCACATCAGAGTTAGAACCACCTTCAGAAGTGTTTTTAGTTTCGTCAAAAGTTGCATTTTTAATAGTAATTTGAATCTGTGTGTGTGTGTGTGTGTGTGTGTGTGTGTGTGGTTTCTAAATTACAGCATAGAACCTTGAAGGCTTGGCCAGTACCTCAAATTTGTTGCAGATGCTGTATATGAATCTGATATATCTTTTTTACAGTGTAGACATTTTACGTTTAATTTTATTTATTTATTTTTACTTTGCAACCTCTCTAACAGTTTAACAAGGAAATTTCATTGAACTGAATTTATATTTTTTTAAAAAATTTAAACTACCTTATGCTTATAAGTAGATTTTAAAACACAGGGATTATAGAATTATGTCTTGTTATCTACAGTTCAATGGTAGATAAAATGAGCATTTGCATTTTCAGCTGTAACCTGTTGTGTGTTTTTTATGTTGTCATATACTTATGAGATAAAGAATGTTTGTCTGAACATTACAAGGAAGCCGTACTTATATAACAGAGGCTATCGCAGCATTGGTCGAAAATGCTGACTATCAGATAGGTAATTTCTTTGGTTATGACTTGATTATAATACCTGTGTTATTTGTAGTCTATTTTATATTTCTGGACAGAAAGTAACTTTTTAAATATTCATTTGGTCATAATAAACTATCAAAGTTTAGTGACTTATGGTGCAAATTATCCAGATTTCTCCTAATAGAGTAAGCATAGAGTAGGGATTCTCTGCTGTGTTTTTTTGCATGCATGAATTCTTGTAAAAATGATTCCACCTCAAATATTTAGGTAATTAAATAAAAAGGGTATTAGAGGAGGGAGCAGGGAGCTTTGAGATGGGGAGTGAAATGCGTTATGGGTGGATTTGTGATTGTACAGCTGCACTGAGTTACAGCGAGGACAGAACCTAAACAAAGCGTTTCACTTTAAGAGAGCATACCTCAAGGTACATTTCTAAAACCTCTATTTCTACATTTATTTTTTTTAGACATCCGTTTTGCATTAGTGAAAATAAATCTTTTTCTTTCTGTTTAAGATACTGCTAGGTACATTATGTTTTAATTTTTGTTTGCAGAAATGAAATTTCTTCTCTTTGATGAAATAGCACTTTATATTTCTACATCACTGTCTAAATAATGTAAACGTTCCTCAGCTGATGAGCCCCTTGCCACTAAGAACTATTTACTCCAGTTTAGTTTCTCCTACCTGAATCCCATCGTTTGATTTTCGGTAATGTGCTTACTGCCCGAAGCAGCTTCCCACTTCCGGTGATGTGTACATCTTTTCCCATCTTTACCAGGACGTGGTGCTGAGTGCTAATGTAGTAGAGCTGTGTTTATGTCATGTTCTATGGGGAAGCCAGCTCTTTATCCTGCTCTAATTTTGCTTGCTCTCGCTGTTTCTTGAAGGCCCCTTGAGAAAACTCCTAATCACCCTGATTCTCATCATGCACTGTAAGCACTGTAACCCATGTGTCCCTGGGACAAAAGGTGTGAAGCCGCAGGCTCTTTGTGCTCAAGGAAACCAGACTCTGTACCTGGAAAGCATGCCTGTCAAAGTCAGCGTCTGCGGAGGGAGGACAGCAAAAGGACGGGACACTTGGGGTGAATATGGCCAAATATGGTTGGTGGTTTTTTTATTTATTGAAGAATCAAGATTGCAAGCCTGCTTCTCCTTTTTCAGACTCTGCGTCAGCTTGTCTAGGAAGCACTACAGCCACATGTTAAGAAACACATAAATTAGCTCGTGACACTCCTTAATGGCAGCCCGTGTACCTGTGAGCCCCACCGTCTTCCCACGTGTCCTCTTCTGGGAGAATGTGTGGAAGAGCTGGAGTCTGGAGTTGCAACAAGTCAAGGAAGTGAAATCCTTGGGACATAAATGCTGAGTTTTTTATCCCCAATTAAACGACACTGGAGAACTAAGTACCCTGGGGGTGAGTGTATCCTGTGTCCCTCAGAATAATTCCTCCCTCTCTAGAAAACATTGTTCCCAGATTTGTAATATGTTTTGACAGGTAAAGGCACTGGATTGTTTTGAGTAATTTTACTACTTTAAGGTAAAATCTGTGCAATGTCTATCAATGACTGGAAGATTTGAAGTCCAATTACTGCCTCTGAAATGCAGCTTCATAAGCAGTTAAAATTTACTAGGAACTTCTGATCCAGTATCTGTAATAGATGGAAATCTATATAATTACGTCTGTTTAGATTCCAGATTGGGAGTCTAACAGGCCTAGCATCAATTCTAGCTGCACTCTCTAGGTGTGTTGTGTATGAAACCACTTACTCTCATTGAACCACCGCTTTTTATATAGAAACTGCGGCCTGCAACACCTATCCCATAGATTATTTTTGTGTAAGAATTAAATTATGTCTGTTCATTTTAAAACTTTCTCCTTTGGCATTGCCTTTGTTTCCTGGCTGTCATCCTGTGGTCACCACTGCCTTTGCCATGACCCATCTTCATGTGCATCTTCCTCTTTGTCATCCTCATCTGGTTTTCTCTCTCTCCTGTGCTTTACTTCTTTTCTACCCATTTCCTGTTCTCCATCTCTCCCTTCCCTTTGCTCCTCCTCTTCACCGCTGAGCAGCCCAGCAGCCCCCGTAATATAAGAGCTTTCAGGAACTTGCCAGAAACTTGGGTCTCTCCAAATACTCTTGGGGAATCCCTGAGTCGGGCTGTTCTGATTGTGCCCTCGTTACGTAGTAGCACCACAGGGTCAGGAGCCTACTTCTCTATTGTGTCTCCAGCAGCACATAGTAGAAGCTTAATAAATTTTTTCTTAAATAAATGAGTAATTGAATTTTTGTTGTGATATGTAATTTAGATACATTCAAGTAATATAAATGAATGGCCAACTGGTCATTGGTTTCTAAACTTCTTAAATGGACAGTTTATTAAAGAGAAAGTCAAAGGGCATTTCTTAAGTAGTTACTATAACTTAGAAGAATAACCACAAAGCAGCTTAAGAAAATCCAAAACGAGATTGTTGAAGTACATTTTGATGTGTCCATTGAAGGAAGTACTCTGCAGCCATTGCAGGTGCTGGAGCAGGCCTATCTGTGTCTGTCTGTCTGTCTCTGTTTTTAACAAAAATGATGTTCACTGTATGTCAGTAAGTAAAAGAGAATGTTACAAAGCAATATATATATATATACAATATATATATATATATTAACTTTTTACATATATGGGTATTGATACTATGGTTTATCTGTTATTTTTTTCTATACTTCCTGATTTTATAGTCAGCAAACGCAGAGTGAAACTCTTTTAAAGTGTAAGAAAACTGCCCTTTTATATATTAAACTAGAAGCCCAGTGCATGAAATTCGTGCACAGGGCGGGGGAGGGTATCTCTCAGCCCAGCCTGCACCCTCTCCAATCTGGGACCCCTCGGGGGATGTCCAACCGGCAGTTGGACATCCTTCTCACAATCTGGGACTACTGGCTCCTAACCACTCGTCTGCCTGCCTGCCTGGTTGCCCCTAACCGCTTCTGCCTGCCAGCCTGATCACCCCCTAACCGCTCCCCTGCCAGCCTGATCGCCCCCAACAGCCCTCTCCTGCCAGCCCGATGGCCCCTAACTGCCCTCCCTTGCCAGCCCAATGGCCCCCGACTGCCCTCCCCTACCGGCCCGATGGCCCCCAAATGCCGTCCCCTGCTGGCCCAATCGCCCACAAATGCCCTCCCCTGCTGGCCCGATTGCCCCCAACTGTCCTCCCCTGCAGGCCTGATCGCCCCCAACTGCCTTCCCCTGCAGGCCTGGTCGCCCCCAACTGCCCTCCCCTGCCGGCCATCTTGTGACCATCTTGTGATGACGTGAGGGTGTCGTACGAGGGCCACCTAGGCTTTTATTATTATAGATAATATGTAAACAGATTGACTTCCCTATTGTTAGAGGGGTTATGAATATGCCCATCAAGCTTAAAATTATTATTTGTTTTAGTAATTAAACACAATCTTTAGTGATCTATTTCTAGAAATTTTCTCTCAGTGCTTTAAAATTTTGAGTATTTCCTTCACAATTGAGTAGACCGTCGCTCAGCTCATTCCAGTGAGTGATGCTGAAGAGTGCAGACTTATGACACGGGTCTTCCTTCTCAGTGCTCTGATCCCTAGTATTAGGGCTTTTGTTGTTTTATTTTCTACTTATTTGTAAATATAAGAGAAGATTCAATACAATTTTTAATTCCACTAATACTACTGTTGAAACAAAAATAGCAATTCTGTGAAACTTAAATGTGAAGAGGTAGAAACCCTACTTTATAACAGCTCAGATTTCTAAATTGTTAGCTGCTGTACAAGTCAGAACTCATATCACAAGAGACCATTTTAGGGGTATTTATTTATTTATTTTTAATCCTCACCAAAGGTTATGCTTTTGTTGATTTTAGAAAGAGGAAGGGAGAGAGAGAAACATCCATCAGTTGCCTTCCATACGCACTGACCGGGGATCAAACCACAACCTAGGTATGTGCCCCTGACTGGGAATTGAACCCACAACTGTTTGGACAATGCTCCAACCAACTGAACTATCCATCCAGAGCCATTTTAGAGGTATTTAAAATGTACAATGTACAAGAAGGAAGATATAGAAGTTGAGGACTGTGTGTATGAAATTTGAAGAATGAGTTCCTAGGACCCATTCTCACATCTCTTCTGTTCAGTGAAATAGTTCAGTTTAAACAGGGACAGAAAGCTCTGTGCAGGGCTGATAGTCAGCAGTTACTGGGTGTTACAATATGAGTTGGTAAATAACTGCTACCCCTAGGCAGCCCACCCCCCTTTTCCCCAGAACTCCCTGGACTTCCCGAACAGTGGTGATGGCAAGGTGTCAGGATCCCTTTGGATTGGTCCCATGTCCATGCTTTATTCGTTGTTAAATATTTTGAATAATCCATACTATGTGTCACTTACATGTTGTAGTTGAAAGGTTGCATCAACAATCATTTTAGCCAAAAAGACTTCAGTTTTATGCAGTTAAATCTTAGCCCAAGAGAAAATCTAGAAGCAACTAAATGATAATATACACAGAAACAACAAGTGGCACAACCCTACCCCTCTCATTTCACCTAAGGTTTTATAAAAATATGTTCATGAGAAAACACTTTCAAGTGAAACAGTACACGTGAAAATACCATGTAGGTTGTGAAATGCTATTTAAGGGTAATTTATTAAGTCTATGAGGCTGAAAGATTTAAAATGTTCCATGACAATAGGTTGATTGCAACTAAAAAACTGTTGAATGGTGATTACCAGGATGGTAATAAATAAGAAAGCAATCTTTCATTGAGCACTTAGTTTGTGCCAGATTTAGATGATTTACCTACTGGATTCTTTAATCCTTATAACAACTTTGGGAGGCAGGTATGATAATCCTGTTACAGACCCAATGAAACAAGTCAAGGAAACACACAAAACACCCGCCTGAGCTTGTTTCCTCTGCTCCCCGCTGAATTCTTACTCACAAAGGAGCTTCTGCCTCTGACTTTCCTTCTCTTGGAGGACACTGATGATGTTAGCTACCTCCATGTCTGCCAGGGCCCTTAGCAAAAATCCCGGAGTGGGAAAGGGAAAGTTCTATTCTCAACTTATTTTCACTGTGGAAGGTAAGTCCCCCACGAGGGGATTTGTTCTGGCCTGGGCTTTGCTGGGTGAAGCAGTTTTAGATAGCTGAATGTGGATCAGCTGACACTGTACCATAAAATATACTGGAGAGAGCAAATAAGACAGACAAAACATGCCATTTCAAGTATTCTAATGGCAATAATTTAGAAAGCACTATTCAAGAATATTATAAAAAGATTTTTCCCTTTAAATAAATTATTATGCTACAGCCTATATTGTTACCATGTGTTAGTAGCAAATGCATAGGAGCTTGATGAGACAACTTAGTGTAATAACGAATGTTGATATTTACTGACGTTCATCATACATGGAAAATATGTCGGTGATTCTGAAACCTCATGCCAGTAGCTTTTTGACAAAATCCTTTTCATTTAGAGGATTTTCTGACTTAACAAAATTTAAGGATTAAATTATAAAACAATGAACAACCAGTTGTTTATGGAATGATTTCCTACTAACTAGACATTTCCTTAATAATATGTGCATTTTCATTTATATTTATGTTAAAAATACTTAAATTTGCTTTTGTTTGGGTTTCATTTTCCACAATACTTGTACATTCTGTTAGAATTTAATCATGAACAAAATGCCACATCATTCCTTATCCAACATCATGAAATCATTGCAGATGAGGTGAGGAGATAAAGTAATTGGATTAGAAATGGGTGGTTTAAGTTTACACCATTTTATTATATCAGGAATTTTTGATACTTGAGACGTAGATTTCCACAGCTGTGCGATCACTTGTCCTAGGATATGTATGTGAAACCAGGTTCTGCAGTTTTGTTATTTTTAAGTTCTGAAGGAGGGTAAGTGTAGATGGTCAAATCTGTTACCTAAAATAATTTCATCTGAACAACTGGTATATCAATTGGTACAACATGAGGTATGATGTTTTTATTGCTAAATATTTCTTCCCTTGATTCTCTGTTTTCTATCACTTTGGGTTTATAAACAATTTAATGAATGGTTGGATAGCAGTATGTGATCACAATAATTTGTGTTTTTATATTTTCTATTCATTTTCCCCCAATCTTAAAAAATAAAATTGTATGTATTTTTTCAGTATTATCAAACATATTGGCCTGTTGCAGAATATTTTTATAAAGTGTTAAATTTTCCATAAAACATATACAATAGTTTGACCTACTAAATTATTTGAGGAGGAAAAGAAATGTTTGTTGTAAGAAACATCTATATCAGAGAATAATCCAGTTATGTTTTCTTTTTTCTGTGTTTATGATGATAACTGTATCATTGCTTAAGTAATATTTAGGTAGTATTAGAGAAAAATTATGCATTGTTACTGTAGAATTTTAATAATCTAGTAAATCATTATTGAACGAATTGTGTAATTAGAACTTTAATGGTTCTTATTTTAAGTTTAGCTCATTTTAGATTTATTTAATTCATAAATGAAACAGTACAACAATCAATATGGAGAGTTTGTTGAAATTTTAAGTTAAAAATTTGTAATGTACTTTTGTAGCTTATTTATAGAGATGATGTA
The DNA here is from genome assembly GCF_027574615.1 of Eptesicus fuscus. Lineage (NCBI taxonomy): Eukaryota > Metazoa > Chordata > Mammalia > Chiroptera > Vespertilionidae > Eptesicus > Eptesicus fuscus. The sequence continues at coordinate 5,411,109 of NC_072492.1, read as the reverse complement.
CGGTGTTTGTAAAGTTCTTTACAAATTATTAAGTAAGGCGAAGAGTTTGATAAAATTCCCTAGAATTTCCTTGGAATTTATTGAAAATAAGTCATTTAGTCAGTAGGTGTTTTTTTGTTTTGTTTTGTTTTTTTAGAAATGATTTAGTAAAACTTTGACACTGTCTTTTAGCTATTAGACTTTGTATTTTAATTAGATTGGGCTGCAGTTTACTTTTGCACTTTCTATGAAAACAAAAAAATGTAGTAACTGTGCTTGTAGTTTATTGAATGTATTTTTTAGTAATTGAATGTATTTTAGAAATGCATATTTACATCTAAACAGGAGAATTGCTAATGAAATACTTTTGTGAATCAGACATTGAAGAAAGCATCGAGGGAACCTCTGGTTATCTATTAATCTGTATTATTGTAGCTAAATTACACTAATTTGTACTCTGTATTATTGTAGCTAAAGTTAAATTACGCCAGTTTGTACTAACTGGATTTGGGAAAGGTTCAAATTATGAAATATTTCTGAAGAAATCCAATATTGTTATTTTTCCAATTAAGTTAGGATAATAAAGTCCTTGAAGAGTTTCGTATTCTTAAGAGTAATCTTTGAGTGTGGTTATTCTATCTGTTTTCGTGTGCCCCATAGGAGCTAATAGTATAATTCATGGAATTAGCAAACATTATTTGTATTTATGCTCAATGTGTGACATAAAATACTTGATTAAATATGCGTGAAGACAATTAAACAGTTGGTTATCAAGCATTTTAAATGCCTGCCGTCACTACCAGTACCTAACCTAATAGCAAGTAGTGTTAAAACTATGGAATGGCACTGTGTACAATGAAAAGATTTCCTGAACCGAGATCATTTATTTCATCCTGATTCCAATATGGTTGATTAAAAATAAAATGACTGATTAGTAAAGTTTAAATTCATGAAACTTTTATCATAGTTGAAATTAAGAAACATTCTTTTTTAAAATTAGTCTTTAAGGTTTTAATTAGTTCTATTGTAATCTAAATTAGTGACGTTTTAGGGCACAAGTGAGACTATATGTTACCATGTAGAAATCCTTTTTCTTTTTTGGTAAAATATGTATAATAGCATCGATGCTGAATGACTTAACTTGTACCGAGAGGAGCCTGGTCCTCATAGCAGTTCCTCGAGTCAGTGTTTCCAAACTCTCTTGGGTTCTTCTTTGTTTTGGTGTTAAAGAATTTCTTTTTACCCCATAAATATTATTAATAGTTTTTCAGTTACTTGTAATTATAAGGTTTTGTGATGTAGATTTCATAATATCTTTAGATTTAACAAATGTTAGTGCATGAAAGAAAAAGCAATGATTCTTCATAATCCATCACAGATAGATCTTTAAAGAATATAGTTTTCCACATTTCATCAAGTTGTCTCTGACACTCATGACCTTTAGGAATATTATTAATGATACACTTCCATGCTTGTTAACATATTCTTAAGGAATCTGAAGAGATAGAAATGCACAGATGCCTTCTCTGTTTGCTGTAGTAAACAACTTATATGTTAGAAAATGTTTGTTTTCTGGAAAAAATTAACTGGGTCTTAGAACTACCTTAATGGTTGCTCATAGCGGAAGATGAAAGCATCTGCCTTTGCCAGATAGTGTTTCAGAGAGCACGGAGTAAAGACTGTTAAGATGCCTAATTTTGCTTTGAATGTGGGACACAGATGTTTTCACCTCCAAAAAGGGATAGCAAGCACGTAAAAAGAAGATTAAACCTGTTCCCCCCCCAAAAAAAAAAATGTGTGTTGTAGTACACTATGGGATAGGATTTTGAAATCAAGTAGCTTAATAATCTAAAAAAAACTAACTAACAGCAATGCCATTTAACTTCATAGCAGAAAGTATGCCTTCCAAAGTAGTAGTTCTTTTACTGGACCTGGGTAAATTAAATGTTCTTAGTGTGTTTTTAATTAAACACTTTATTTTGACATCATCGTGGGTTTACATGCAGTTCTGAGAAAAAATACAGAGAGATCTCATGTACCCTATCCTTTTCCCAGTTTCCTCCAGTGATAACATCTTACAGAATTATAGTCCATTCTCACAGCCAGAATGTTGACTCTCCTTCATGTTTAAAAAACGCTTTATGCGTCTTTCCACATGGCCAAAGCATAGCACTATACTATATTCTCTCTTATTCTTAATAAAGGACAACAGTGCATACCTGTACATTATCTTTAAAGTTTCACACTTGAAATATATGAGTTTTGTTTTATTACTGTGTGGGCACAAAGATTCATACTATGAAGATGTTCATTTTTGAATAGATGGATCTTAATAAATTTTATGTGGACTGTTCTTTGTTTTTCTATGCAGTTTAATTTATTCGTTCCATTGCCAAATTTTGTTTTGTTTTGTTTTTTTATTAGAGTACATAGTATACAGATTATATTAAGTGGAAATCTTTGGATAATTTTGGTAATCAGAATGATAACATTTCTTTGGAACTACTGAAGCTATTTCAGTGGAACAAAAATGTGTTAGTATGTAGCAAGCACACCACTGATTTTATTAGATATTGAGGCTATCCAGCATTATACTGTAGAAGCAATAGAGTGTTTATAATTTTCTCTAAGTGTGTGTAAAGAACATTGTTCTTTATTTTCCAGGTTTTTGTACAAATATGGAATTACTGTTTTTTATAGCCTTATTACTTAAGCTATTAGAATTTTTACATTTTAGCATTGCAATCAGTAACGCCTCTGTCCTCCAATTCAAATCTTTTCAAACATATGGCCAGGAACTCAAGGGAAGCAAAGGCATTTGCACAGTAATGAAAGACCTTGGAAGAGAGGTTGAGAATCACCCTAAAAGCTCTGCCTTCCTTTAGGTTGGTTGGGTTTTATTTTTCCATCAAGCTTTTTAAGTAATGACAAAAAATTAAAAGTAAGAAGCTAAGAATTAGAGATGAAGGTAGAGAGGAAGAAAACATTGGCAAAGAACAAAATAAAGGAAATAAAAAGGAGATTTATTTTTAAAAGCTGAGGAGTTAGAGCAGTCTAATGTGAAGGCAGGCATCCCATCCCAGTCATGGAAAATAAGGTGAAATGGTGCTCAGTAAATTCTTTTGAAAATTGAGAAATAGAAATTTTGGAAACATTTTCATCGAAAACTGATCTGAATTTTATAAATATGGCTATTCAAAGTGGAAAATAACCTCATTAATCTAGAAAGTTCACTTGTGTGCAGCTTTTTATTATTCGCTTGACTTTTGAATAATAGGCATTTCTAAGAAAAAGATGGGTGATTATATATACCTTTTTAAAAAGACTTTTATCTTGCTATTAGCAAAGAAGTCTACATTTGCTTTTGCTTATTTACAGTTAGCCTCACCTTTGACATTTGATTTGGCTGTGACTTCCTGAAGTTTCAGGAAGTTCTCTCTGTAAAGCACAGTTGAGACACTGGTTACTTGGATTCTCTACTTATTTGTTTTCTTGATCTGCACATTTCGAAACTTACAGGGAGTCTCTTATGTCAAAATGCATTTTTCTGGTAGGGTGTTTCTTTTTAATTCCCCTTATTTATGGAATTAGCAGAACCAGAACAGCCTGATTCTCGGTGTTAGAAATTATGGCAAAAAGAGACAGAAAAAGACATGGGTGATTGCAGTTTGTTCATATGTGTGCTCAGTCCTTCATTTTAAAAACCAACACTTTATTCACCTACAGGTTTTATAAAGTTGTAGGGTTTAGTCTACATCCTATGTTGGAATCTTTTTGCTTGTTTGTTGATATTTTTCACTTAAACTTGTTTGCACTTCAAGTTTACTTAGAGTGTCCTAAGAATTTTGTTTTCTGTTTTTTGCTGTTAAATCAATAAGACTTAAGATGATGAGCAATTAGGTGGGTAAAGAAGCTTTTAGGTTCTCTCTTTTTTTTTAGTTGTTTTACCTAAAGTTAGTGAGGATGTATATTGGAACAATATTTCTTGAGGGAAATTTTGCAACTGTAGTGTAAAATTCTTAAAAATGTATGTTCCCTTCAACCTAGCATACCATTTCTAGAAATATTTTTCTAAATAAGTTATCAAAATATATGCAAATATTTTATATATTATAAATACATGAAGTATAATTTCAACATACAAACTCAGCTAAAGAAAATTATGTTTTATCCATGTAATGGAGTACTGTACAATCTCATAAAAGTCACATTTCCAAATAATAATGACACAGAAGTTTGTGAGTGTTAAATGAAAATACATCAAGTTATAATAGTGTATATAATACATATATGTCTAAGTGGTAGATCCAAAACTATACCTTTTAAACCAACGATTCTCCTTTTGGAAAGCAATGTATCTAAAGTGAAAGTAAATAACTATACCACTTTTTTAAACACTAAACAAAGATGAGGAGAGTAAAAATAATTCTCCCTGTGAGAATTATTATATATTTAATGTTTTAATACCAGAAATTGTAAGGATAGTGTTAAATGTGTATGGTTGGCATTCCAATGCATGCTTATCTATGGACTAGAAGAACGTTCTAAACAAATCACTTTAAAATAACAAATGAGTGAATGGAGGAAAAATAAATAGCACTAATGTCGTCTAGAAAGGCTACTATATTGGGTGTCAAAAGGATGGAAGATTCTGAGCGCTGACATTTTGGGGGCAAAAATATCTTCACTTCAGTATTGGGAAAATCATTGCTGTTTTCAGTTGTCAAGTGTAATTAATTTATTAGTCTAGATTAATCAGTATGTCCTTGAACATATTGCCTATATTCCTGGTTTTTTTCTATGTGGATTCAGTTTTGTGATTCTTTCAGACCACTTTAATTCCAAAATGTTCCTTAATATCAGAGCCAATTCAAAACACGTCTTTAACATTCCCACAACCTAGCAATCTTGCTACTTTAAAATAAACTAAGTATTGGTTCTGATTCTTTCAACCGTTTCATAAAGTGATAATCATTAAAGGGACGCACATGAATAAAATTTCCTTACAGAGGAATAGCTCTTGTCCAATCTTTTGCAATACACACGCACACCAATAGGCAGTGTACTGTACATCACATAGTATAATGTGACTTTTGTATCTTCATAGCAAACCAAGAACTTCCCCAGGTTACTAAAGATTGTTTGCTTTTAAAGAGCTTTTTGAATTTTGTATATTTTGCCATTAAGTTCATATTGTTGGACATTGAAATTAGGTGTAATAATTTATAAGTTTTTCTACCACATGTAATCACACCAGTGGTTCTTTTTGAAAATAATAAAATCATTTGAAACATAGTCTCCATATTATCCTCCTAATGATAATTGCTGCATTGGTGGCAAAACTGGTTTTTTAAGTTCACAATTCTTACTTGTGAAGGGTTCCCCCTACCAGCTCTTGAATAGCTGCAGAAGTAAAGGTAGATTTTTGCTACAAGTTCTCAAGTGCCTGGTGGGCCAAATTTAGGGTGTATCAGTATTGAGAGTCAGAACCTGTCCTTCCTCTGAACTTACTATTGGCAGTTATTATTTGCATTTCTGTGAATCTTATCATACTGCCTCTTATCATTTTATAAGTATTATCTCCTGAGCTAGACTGTGAGCCGGAGCCAGGGTCTTAATCTCGCCCTGCCTCATCATGTCCTCATCCTAGCCATTGTCTCTTGTCCAAGCTGTGTGGTGTACGGGGCAGTGATTAAGCACACAGACTCTGAAATCCAACTGCCTGGGTTCAAATCCAAGCCTTACAACCTCGGTTAATTACTTTTCCAGATCTCAGTTTCCTCATCTTTCAAGTGAAGATAATGATGATACATACCTAATGGAGCTATGGTGAGGATTGCTCCATGAGATAATGATGATACATACCTAATGGAGCTATGGTGAGGATTGCTCCATGAGATAATGCTTACTGCCCAAAACAGCCCAGCTTGGTAACAGTAAACCTTCAGTCACTAAGCCTTCAGTCACTAGGACATTGTTCCTGATTTTTTTTTTTTAAGAAATCACTACATTGCTATAGTCTTACCAGTATTAAAAAAGGCACTGTCCCAAGGTGTTCTGTATTCTGCTTGTCTATTATATTCATTCAGTTACTAGACTAACTATAGATTTTCACCTGCTTTGATGAAGTTGTGAATGGTTGTCACGAGAGACTCCCATTTTAAGGAATCCTCACAACACTAGCCAGGATCTGTCAGTTACCTCTTTGTAACAAATTTTGCTTCACCTCCTAGGAAATATATTCTCTTACTTACTAAAGCCATAGCTGAGAACATGCACCAGTGTACAAGTGGAAAGCTGATCAAAATAAATGGTTTTGTAATTTTATTACTCAAGTTTTCATTAGGAAATTTCAAATGAAATAACCTAGCTAAAAGATTTTTGTTATTGTTTTTGCCTAGATAAGTAAAGAGGACTTTTTGGCAGTAAAATAAAATTGCATGATGATTGCACACTTAGATATTTTGTTCATCGACATGATAGCTCAAAGCTGCAGATGTGCATATCTGAGTCTTTATACCTAGGACAGTGGTCGGCAAACTGCGGCTCGCGAGCCTCATGCGGCTCTTTGGCCCCTTTAGTGTGGCTCTTCCACAAAATACCACAGCCTGGGCGAGTCTATTTTGAAGAAGTGGCGTTAGAAGAAGTTTAAGTTTAAAAAATTTGGCTCTCAAAAGAAATTTTAATCGTTGTACTGTTGATATTTGGCTCTGTTGACTAATGAGTTTGCCGACCACTGACCTAGGAGGATCCTTCTGTTGCTTCCAAAACTTAGTATCAAAACGGTCTCAGCTTGTAGTTGCTGGATTGCCACCTCGCTTGCTAGAGGAATGCCTGTGAGTGCTTGAGCAAATTGGAGTATGCTATAATAATAGTCCCAGAAAAGAAAAATCCTGAGAAACCTGGGCTTAGTGAGCTGCAGCTCTGCATAAGCAAATAAAGCTGTGGAAAAGAGCATTTTGAAAAGAGTTCTTAAAAGTGAAGAAGTCTTTTCTAAAAGGAGCTTCTTCTATAAGTCTGTTTGACCTGCCATCTTTAAAAGGGCTTCCCTCCCTCAGACTAACCTTCAAAAGCTTTGGTGATGAAAATCTTACATTTCTAACGTGTTTTAGAAAACCTAAAAGTTTTAATGTGGTTTGGAAAATGTGATGTAATGTTTAGTTTTTAAAATATTTGCAAACTGGGTGCAAATCTTTTATAAAGAATGTAGTAGCCACATCTATATGTAAAATTTATACTTTTTGTTTACTTTTCTTCTTTTTATTACAATAAAAGAAACTTCTGAAAAGAAGAAAAAAAAACACAGACCCACTACTCTGAAACAAACAGATTACAATATTAGTGTTTGAAGCATTTTTCCATTTTATTAGTCTTCTATTTTTTTTAAATATATTTTGTATTGATTTCAGAGTGGAAGAGAGAGGGAGAGAGAGATAGAAACATCAGTGATGAGAATCATTGATCAGCTACCTCCTGCACACCCCTACTGGGGATCAAGCCCGCAACCCAGGTATGTGCCCTTGACTAGAACCGAACCTAGGACCCTTCAGTCTGCAGGCCAACACTCTATCCACTGCGACAAACCGGCTAGGGCTAGTCTTCTATTTTTAATGACTGCCTGATATTCCATCAAGATGTTTTACCACATTTTAGCCATTCCTTTTAACCATTCCTCTAGTGCTCCTTCCAGTTTTTATTTCTTTAAAAGCAGCACTGTAGCAGGTACGTTTCTTATTTTTAGCTTGTCGTTTTCACCTCTACTTATGACTATTTCCTTAATATGTAGTTTCAGAAGTGGAATTTATTAGAAATGAACTAAACTCATTAAATTTAGAGTTCCTTATTGTTCTTTATAAGAACATTTTCTTCCCTACCAGTCTGGCTCAGTGGATAGAGCGTCAGCCTGCAGACTGAAGGATCCCAGGTTCCATTCCAGTCAAGGGCACATGCCTGGGTTGCGGGTTCAATCCCCAGTAGGGGGTGTGCAGGAGGCAGCCGATCAATGATTCTCTCTCATCATTGATGTTTCTATCTCTCTCTTCCTCTCTGAAATCAATAAAAACAAATATATATATTTTAAAAAGAACATTTTCCCTCTTTATTTGTAAATGATATTGAAATACTGTATTTTATTTTCATAGTCTGTATGTTTTTGTGTTTAATTTAAGCATTTTACATTCTTAATGGTAATCCCATTGATTATGAGGCAGTGAAAAATTTACATTATTAAATATCATGTAATGTATGTGATCAATAATATTCCGTGAGCCTGCTCTTCATTAATCGCAGTGTTATATCTGATTTCTTGGTTGCATAGCTTTCAAAATCTTGACTAGTGGTGGTAATTTTTTAAAAAATACTTTTAATCAAATTAATTTTTAAGTCATCACATTATAATAGAGAAACATGCAAATTGACCGCACCTCCGCTATGCCCATGATTGGGCCTGCCAGAGGCTGGGGGCGGGACTCCGGGTGGCCCATCCGGCCGTTGAGAAAACCAAGATGGTGGCGCCAAATCCTCTTAATTCCGGGGGTCCTGGTGAGTGATGGCAACCCTAGAGGGGCGTGGTATGCACAGCCAGAAGCCTCCCGGGGGTCCCGGGACCCATCGCGACCCGGGGGGGCGTGGCCGGGCACAGCCAGCAGCCTCCCGGGATCGGGACCCATCGCGACCCGGGGGGGCGTGGCCGGGCACGGCCAGCAGCCTCCCGGGGGTCCCAGGTTCAATGGCGACCCGGGGGGGCGTGGCCGGGCACGGCCAGCAGCCTCCCTGGGGTGCGGGGACCCATCGCGACCCGAGGGGGCGTGGCCGGGCACGGCCAGCAGCCTCCGGGGGGGCCCGGGACCCATCGCGACCCGGGGGGGGCGTGGCCGGGCACAGCCAGCAGCCTCCCTGGGGTGCCGGGACCCATCGCGACCCGGGGGGGCGTGGCCGGGCACGGCCAGCAGCCTCCGCGGTGTCCTGGGACCCATCGCGACCCGGGGGGGGCATGGCCGGGCACGGCCAGCAGCCTCCCGGGGGTCCCAGGTTCAATGGCGACCCGGAGGGGCGTGGCCGGGCACGGCCAGCAGCCTCCGCGGGGTCCCGGGACCCATCGCGACCCGGGGGGGCGTGGCCGGGCACGGCCAGCAGCCTCCCTGGGGTGCCGGGACCCATCGCGACCCGGGGGGCGTGGCCGGGCACGGCCAGCAGCCACCCGGGGGTCCCAGGTTCAATGGCGACCCTGGGGGGCGTGGCCGGGCACGGCCAGCAGCCTCCCGGGGGTCCCGGGACCCATCGCGACCCGGGGGGGGGCTTGGCCGGGCACGGACAGCAGCCGCCCGGGGGTCCCGGGACCCATCGCGACCCGGGGGGGCGTGGCCGGGCACGGCCAGCAGCCTCCCTGGGGTGCCGGGACCCATCGCGACCCGGGGGGGCGTGGCCGGGCACGGCCAGCAGCCTCCGCGGTGTCCTGGGACCCATCGCGACCGGGTGGGCGTGGCCGGGCACGGCCAGCAGCCTCCCGGGGGTCCCGGGACCCATCGCGACCCGGGGGGGCGTGGCCGGGCACGGCCAGCAGCCTCCGCGGTGTCCTGGGACCCATCGCGACCCGGGGGGGCGTGGCCGGGCACGGCCAGCAGCCTCCCGGGGGTCCCAGGTTCAATGGCGACCCTGGGGGGCGTGGCCAGGCACGGCCAGCAGCCTCCGCGGGGTCCCGGGACCCATCGCGACCCGGGTGGCGTGGCCGGGCCCAGCCAGCCGCTCCAGGGGTGATGTCCCTGGGCAATCGCCACCCTCGCCTAAATGGCTGGTGCTGAGAGGGATCAATGGGGCCAGTGGAAGGAGCAGGTGGTAGTTGACCACCGAGGCCATCTGCAGCAGCCGGATGCAGAGCTGGGGTCCACGTTCTCCAGGTTGGCCTCCTTTGGGCCCGAGTCGCACCCATAGTAGCCGAGTGGGCATGCTGGCATAGTAGCCCCAGCATGAGGCCAGCTTCCCAAGCCAGGCTGCGGAGGGAGGGAGGGCCTCTGGGCTGGGAGCACTCCCCCACCCCAGTGGACAGGGCACAGAGAGCAAGCAGCAGAGAGCTACTAGAGGTGGTGGGTGTGGTGGCCTGGCTTCCAAGAGGCTGGCTTCAGCTGCTGTAGCCTGCGCTGAGGTGGCTGGTGGTGGGGGCAACTGCATGGGCGCATCCGAGGCTGGGGCACTGGGAGACGTGGGACTGCAGCCCAGAAAGTGAGGCTCCGGAGGACCTGGTCACTGACCCCGGGCATTAAAGCCACCTCCTACAAGATGTATCCTAGCCTAGGTGTGTGGGAAGCAGATTCAGGAACCTCTCCCTTTGCGGCGCCAGAGCCCAGGCCTGCCAGCACCCCAGAGGAGACCCCCACCAGGATCGGGGGCGTGACCAGTCTCTAAACCAGGGTGGCCATTAGCCTAGGCCTGCCAGCACCCCAGAGAAGACCCCCACCAGGATCGGGGGCGTGACCGGCCTCCAAACCGCCAGTGACCCTAACCCAGGCCTGCCAGCCCCCCAGAGGAGATCCCCACCAGGATCGGGGGCGTGACCAGCCTCTAAACCTCCCGCAGCCCTAGCCCAGGCCTGCCAGCACCCCAGAGGAGACCCCTGCCAGGATTGGGGTCATGGCCAGCCTTCAAACTGTGGCGGCCCCTAGCCCAAGGAGGCCTCCTGGCCGAGGACGCCTGAGTCTGTTCTTGACCTAGGGCCGGACTCTCCCCACAAGGGACTCAGAAGCCACCAGAGTCTAACTGCCAGTCTCTGGGAGTGCATCCACTGTCCACCAAAAAGTAGGGCCATCAAAGCATTCAGTCTCAGTGCAGGCACAGGTCTGTGGCTGACGGGGTGGAGGCCAGACCAAAACAAAACAGCAGAAACACCCTGCCCACCTGGGCGGGTACTGCTGTAGTCCACGTGGCCTGGGCAGTGTAGAAAGCGCTACCTTCTCCCAGGTCCTGTGCTGGCACCGCCGCCTCGCTCATCCTCAAGCCCCCCTGAGTCCTGACAGCAAAGTGTGTGGGGCATTCTGCAGGAGTTGTGCCGTTCTGGGTGCTTTTGCCCAAAGACACACTTTGGGATGAATTCAGAGCCACATCTCGTTTCCCATGACACTGGAAGAACCATGTAAAAGGATTTTGACAAAAGCTTTCCACATCTCTGTTTATTCTTTTGAATCCATAAAACGACCTTAAAAAAAGCATCCGGGCCACCTAAGAAAGAATGCACTTTCTGGCCAGAGCACGCAGGATTCTTTTGCCCAACAGGTTAAAGGGAGCAGAGCTGGCACAGTGGGAATGGCCCTGGTGCCCTATGAGGAGACCGGGGGAATGGGGTTGCCGAAATTCCATAAGCCTCTTGCCACCTTCTCCTTTGCAAACCACACCATCCAGATCCACCAGGACTGGAGGCAACTGGGAATCACAGCCGTGATTTGGGACATGGTGAGCAAATCTTGAGGGGCCTCTGTAAACATCTGCAATTGATTATAAGACTGGTCTTTATTTAAAAAGAAATAAAAGAACAGCTTTGTTGAGAAATATCCATATACTGTACATGTCACCTAAAGTGTACAATGAACTGGTTTTTTAAAGTAAATTCAGAGTGGTACAACCATCACCATGCTCAATTTTTAAATATCTTCATGACCCATCCCCTCCAAAAAAAACTTCTACCCATTGGAATCACTTTCCTGATCATCTTCCCCAAAATAGATTGCACTTTAAAGGTGGGTAAAGGAAAGTTGAGGGAAGTTAAAACACTGCACAAAGGATATTGTAAGATGACAAAGCCCAAAGTGAAGCTCATGTGTTTTCTTTAAAAAATATATATTTTTAAAATGTCAGAAAGGGAGAGGGAGAGAGAGATAGAAACATCAATGATAAGAATCACTGATCAGCCGAAACCGGTTTGGCTCAGTGGATAGAGCGTCGGTCTGCGGACTGGAAGGTCCCAGGTTCGATTCCGGTTAAGGGCATGTACATTGGTTGCTGGCACATATCCTGGTGGGGGGTGTGCAGGAAGCAGCTGGTCGATGTTTCTCTCTCATCGATGTTTCTAGCTCTCTATCCCTCTCCCTTCCTCTCTGTGAAAAATCAATAAAATATATTAAAAAAAAAAAAAAAGAATCACTGATCAGCTGCCGCCCACAGGCCCCCTACTGGGGATTGAGCCCAAAACCCAGGCATGTGTGCCCCTGATCAGAATCAAACCTGGACTCTTCAGTCCACAGGCCGATGCTCTCTCCATTAAGCCAAACTGACCAGGGCCATGTGTTTTCTTCAAGTTCTGCGTGGTTTTAATGGTCCCCAAATCTATACTAATAAAAGGATAATATGCTAATTAGAGTGGTTGTCTTCCGGACATCTTTCCAGACAAAGCCGCAGTGGCTACAAAGGCCAAGGCTCAGGCAGCCATAACCAGCTGCAGTGGCAGCAGCATTGGGGTTATGGGGGTGGTGCCTCCAGAGGGAGGCCAGACTGGGGGCCAAGGCACAGGCAGTTTGGGGTGATCAGGCTGATAGGGGAGGACAAGGTAGGGGCAATCAGGCTGGCAGGAGATCAAGGTAGGGGCGAGCAGGCAGGCAGGCAGTGGGGTTAGGGACAATCACGCAGGCAGGCAGGTGAGTGGTTAGGAGCCAGCGGTTCCGGATTGTGAGAGGGATGTCCGACTGCTGGAAGTTGGACATCCCCTGAGGGGTCCCAGATTGAAGAGGGTGCAGATTGGGCTGAGGGGCACACCCCCCCACCCCCACCCCCAGTGCACGAATTTCGTGCACCGGGCCTCTAGTCACATTATGATAAATGAAGGAAATGATGCCTCAAATATACTTAATTATTAGAGCTATCATTTAGAAAAATTACATTGACATAAATTAGATGCTGCTTTATTGCTGTTCATCATGTGTTCTTTCAAAAATTTATACCCGGATAATGTCTAGGATTTCTAAGCCTAAATATATAGTTAAAAATCAGTTGAAATAATCCCAATCCCTTTCCCCAATGTGACTTGTCTTATTAATTTTCATTGTACCTATAAAGACTGCCTTTTGTAAAATGGGAAATATTTTAGAATATTCTTATTATGGAATAAAAATCACTGTGAAGTGGCTAGGCTAAAATAAATGTAGTAATAGTCAGCATTGCAGACTATTTTCTTTTTTCTTTTTTTAATCCTCACCTGAGGATATCTTTCCACTAATTTTTAGAAAGAGTGGAAGGGAGAGAGAGAGAGAAACATCGATGTGAGAGAGATACGGCGATTGGTTGCCTTCCCACATGCCCTGACCAGTGCCGGGGATCCAGCCTACAACCGTGGTACATGCCCTTGACCAGAATTGGACCCGGTACCCGGGACCCTTCAGTCCACAGGCCGACGCTCTTTCCACTGAGCCAAACCAGCTGGGGCCAGATTATTTTCTTACAAAGACATTTATTACCTAACATTGTTTTATATTAGTACAGATTTAATTATAAAGGGTCTGCTTACCTTTTGATTTGTGGGGGTGGAAATGGTTCTCATTACTTCATGTTTTATGCTGGTACATATAATTTAGAATTTTTCTGCCTCACATAAGAGAAGGAACACATGATCTGGGAGATATTTTAAATAGATGATTATGTTAGATTGAGAATTGTGACCCATTTGACATTTGTAAAATCTCTGATTAGAAATTCACTCAAATACGTTTTTTGATGTTTCGTATGAAAAATCTGACTGGGTATTGTTTGGGATTGAGTCTGGGGCCAGCTGGTCATCGTTTGCTGTTTTACCAAACCGGTGACTGCTGTCCGCCCTTTGCTCTGCTGTGCTCCTCCTTTATTCTACTCTTCTGTGCTTTTACTGCTTCCCTGTAACGAAAGGAAGAAAGGGAGTGAGGGGCTCCCTGAGAAGACCTGCCCTCCACTAGCCTGTATTTAAAAAGAACGCAAAAGAAATTTAGTAAAATTAAAGCCTTTTTGCTTGTGTGCATGCATATAAGCCTAACCAATGGACACAGACACCAGGGGGGTGAGGGCATGAGTGGAGGGGTGAGGGGGCAATGGGGCAATAAGGACACATATGTAATACCTTAATCAATAAAGAAATAAAAAGGAAAAAAATTAAAGCCTTTTTTTCTGGAAGTACTTCATTGAGACATTAACACTCTTAACTCCTATCTGTCAGGAAATTAGATTGCTACTTTACATGGGTAGATTGTAGAAACACAGAAAATCATAAATACATAATTAAGATACATATTCTAGCAAAGGGCCCATTTCCTCCCAGTTTGCTCTCAACAGACTGAAAAGATTGTGTGCAAGGATCGCCCACTGTGTTCTTTGCAGACAGTTCTGGAAGGTGGGCGAGTGCGTGTCCTGCACTCAGCACACAGGGGCTGTGCTCAGAGCACACTCCAGGGTGTGGTTTGGATTCTCAGGAAAGAAGCTTAAACCTTGGAGGTTTCTGGGAAATTACCCGATATCCTATCTATTGCATGACCAGTGTCTTGCCCTACTAAAAGGATTTTCAGCTGTTTCTTACCTTTAAGCAAAGGAACTGTAGGCCCTCCTCTCTCGTGGATGGCCCAACTCTGTGCTTGGATGCATATTCCGAATGTAGCAGGCACAGGAATGAGGCGTTCCTAGTAAGCGGGGTGAAAGGAAGGCATTGGGGATATAGGAACAGAAACAATGGTAAAAAGCTGTGAAAAGTATTCCAATTAATGTCTACTGTCTAGCACCTGTGTTTCCTTCTGACTCTTTAAAAATGTCCCAATACAGTATATTTCTGTGCTATTTTTATCCTTTGATGCAAGTATTATTCTTTCTATTATTATTTAGTCATTGTTGTTTCATGTAATAGTCATTGTTTCTATTTACATTCTATATTTTTCCACTTAAATTCATGGAGAACATTTTGTAATAGACTGTACTTGCTTTAAACATGGAGATTATCATAAAGTTATCTTAAAATAATTTTAGGGAATCAAGAAGAGAATATATTAGGATTGTGGGGGAAATGGGCAACAGAGAAAATTTTACTAAAGTTGAAACACACATAATTGTACCCCCATCACAGAAACTCGGGTTCATTAAGGGGAGGTTGCAAATCACTTTGCTGAGACACTACAGTAGAAAGTTGGTGTTTCCCAATAAATCTAATCTGATTTTCCTTTCAATTGTTGGTATCTGAAGTTCAAAAATTAACTATTCTTAGAAGAAATATGTTAATCTTTTAATATTAAAGACCTACAGCAAGCATGTGTAACTTTATTTTTTTTTAATCTTTATTGATGAAAGTATTACACATGTAACTTTATTTTTAAGGTGTATATTCTCTGATAGACAAAATGAATGAGACTTATTTTTTCCCAGTTCCTTCCGGCCGCCTCCTCATTGCTCGCCTCTCTGTTTCTCTCTGCTGCGTAGAGAAATGTGTTGATTAAAGCAACAGGTGCCCGGAGTGCTGGAGCGAGCTGGCTGCGTGCCACAGGCGGCGGCGGTGGCGATACTGTGTCACTCAGCCCTGGTGGGTTGCTGTGTCCTCACAGGGAGGGGCGCCCAGTGAAACATACACTGCAGCTCCTGAGGGATTAAGTGTGTTTCCTTTGCTTTATAGTTCAGAATTTTACAGTTTCTTTGTTTGGCGGTTCTCAGATTGCTTAATGATTTTCGAGCCTCTACCCCCACAGCATCGGGACCAGATGTACGTAATAGCAGCATTTGAACCTCTCGATTTGCCAGTTTTACTGCTCAACATATGGCATAACCGTTTTTATGAGTGTCGGAGCCCTCTTCTGCCATGGCGTCCTAGATAGAGATGATCTTACTTATTTCTTGCTTTTTACAAATGTGGATGTTCTGATTTTTTTTTTTTCAATAGTGGCATTTAAACTCTTTGTAGTATTTTAGGGAACTGTTTCTGAGGTCATTCTGTTGTCATTATTTTATCACTGTACATGTTGTCAGCCAGCATGCCTGTTTGTTTCATAGTTGTGGAGGGACCCACAAGAATTTATTTGTATGATGGTCTTGTTGTCCACATTATATTATGATGACGGAGCATAGTTGAAGAAAGATTCTCTAATTTTTTAAGCCTTAGTTTAAAAAGATCTTTTCTATTTTGCAATTTGAAAAGTCTGTTCATATGAGTACCCTTTAATGGGCTTTAATGCATTTATGTGTTCTTAAAAGTGGCCTTCAGAATTAACCTTTTGAAATAGTGTTTGCAAAAATGGAAGTATAGCCCTTGGCAGCTGTTAGAGAGGAAATTCCCTTGAGCTTATTTGGAAATTTTCAGAAGGCTCTTAACTTCACCTCGGACACCCTGTTTTACTGAACATGCTGGCTAAGATGTGGGCCCCAAACTTCATGTATATTAAGAGAAGCGGCTGTTTTCTCTCTTTTGCAAATGCTAACCTTATGCTAAAGTCAGATAAGGACATTGGGGGCTGTGTGGGGTTTGGGAGAGGGGTTGGGATGGGGAAATTAAGCATGCGTGGTTATAGATGGGAATAATCCAGCTAAAAGACACAGGCTGAACATGCTGTAGAGAAAGGGGTAATGGGTGGAACTGTAGGAGGGGGAGGGGACAGGATGGCAGTGAAGGGGAGGGACTGAGTAGTCCTGGGTGGGAGAGAAGGAGTGTTTTGTTAGAGGACTTCTGGGTTTAGTAAAGTAGAAGGCCATGTCCTGTATGGAAGGGAGGGTGTGGAAATAGAGGAGAAGTCAGATGCTCGAGAGTGGACCAGACGTGAATCGTCCTTGTGGAGAGGAGCAGAGCAGGTCCAGGTGACTGGAGGGGTACAGTGAGATTGCCAGGGACTGGTGAGAGCCCGTTTGAAGTTGGATATCGTCCTGAGAGCATTGGGATGTGGCAGGGGTAGAGTGTGTGAAGAACTGACGGCGTGTCCTTGAGGAGCTGAGAGGTCGTTCAGAATGCTTAGAGAGGAGCAGGCCGGGGCGGAGCAGCAAAGGCCTGGAGAGGTGAAAGGGGCCAGGCTTCTGAAGAGCTGTACCGGCCACAGTGGAGCGTGAACTTTCTTCCGGGGGCGGTGGGCCGCCCAGCCAGAGCCTTATGCTGGAGAGTGGTGTGATCAGGGTTGCATCTGCAAAGATCACTCGGACTGCTGTGTGAACATTGGTGGGAGGTAGGAAGTGGGTAGGAGGCTGTGCTCATCTGGGCAAAATAAACCAGCAGCCTGAATGAAGGAGCTGGCACTGAGGATGCTCGGAGGGGAAAGGGAAGTATTCCAGAAATACTTAGCATCATTTTGTCTTCCTGTGGCTTTTTCTGGGGGCAGAAAGGTCCTAATTGGCTATGCCTTCATTAATGTTGCTTTTATACTAGATCAGTTTAGTAATTCTTTACTCGTTAACCTAAAAAGTGTTTGTCTGGATTTTGTGTTTGTATCATTTAGGTAGACTTTATTACCTTTCTTCCCTAAGTATAAAATACATTGACTTGATAGACAATTGCAAAATACAGTAGGTAAGGAATAACAAATCATCCCACATTCTCTACCCAGAGACAAATATTGTAAGCATTTTCCCGTGTTTCCTTTTATCTTCTTTGGGAAGCAGTGTTACCAGTTGAGACCTTCCTGGCAGAGAAAGGGTAAGCACATAGCACCCTTTTTGATGCTGGTCAAAACCAGTGTGGCTTTCTGAGTGTTTCACTTACAGGGCGTGGCACTTTGCCTCCCCTAAGTGCTCGTGACCTTTATACATTTTACTATCTTCCTTTAAGGGGAAACTTTTAAATGCAGCTTAATGAGAGATGGCTGAGTAGGTTAGGGGAGAATGTTGCTGCAGCCCCCACGTAAGGGAACGCCACTCTGAGGGATGCCAGAGCTCACGTGCACTCGCATTCCAAATGCTCCAGGGAAAACCCGCGCGAACAGCGAGCCTAGTTAATTTGTTTATTCTGGGCATGGCAGTAAAACACTGGTGACAAGGACAAAGTAATGGCTGACCAGGTGTGTAGCTGATGTGTACGCTGGAATGTGGTGTGCAGGGCCTGCTGGGAACGGTGCCTCTCCCTGCTTATTTATGTATTCTGTTCAGCGTCCCTTTAACTGGGTCTGAGATGGATTGAGACATTATCTTGGACTTGGAAGATGGGAGACACGTTGGAGTGACAGACACATGATGGATGGAACAACAAACTCTGACAGGGTTCGGTGTTTGGCTTTCTGTTCAGTATTGAGGAAGAATGTTGCTGTCATTGTTTAGCATAGGGAAAGAAAACGTTGCAGCTCATTATCAAATTAAATATTTTCTGAGCCTGACAAACATCTCTAAACTACATCTACTTTTTCAGAGAATATAATTAATCAACGTAGGGACAAAAAGGTCATCACTTGGGCCAAGTTACATTCCTGTTCACTTTGGGTATCTGTCGTTTTAGCTTACAAAATTTGATAGTATCATAAGTCTATATTATCTTTTAGAAGGATTTATATGCATATGCTATAGCTGAGCATCATCTCTTTGGATTAATAATAATTATCTACTAATCCAAAACCATAGTATAATAGAAAGCAAAAATATTATAATAGGTATCTAATAAATATATATCCATTGATATTAATAGTGCCCTATGTCTTAATCATGTGACTATGGTGGGGGAAACAATCCATTTAGTACTCTATTAAATACTCTTATGAGAGAGGTTAATATAAATTATGTTTACAGTGATTTTTAAAAAAATACATTTTATTGATTTCAGAAAGGAAGGGAGAAAGAGAGAAACATCAGTGATGAAAGAGAATCATTGATCGGCTGCCTCCTGCATGCCCTTTACTGGGGATCCAGCCTGCAACCCAAGCATGTACCCTTGATCGGAATCGAACCCGAGACCCTTCTGTCTGCAGGCCAATGCTCTATCCACTGAGCCAAACCAGCTAGGGCTCCTTACAGTGATTAATTCCTTACAGGTACTTAAACTAAGAATACGCCCACGATAGGCAAGCTATTTTATAGGTGTGACACGTAAGAAATGAATTGACTTGGGCTGTCAACTTTACTCTGAATTTTAAATAATTTCACTACGTCTGTCTGCTTGACATCTTCCCACTTTCTTCTGGTAATAGAATTTTTTCTTTTCTATAGAAAAAATACCACTGTGGCTTTAGTGGGAACTGTGTCATTGTATCTTTCCACCCACACCCTTCCCGTGCGCACTGGACCGTCGCTGGTGCCCTGGCCAGGATGGTGTGTGGCCGTGGTGGCTCTGAACTTGTCTTTTGGAGCCATGGGGAGCCAACCTTTCTGCTCGGGTTGCTCGAGGAAGGGTCTGGGCCTGCCTGTGACGTCTCTCCTGCTTCATGGAAAGAGCCTGCGTACAGGAATACACATGCAGATTCAAGGCCTGGAATGAGAATCCAGTCATTTCTAAAAGCCGGACAGCCTGTTGTAAGAGGTGTAGCCCCAGTTTGATTTGAGCTAGTTTGGGTTGTTTTCTGTTTGTCTGTGTGTTTCTTTGTTTTTGCTATTTGCAACCCAAGAGCCAGAGTAATGGATGTTAGGATTGCTGGAAGGCAAGAAATGTGAAGGATTATCTGATTGATTGGAAGGAAGATGGTGAGGCAGTGAACTTGAATAAAAAAAGGAAAATTTTCAAAATGAAAAGAATTCAAAAAGATTGACGGATTTTTATGAAGAAAGAGACGTGGAGAAAGACTTTTTTTTTTTTAAATGTAACATAGACAGAAAATAAGTTGTGTGCTGACGGAGAAAGCATGGTATTCACTTCTGTGCAGTACGTTGCTCAGATGTTTGAAATTTTTAGTCTTCATGTATTAGAACATTGGAGGCAAGAAGTGTAGACCCATTTAGGGTTGATGTAAACTGGAAAGGGCAGAGGTGGAGCCATGGACCTAACTTGACCCAAGGAATCAATGTTGGGTCTCACCTCCACTTCTCTGTGTCCTTGTGCCAATTTTGGGTCTCACCTCCACTTCCCTGTGTCCTTGTGCCAATGTTGGGTCTCACCTCCACTTCCCTTGTATCCTAAGAGAAGAGAGGACATAGTGTCCTGGGCTTTTGTGTGTAAAATCCCTGGGAAGGACTCTCATTGGCCCAGTTTGAATCAGACACCTACTTGGTAAACCAATCACTGTATCAGGGGAAGGGGAAGCAGAGAAAAGGTACCGGGCGGTAGGCCATTGGGGACTCGATGAGCAGAGCCTCGAAAAGAAGGCAGATGGAGCACACGCCTGGCCCTGACGAGCGTGGTGTGAGCACGGCCCAGTGGGCTCACACAGCATGTTACCTCTGATACCATGCGAAGTCGTGGGGAAATGGTAAAAGAGAGAGGACAGTATATTTATATTCTAAGGGTCAGTAATACTGCACTTGTATTTTATTTTCAACACATATAAAAGGAGTTTTACTTGACTCCTTTTATAGAAGTAGTTGTATCCAATTAAAATGATAATCACATTATTAAAAATTTATTATAAAGCACAGGAAAAAATGTGAATAGACCAAAGCAAACTATAGGTTCTAAAGTGTTTAAATTTCTCATCTAATACATTGTGTTTGTGTTTTAGAGATGTGGTTTAAATACCCAAACCAAAGCAGTAAACCTGACTGTTAGAGGCATTACAGAAATACCTGAAAAACAGAATGCAGTAACTGGCGAGCTCTGGCCCTCGGTGCCAGGAAGCGTTGCCCAGCCCGCGCTGGGCTGAGTCCTCAGTCTCGGCTGCGTGGTATTTCTGCCCAGAGGTTGCTTGTCCGGATAAGTGTAAGCATTCGTGGAGACGGAAGCGGCTGCCAAGTGATGTGCCCTGCAGGCCGGTTGACACAGTCTAGCCCTCAGTTCCCATCTTTGGGTGGCTGAGTTGCCAGAAATGTAGAAAAGATAATATATTTCTTCATCCAGATGAAATAATTCATTAGAATTCCTGAACTAGGAACTTGCATGTACACACACACACTGACTTGAGAATTGCCAAGATAGCTATTAATACAAGAGTTTCTGTGTTATATAAATAACATCTTACCAGCATTTAAATAATGTTATTTTTCATTGCAATCCTCATTAGTTCTGTGAAACTGAGTTAATGGTCATGAAGGAAAGATTATTTGAAATACCTATAGAATGTGTTTGAATATTGGGAAGGGAGGGAGTGTCAACAGACAGAACATTTTAATTACGTGTAACTTGAACTAATTCAATAAGGAATATACACTGAGTAGCCAGATTATTATGATCTCTGAACACATAATAATCTGGCCACTCAGTGTAGACTGACCACAGAGTTGGGATTTTAAAATAAGGTTTTTCCATGTATAAGAACTGCATTGTGAGTAGTTAGAAAGAAGCAGAGGACTTACTAGCCAGAGACTGGGGGCCACTATCTCCTGGTCCCTTGACATATCAAGATTTGCAAGCTTTCCCGTATACATAAGTACACTGAGTGGCCAGATTATTATGCTTTCAGAGATCATAATAATCTGGCCACTCAGTGTATATTCTTATAGGCAAAGAATGTTTTAACACATGAATTATGTATTGTTTTTAAATGAATGTAAGGCGATTTGCAAACATACATATTTTTGCACTGATGATTTATTTAACAAATTACTTCTTGAGTAACTATTTGCATAGCTCTCTTTAACAAGAATATATAAATTCAGCCCAACTGGCGTGGCTCAGTGGTTGAGCATCAACCTATGAACCAGGAGGTCATGATTCGATTCCTGGTCAGGATACATGCCCAGGTTTCCGGCTCGATCCCCAGTGGGGGTGTGTGCAGGAAGCAGCCAATCAGTGATTCTCTCTCATCATTGATATTTCTATCTCCCTTCCTCTCTCTGAAATCAATAAAAAAAATATATTTTTAAAAAGAATATAAATTCACATATCTCAGGAAGCCTTCCATTTAGATCATTAGATACAGTGAACATATTGAGAAGTTAAATACATGTAAATAGTGGCCTTGTTGAAAGTAAGGGAAGAAGCCTGTATCAGTTAGGGTTTGATGAGGGGGTCAGGACCACGAGGAGTGGTGTGAGGGATGTGGTCCTGGGAGGTGGGCGGTCTGCAGTGTTGTTGGACCTGTACCTGGTCTGGTCTGACCTAAGCAGAGCCATCCATCAGGAAAGCAGAGGAAAGCGAGAACGACTGCAATCTGCAAGGGTGAGCTCAAACTCGTGAGAACAAATGGCACCGAGTGTCTCTCAAGCTTCCAAGCCTGCAACTTGGATGGTACAGGGACCGCAGAAGAGCTGGTGCACTCCATGGAGCAGCACGGGGACTCGGCCCAAGATTGGGAGACGTGGACGAGCAGGGATTGTTGGAAGCCCGAGATCTGGCCGGAGCTGGGGGAGCTGCAGCCTCAGTGCTACAGGCGACACAGCAGACCCACGCGTGTGTGTGACTGCAATAGTGCCTGACCTTACCCCAGTTTCCCTGCGTAAACACGGCTGCCGCTTGCTTCCCACCTCCCAGGTCTCCTGCAGCATCTCCTGTGGCTGTCCCTGAGCTACAGGCAAACAGGAACGGGCATTCTGGGCAGCATGGTCCGGCCTAGCTAACCTGACACAGCGCGGCCATCACGGTTCACCCTTGTAGGCTCGGCACTTGGATACATCTTTCAGTCATATTTAACTTCCAAATAGAGCAGTAGCAAAACCATGCTTTTGTCAAACACGATGAAAGTATCCCTCTCCCAACCTGAAACAGTGGCTTTGAAGAATGCAACTGTATGTTTAAGTGGTTTCAAAGTGGATAACAGGGGACCTGTGTGTATTCCTGAGAATTAATGCAGATGATGTTTACATGCATCTCTCCGGGAACTCTTCCTCCAAACGGTACCAGCAGGGTTAATGTGTACCATCAAAGTTAAGTGAAATTCACTGTGGAGATTTACTGTGGGAAATTTATAGAACTAAAGCAGAAGAGAATTGTTTCACTTTATAGTTAATGTTTTTTATCTTTTTTCAACTTCTTTGCAGTTTTTTGAGGTGCCGTTTGATTCAAACATGAATAGGACAAAGAACAGACCTCTGGTTCGTGGGCAGATCAGGTAAAATCATGAATATAAGTCTCACATTGCAGAACATCCCTTTGCTTATTCACCCCAAATCATTCCCCGATCTTTGCCTTGAGTCTTGAATTGAAAATAACACACCCCAAAGGGACATATCGGTTTGGATACATTGTACTCTTAACTTTAACCAAAATGTATACAGAGCACTTAGAGTGGATCTAAGATTTACAGTTCTGTTGTGGGGGTAACTCATGCAGTAGACTTCTCATTCAGTTCAATTTTGAGACATGAACTGCTTTCACTTACAGTGGCTGTAAGTAAAATCATTCCGTTAACACAAATGATTTCCAACACATCCATATGGGGTCACAGA
Organism: Eptesicus fuscus; assembly: GCF_027574615.1. NCBI lineage: Eukaryota > Metazoa > Chordata > Mammalia > Chiroptera > Vespertilionidae > Eptesicus > Eptesicus fuscus. The sequence goes on along the minus strand of NC_072492.1, from coordinate 5,387,775 downwards.
AGAAAGTTATGTCTGAAGCCTTATTTTTTCACATGAACTGATAATGCTGTTATATGCCTAGTAAATTGCTGCCTCCATTACTCTCCTTTTCACTGAATTCAATTAAGTAGAACTAAAAGGCATATAAATATTTTAATATCACTAATGATTAATAATTAAATCTTTTACTTTCTGGAGGCCTTGAAACTGGCACTTAAAATATTTTTAATCCAATAGCATATCCTCAGCTGAGAAGAACAAAAAGAGCTAAATGGATTCTCCCGACTACGTCAGTGAGGCCTCTCTTCCGGGGTCCGGGCAGTGCCCTCATGGAGCTTCCTGTCCATTGGGGAGCAAATAACCACACATGTTAACTAGCACAATAAAGGAAACAAATGCAGATATAGGCAGTGAGTCTGTAAAAATGATTCTTAATAGTAACTGCTTTCAGCCATACCATTCTTATTGAATTTAAAATACCATTTTATTGAAAAGAGCAATAAAGCCAGATGAAAATATGTAAGAACAGAAATATCATCTACTTCTATCTTATTTCCCTTTTGGAATATAAATGATGCTTCCTGCTGTGTTTATCGTTAGAAAATGTCACAGGACTTTTATTTGAGACATGTTGTTTTAGGTGGGAGGATGCAAATTCTCTAACTCATCTCGAATGCTAAAAGCTGCTCTCACCACAGGTTAAGTCACGGGCAGGTTCTTACTTCTTTGGAAATTCTTTTCAGTCGCTTTTCCTCGGTCACATTGTCCTCTTCTTTAGAACCAGTGGGATTACGGGATAGACCCGGGAAGTGGTCCTCAGGCATGTAGCGTGATCCGAGGAAAGCCAGCCGGACTCCTAGGAGCTCACCTTACAAGCCCAGTGCGGTCCCTTCCTGTCCGCGGGCGGGCAGCGTGCACAGCACTCCCAGGGCAGCACGCGGCCTGGGGGTGGTCAAAGACAGAGGCTACGGTACAGTTGTGAGTCTCGTAACTTCACCTTTTGTTTGCATGATAACCTTAATTGCTGTTTTATAGAGCAAGCTATAGGCTGGGACACAGACTCAAACTTACTTTTAAATGTAGGATGTATTTTATTAACTGTGTACAAGATGTTAAGAGTCTGGGTAAGAAGTCTTATACTAACTGAAGACTTTATATCTTGTCAGTTAGTGTGTATTATAAATCAGTGAATTACTATCACTACACAGATGTGTTATGAGTGGATGGCTGTAGGGGTGCACTAGAAAGTCTTACAGACTATCCGTTAACATTTATTTCTCAGCTTTGGTGGTTCTCACATTCACAGTGGCTATTGGCCATTTAAGCGCACAGGATAGCCAGTGTATTTTCAATTTTTTTTTATTTTTTTTTTTGGTGTTTACTGCCCCATTTCACTTGGGCTGGTTGCCTGTTGAATCTATACAACTTCACAGACATCGTTTACAATCCGGCAATGTATGTCCTGTCATTGTTGATGGGCAGTAGTATAGTAGGTCTGGGAAAGAAATCTTTGCAAGTCTTTTGCCATTGAAAACTATTTCAGCCTTTGTACATAGCTTGGTTTCTATCCATTCTAAAGACATTTATAAACATTTATGAGAAAATGTATTTCATTAACTTTTTCAAGTGATTGCAATTTACTTTGAACATTTTTATTGAAGAAACATGTGCCTGGACTGGTTGGTCTGAGATTTCCTGAGGAGCCCTTTGCGCATGTGGACCCATCTGGCACGCCCCTTCTCTGAGCTCTCGGTCCTCTCTCCGGAAAGACATGGCACACGTTCAGTGGGCGCACACTGAACGCCTTCCAGAGCTGACACAGAAGTCAGTGCTTTTGTTTGCTTATTTAGTTTATTCTTTATTCCAGAAAGGATTTGAGGGATAACACTGCAATAGTTAAATAGAAAAGTAGGCAATAAGGGATACAAAAAATAGAATTTGGGATAAATGATAAGGTCACAATAAAAGCTTATCAAGTGCACATGTATATATATATATATATATATATATATATAAAAGCCTAATAAGTCCCCTCAGGAGTTTGACTGGGAGACTGGGAATTTGATTGCTCGCAATCTCGTGTGCTGACCACCAGGGGGTGGCCTGGAACGAAGGAAGGCCCAGGCGGGCAGCCGGCAGCTGGAAGAGGGCCCTGGCCAGCAGCTGGAAGGCTCTGAGCAGCCCTGATCGCTGGCCAGGCCTAGGGACCCTAACCATGCACGAATTTCATGCACCGGGCCTCTAGTAGTTAATAAGGTTGGCCTGTCCATTTCATTGTGTGTTTCCTGGTAACATCACAGCTACATACATCCTATTGCTAGTCCTAAGATAGATGATGTTCAATTTCCCCCAATATTCAGGTGATAAAACTGTGGGTCCAAGAATTATGAATAACTGACAGAACAAAAATTTGACCTAGTCCATTTGACTGCTCACCTTGCGTTCCTAATGACTACATATAACTGTCTCTAAAAGTGTTTTGTCCCTGAGAAGGAAACAGCATTTAAGGGAGACCCAATTTCTGCCTCTTCTTAAAAATAAGAAGGGACACTTGGTGGTGATATTAGAAGAATGTCCTCCTGAATTCCGTAGACCAAAGAAATAGCAGATTGCTAAGGCATCCTGGTGCAAGCCATAGACAAAATATCAAAGAGCAAACAGCTCCTAGTGAGAACCATTTAGACTCTGTGGCCCTGAAGCAGTGGGGGAATAGGAGGCTCTTGGCCAAGCATAACAGCCTAAGGATGCATCTCTAGCAGCTGGTCCCAGGTCAAACTGAGACAGTGGAAGGAAGAGGAGGGAGGGTGCAGTGTTACGTGTGTATCGGGTGATGGCTGGAATCGAAGAGGTGATGTAGGGAGAATGCTGTGCCACATGGTGTGATTGTAAAATGTGCCCAATCTATTGGCCATACATTTGCATTTGCTCAGGAGATTCCTGGCTTACACTATTGTCCCAGCAGAATTATTATTTTTTATATGTTTTTATTGATTTCAGAGAGGAAGGGAGAGAGAGAGAGAGAGAGAGAGAAACATCAATGATGAGAGAGAGTCATTGACCGGCTGCCTCCTGCACACCCTACAGCAGGGATCAAGTCCACAACCCAGGCATGTGCCCTGACCAGGAATCTAACAGTGACCTCCTAGTTCATAGGTTGACACTCATCCACTGAGCCACGTCGACTGGGCCCTGCCGAGTTATTGATAGCGTCCCCCTCACTCTCAGCAGTGTTTAGTTCGGATGATAACGATATGCCATCTCATGGTGATGATTGTGATCATAGAATTTCCTTATTTTTAAGGCTATTTCATACAAATTCCAATTGCTTATTTTGCACAAAAGAGGAAGAAATACATAAATGGAAAGTATGATGTATGTAAATCAGTTTGTAGGTAGACAATGCAATGCAGATGTCTTTGAATTGCTTTTTAAAAGTGACACTCAATATCTTTATGTTTTCTTGTAAATTGGAAAAGATAATAAGATCAACTGACTTGTTTGGATGTTTCTGGCAAAAATGTCACGGCTCTGAATGATTGTTTTGGGGAAAGTTGGGCTTAGAGCTCCCTTTTATTCTCTGGCAAAGAACACGCCTGAGATTGCGTATGTCACCTATCGGGAACTTACATTGAAGGTGAGGAAGCCCACTGAAGAAATCACATTCCTGTAATGTAATGAAGATGAATATCAGAGAAGCTCACCTTCTTATCAGACAGTCAGATTTGGTGTAATCCAATTTTAACTTGGTGCCTGGAGGAATTTGCAACTTTTAAAAATGTATGTACTAGAAAACATCTCAGTCTTCATATATTCTTTATATGGTAATTAAAAATGTTAGGTGACTCTAAGCATGGGCAAGCCATTAAATTAATCTTTCCACACCAACACTTTCTCACATGTAGGGGTCAAAATTCCAACCGTGTTCCTCTCATACATAACATTGTTGTAGGGATAACAGTAAGAGCAATAAAATCCTGTAAATACAAGTTTGTTGTTGAGGAATGGGTTTCAAACTCTAGAGAAATGGAGCGTTGTTTGCAGAACTGTTATCTGTTTTCAAAATTTGCTTTAAAATAAATATTTCCATGTTTATCAGCCAATTCAGATTAGTTTCAAGGGAGAGGGGGAAGAAAGCAAAACACTTAGCAAACCAGAGAGCTTGGAAAGGAAAAGTTACATGTTTGCATTATCATGCTTGAGTGGGCCCGGCCGCGCAGGGGCAGGTAGGCGGTTCCTGAGTCTTCCTTCATGCTGTCATCATCGGGCGCTTATGGAGGGTGCTGTCCCTGTAGAGGAGTGTGCTGGTTGCTAAGCTTCCTAAGAGGTAAAGGACACGGTCTCCATCCTCTTAGCATTACCTGAGGAGACGGCAGTGCGCATGCATGAGGACACTGAGTACCTGCAAATGCGTGTTTTCAGTGCGCCTGCCAGCCAGGCTTGCGCTTGACACAGCGGTGCGGTGGTGAATACCATGATAGGGGTGTGCCAAGTGATGGGGGGCACAGGCGGAGAACTTAACCCAGACTGAGGAGTTGGGTGGCTGGGAGGGCATGACGTCTTAAAACTTGAACCAAAGGATGAGGAAGCGTGAGCCGCCCTGGCTGTGCCTTCCCAGACTCCTTTCGGTTCCTCCGCGTCCTGCTCCTTTGCTGGTGGTCCGCAGCCTCCTCCTCCTCTCACTCCCTCCAGACACTACATTCTGTCTGCTGTACCTCCAGCCCAGACCGCCTGGACCCCTTGGGAAATCTCTTCAGGGATGCCCCTGTAGGCATCTCAGATTCCACTTATAGATCCCAATTCATCATGTTCTCCCCCACACTTTTTCATTATATACGTGTTACTTTACATTAGAAAGTCAGGCGCCTGTATGTCATTCTGGATGTTCTTTTCCTTTTATTCCCTTCACCTGATTGTCCTACGAGCCATGTCTTTTCAGGCCCCTCCGTCACCCGCAGTCTGCGCCCTGGCCCGTGCTGCAGTCTCGGACCATCAGCAGTTCTCTGCTGGTTGTTACAACAGCATCCCAGCCGGCCTCTCCTTCTCTCCAACCCTTCTCTTCCCTCCCATTCAGCTGGTAGATAGGGGTTCCTTAAACGATCACATTTCTGTCTTAAAACTTTGGGGTTTCCTACATATAGCTAAGATAAATTCTTATTTTAAATTCTTCACCATATCATAGCAGGCCTTTCAGCGTCTGATCCTTCCCGTCCTCCCGCCTCATCCCCACTCTGCTCACCTTTCTCTTTCATCCTCCTCCTTACGTTGTGACTGAGTGGAACTGCTGGTGTTGTCACTGAAGGGCCATGCTTTCTCTGTCTCCACCAGGTGTGCTCACCTGCCCTTTGACCGCCTGGCTGGGTTTTATGCCGAGTGTTCCTTCCTCTGGAAGGGACAGCCGTCTCCATACTCGGGTGAGGTGGTGGCGGGTGTTTTGTCTCTGTTCCTTGGGCGCCCCTGTCAGAGCACCCTTAGCACACGTCCCGTGTGTGTCCTCCGCTCTGATGACCGCCCTGCGGGAGCTCTGCCAAGGCAGAGAGCGCGTGCTCTGCACAGGGACTGCGGGTCCCAGGAGTGAGCAGAGACCTGCCACAGGCCCAGCGGGAGCTCCTGACAGCTTGGACCAGGTGGACACAGCGGAGGTGACGTCTTGCTGTCCATCAGTTCAGAATTGAGGCTGGCCCCTGTTGCCTACAAGTTCAGTTAAATTGTGTCTGCTTTCCAACGCATTTCCCATGGATCACTGGTCTCCACAAATGAACTCTGCCCCTCCCCTCCAGCCTCTGCCTTTTCTCTCCTCTGCAACGTTTGTTCCTTAAAGAGTATTTCTGTACCTTCTGCTTGTATGTCTACCTTCCTTAAATTCTGCAGCTCTTTGTATAGGGACCACAAAATTCATCATAAGGCAGAACAGCAAAGGGGACATGAGAACCTGACCCCGAGGAGACGCAGCCCAGGCCAGTCGAATCCTCACAACCAACACGGCAGAAGTACTCGAGGTTAATCAGGCAGAATGGCGAGACCCTGCAGGGATGCGCCCTTAGAATTCTCCATCTCCTCCCGAGAGTCAGGCCAACAGCAGGAGCTGTGAATGCCCAGCCACTAAATATAGACTTTTCTTTTGTTCCCCCTTTTTACGTAACTCAGTGATTCTCAAACTTTAGTGGATGCAGTTATTTTTTCTTTCTTTCTTTCTGGAATTGTATACACATAACCTTATGTGTCCTTTATGGATGATTTCGGAGACTTTGTAGGAAATTTTGAGTATAATACACATCCACCTTAGGACTGACCTAAATAAACTCCGTAGACCGCAGCTCTTCAGAAGATGCACGAGCATCTGGCCCATCGCGCTTGATTGCCAGGCTTGGGCTGCCTGCCTCTCCTTTGATGGGGCCGCTGCCATTTGTCTGTATTGTTTCAGATGATGGAGAAAATGACAATGAATATATATAATAAAGGAATAATAAGGTCGTTGACTGTTTTTGAAATTGTCAATTACAATGTAAACATACCTTTTGTATTTAGGCAACAGAAATTATAATTGTTTGAGAATCAAAGGGGAAAATCTTTACAACTAAAATACCATTTAATGAGAATAAAATCTATAAAATTACATTGTAATTTGTTTCATTTCCCCAAGGAAAATTCAGAGGGCAATACTTGATCTCTTTATTACCTACATAAAATGCCAGTTCTGTATGTCTAAAGTAGCACAGTAGCCTGGCCAGCATGGCTCAGTGGCTGAGCGTCTACCTATGAACCAGGAGGTTATGGTTCGATTCCCAGTCAGGGCACAAGCCCACGTTGTGGGCTCTATTCCTGATGTGGGGTGTGCAGGAGGCAGCCGATCAATGATTCTCTCTCATCATTGATGTTTCTATCTCTCTCCCTCTCCCTCTCCCTTCCTCTCTGGAATCAATAAAAATATATTTTTAAAAAATAAAGTACCACAGTAAAAGAAAAATAGAAGAAAGGAAGGAAGGAAAAGATTGTCTCCCTTATCAACTACCTGGGGAAATACTGCTTTTTCAGATTTAAATTCATCCCGACTTTGCAGGGACACGAAGTTATTAGTTGCTCTGTCTAGTCTAGGGTTTTACTATGATTGCAGGTGGTTAATAGAAACATCCTTCTGCAGCTTCCATTTACCAAATGGGATTCCTATGGAAACACTTGACCCCGTGGCTTTCTGCTTTTTACGTCAGCTCTGGGCCTGGGTGGTAGAATTATTTATCAGTCTTTAATGGCTGGGGCCACTTGGTGGATTTGAGCTCATCGCCCCTCACATCACTCCAGAAGCCCCCGGATGCACGGGGATAAGCTCGGAGTCGGGCGCATTAGGCACCACTCGCTCCAGCGTCTGCATCTGAGGACGTCTGGAGAGAAGAGCCCCAGAGAGTCAGGGTGGCGCTGCTTTGCCTCTGGCCTGGCCCCTCACCCAGGGCTGAGCCTGTACACTTGGAGCCAAACCACTGCATCTGCCCTGCGGCTGAGCGTAAGCGCCACAGCAGCCCAACCGCGGGCCCCGCTGCCGGCAGAATGGACACATGCGTGGTAGTAGGACTAGTCACGGGCAAAATCTAGATGTGGTTTGTCTGACACCTCACATTTCTCTGCCGTTCTTACATCCTCACCAGTAACTTCCTTCCTTTCACCCTGTGTACCACGCCAGCACCCAGTTCCTCGAACTCCTCCACTTCAGGAAGCTCTGTGGTACTTGCAGCGTTGGCTAATGGGATAAGAAGGATTTAGTAGTTTTAGGGTGGCCATGAGGGCGGGTGAGAACGAGGTGTAGGTACAAGTGAATGTCCCCACTAGTTCTTCCTAAGATTATAGCTGCCAGAATCTAACACCTGTTTGGGAAGTTGTGGGGGCCCATAGGCCTGTAGGGCCCGTTTTTGCCTTACGTTCTGTGTGCCTAAGGCCTGGGACCAGCTTGCCTGGAGCAGGTGTGCAGCTCAGCCTCCCCCCTGGGGTCGCTCGGTGCCTCTTCAGCCCCACAGCCCCAGTGGGGCCTTTTCTTCCGACAGTATTTGACCATGTGGTCCTCTGTCCTGAGAAAAGTCTACCAGCCAGCTTCCTGCTGTTCTCTTTGTAGGCGGATTGCTAGGAGGAGTGGCCCACGCACCATTCCTTGGTTCCCCTCACTGTGCACCTCTGCTTGTCTCTGTACTTGCCCTTCATTCTCTCTCTGATTGGCTCTCTGACCCACTTTCACTTCAACTGACGCATCATCAACTTGGTGACCTCAGCCGGAGCCCCAAGGTCTTCCAGCTGAGTCCTCTGTCCCGTTCCAGAGCCTGTGAGAGAAAATGGGATGGCTCGGCTCGGGCCAGACACTTCATCCCTGGTGCAGTCAGTCCCTGTGGCAATGGGAAGGGTGGGGGACAGAGCACCCAAGGCTACCCCTGCTCCTGCCTGGGCTGCTTCTGCCGCGGGGTGCTTGCACTCAGCCAGGTGTGGTCTCAGGCCCTGACTCACTTCTTACCCAGCTTCCACCCCAGGACACACACTTTACATCCAGTTCTTCCGTGGTTTGCAGTCAAAGGTAGAAATTCTTAACCCTGACATTAACTGAGTCCTCTTGCCTCAGACATACAGAGGTATGTGTCCTCTCTCAGCCTTCCCTGCAGTTCGCGGGAAATTTGGACTGTGTCCTGGTTCTTTCAAAGTGGAAATTTTCTGTTTTATGTCTCTGTTTTTGGTCTGTCATCTTTATCGAAACTGAAGTCCCTCAGACTTAAATTTGAAATGTATTTTACACACGTATTTTTTTAAGTAATAATCTTTTTTTCTGGTCTATCCTAATTAATATTCATCTTTCTTAAGAATGTCAAAGCTTAATGTCTCTTCTATATATTTTAGAATTAATAATTCCCTTGTCTAATTCAATTCATTAAGAATGTATTGATTATCTATAATGTTACCAGCACTGACTGTTCTGTTTTTATAATGCTCAGTAGGCTTATAATCGCAGTGAAAAAATTAGCCAGATGCATAAAATGCTTAGCAGACAGGACAGAGGAGCCCATAAACATGTAGTGAATGAAATGAATGAGTTGGCACAAACACGAAGTTCTCTGGGAGGTCAGAAAGCGAGACGGCAGGCAAGGACCGCCTGGCCAGGGGAAGCTTCCTGCGGAGGGGCCTGCGCTGGGCCATCTTCCTTGTTATTATAACATCTTTATTTTCTTTACGTCTCCTTTGATTAGCTGTTTTTCAGCGTGGCGATGTTGACAGGGAAATAATACATGTCAACATTAGTTTTTCCAACTTAATGGATCAGATGGGAGTGATCCATAACTTCTGAGCTTTGGGTGTGGGCTGTAAGCAGGAGATGGAGCGATAAGGCAGAGTGAAAGGTTACTTAGAGGAGAAATTTAAACACTTGGAATTGGGGTCGGCCAATACCTGGTGTTTCATGAATGACGAAGATTGAGTTTTCAAAATGAAATGGATTATTTAGCTGGCATTATTAACGCAAAGAACAGGGTTTAGCCTAAGTATTATAGGGATTTGCAGGAGACATTTTTCAAATTTACTGAAGGTTTTACCAGTAAGCACTTAAGCAAATGTAAACGTTTTGCGGGCTGCAGGGGAGCTGTGAACATTAGTCATCGGCGGTCACACTGGCCTCGCAGACAGACGTGCTGGGCCAGGCTGCCTGCCGCTCGGCACCGCTCCTGAGGTTGTTGTGCTTAGTCTCCATCGCTTCCTCCTGGATAGATTGCAAATAATAAGAACGTAAACATTTTATAAGTGTAGGAATTTCTGTTTTTACTGTTAGCTAGTCATTTGAAGTGACAGGAAGAACAAATTTTGTCTCGACTTAATCATAGTGGTGCTGACGTAGAGAACTTTGTCCTTATCATTCAAGGTTATGAGCCACAGAATGATGAGTCAACAACAAGGTTTTGTGCAGGTCATTCGGGCCTAGTTGTCATGGGGGGTGAAGGAGAGGAGCGCCGAAAGGCATCTTCCTCCCAGGTCAGAGAGGAGAGAGCATTTATGATTATCCTGAAGCATCGTGACTTGTGAGCATTTGTTGACATGTCCATCGCTTCCTCCTGGATAGATTGCACATAATAAGAACATAAACATTTTATAAGTGTAGGAATTTCTGAGATGGAGGTTCTGCAGTTCTCATGACCCTTCTTATAACCATAAAATAGTCGGATATTTTAATAAATCCTATCTAATAAAAGGGTGATATGCAAATTAACTGTCACTCCATCACAAAGATGGTGGTGCCCATAGCCACAAGATGGCAGCGCCCAGTCCCCTCAGCCCTCCAGAGTCTTCCCAGTCCTGGGGGGTGGTGTGGCCACTGAGAGCAGGCAATGTGAGCGGCCCGGCGGAATGCTTGCTTCATCGCCGCAGCGACGAGGCAAGCATTTCACCCCCACAGCTAAGAGGCAAGTGTCCCGCCCCGGCCCCGGAGGGCTTCCGGATAGCGAGTACACATGGCCTTCTACATGGAAGCTCGGCAAGCACATCCCTCCTGGCCGTCCCTTAGGCTTGCTGCTTAGGTTGTCTTTCCTCCTGTGTCTGGAGGGAGGCTGAGGACCCGCCATTGCTGGGTGTTGCTGTCCCTGGGACCGCAGCACCACAAGCTGCAGGGCACTGGCACCCTCCAGAGCTGGGTGCTGCTGTGGGGAGCAGTGCCCACTCTCTGGGATCCACCTGCACCCGTCATGTTCCGGGGAGGCAGCTGGGAGCAGACAGATCCTGGGCTCGGGGAGCAGGGGGTGGGGTAGGGAGCAAGCTCTAGGAGAGGAGGACAGGGTGATTCATTCCAAAGGATCTCACTCCAAGGCTTCATTCAAATGCAGAAAGCTCTCCGGTGATGTCAGAGCCTTGGACCTCGCCTCGGGCTTCTCTGACTCCCCCACCCTTAGGCCGCAGCTCACCAACTTCAGGAGGGGAGGATGCTTGAGAAACCAGCCTGTCTGGGTGGAAAAGAGTGCGGGAGCATCCCTCTGTTCGCTTCTGTCTGTTTTCTCTTTGTAAATCCCATTTCCGGTTTTCTACACTCTTTCTAAGGGTGATCTGGCTTTTGACAGCAAAAACAGACTCCTCTACAATTTCACAGCAGACCTCATGGACTAATTCTGTTTCCTCGCCCTCAGCAACCAGCAGGTGTATACGTCATGTCCATGTAAAAACATTCAAACCTGTAGAGAACTTGAGCCAAACTGTCCATACTTGCCGGGAAGCAGAAAAGGGGTTGGGACAATGATCCGGAGAATGGCTGTTTTTCGCTTTGTTTTATTCATTCTTCTTCTTTTTTTTAAATTTAATATATTTTCATTGATTTCCGAGAGGAAGAGAGTGAGAGAGAGCGACGGAAACATTATCGGTAAGAGAGAATCATCGCTAGGCTCCCTCCAACTGGGGATCAAGCCCACAATGAGGCAAGCGTCCCGCCCCAGCTGCAGAAAGCCTCTGGGCAATCGATCGCAGGGAGCTGGGGGTCTGCTCCTGCCCAAGAGGCTTTCGGCCTGGGCAGGCCTGGGCAGGGGCGGAGCCGGTGATCAGAGGGAGCTGGATGGCCCCTGCCCAGGCCTAAAGCTTCAGCCAGAGGCTTTAGGCCTGGGCAGGGCCCAGCCCTCCATTGGTGTGAACTATAGAGAAAATACCTTTTCTGACTGCACATTGGCTAAGCTTCCTGTATGCCACTGGTAATATTCTTAGTAACTTGAGTAATAAGAATCCAAAAAGGTGATCTAGGGTTTTTCCACCACACTTCTTGAGAAAAAAATGAAGGTCCGCTGCTGGAGGGCTAAGAAATGTCATATCCTGCCCTAGCTGGTTTGACTCAGTGGATAATGCCTCGGCCTGCCGACAGCAGGGTCTGGGTTCGATTCTTATCAAGGGCATGTACCTAGGTTGCAGGCTCCTCCCTGGCCAGGGCCCAGATCAGGGCTCATGCAGGAGGCAACCAATCAAAGTGTTCCTCTCACTTTGATGTTTCTCTCTGTCTTTCTCTTTCTCTTCCACATTCTCTAAAAGTCAATGGAAACATATCCTCAGGTGAGGATAAAAAAATAAAATAAAGAAATGCATATCCTATGAAAGACACATCTTGAAAATGCCTAAAGAAAGTTGTCATTTTTTCTTGGTGAAGGGACTGGAGTCCGTGTTGATGAATACACCTTGATGACTGTGGTGACTGGCAGTGGCTGCAGCAGTGGGGTGATGGGGCTGGCGCCTTCCCCTGATCAGCCTGTTGTCTCCCACAAAGGGAGGCCAGACTGCAGCTCCATGGGGAGCGGGCCTAAGCCGTCAGTAGGACATCCCCTGAGGGCTCCCACTATGTGAGAGGGGGCAGGTTGGGCTGAGGGACTCCCCACCCCCAGTGCACGAATTTCGTGCACCGGGCCCCTAGTATAAATATAAAGAATTACTTATCATATCATAGTAACTAAATTGATCATTTGTAGCCACTTGAGAAACAAGTTGTAGCAGAAACACCTTTTACTAATCCGGAGCTATTTGGTCTAATGTCCTTTCACTTTAGTTCCTTCTCTTTTAAAGTAACATGATGACCAAATGCTCTTCTCACTGATCGCTGTTATGCGAGCTGGTGAGTAAAGACAGTGCTCTCGTTTGCATGGTTGGTAAAGGTTTGTTTCAGCAACATTCTGAGCTCGTCTTGGGTACAGGGACTGTAAAGATGTGCAGAGTACAGCGCTGAAGAGGTGGGTGGGGAGGGCGGGGAGGCGAGGACGAGAAAGGCCCAGGGAAGGCATTCTGGGAGGGCTTGTTTGATATCAAGGCTGATGCTTAGAGGATGAGGAGGAAATGCTCCCACGAAAGATGGGGGACTGTAGGGAGGTGAGGTGGGGAGGCTGCGTGAGTTCTGGGGCAGAGGGGCGGTGCAGGGCGCAGGGAGCTCTGGCACCTGGACCAGGGCTGCGGGGCGCAGCAGCGGGCCAAGTCCTGAAGAGGCACTTTTTGTTTGGCCTGCTGTGCTGTTCTACATTTGCCAACATTTAAAAATAGAAAAATTTAACATAAAACCCCAGATTTCTGGGTTTCTTGGCACATTTCTCCATGGTATCTGCCAGCCAAACCTGAATAGCAGTTCCCACAGCCCTCACCACTCTAACTTTTTCTCAGTAGTTCCTATCGCCAGCCTGCGCCCTGTGATGTCTGTGATCGCACACACTGCCCTCCTCCAAGGCCCGGTCCTGAGTGGGTGCAGGAGATGGAGTTACTGTGCCTACATCTTATGTAGGTGAACTGACATGCGCTTTTTTTTACATAGAATCTTGTAAATTAAAAGGGAGGGAGCTAGAGAATGAAGCCATTGACTCAGCCAGAAAAGGGAAACATGTGCTTCCCTGCATCGGGGTCACAGCTGGGACTGTAGAGGCCTCCGGAGCTGGTCCCGAGCAAGCACCAGGCGCTGAGAGGAATCCCTAGCCTGGACCGCTGGCTGGAGATGACTCTGTCATGGGTGGATCGAATGACGGGAGTCTCCCCTCTGGGAACCCCAGCCTGCCCAGTCTCCCCTTTGTGCGTTGCTGACCCGAAATGTAAACTGAATTGATGTCACAGACGTCAGGAGTCCCCATCGCTTCCTCCTGCGTTAGAAGACTGGACCTCGGAGGTCAGCAGTGGGGTGTCATCATAGCTTTTTTTTTTTTTAATCTCCCTCTTAGATTAATAAGATGCCTGTAATTTTAAAAAACTCATCAGCTCAGACCTGCTTTGTTTTTTTCCTTGAAGAAAGTTTTTCTAATATAATGCACAGTCCCCATGTTCTGAATCTAATCATGCCCCAAATACTTCCTTATCCTTGAATTTCTTTTTAACATGTTTAGACATTTAATTTAACTTTTAAGCAGGTTGCCATTATATTTATGTAATTGATAGCTTTTCAAGCATTGCTGTAATCAATTTTCTTTTAAAATATATTTTGTGTCCTCTCGTTCTTCCTACATTCCTTACATTTCCATCAGTCCTCTGCTGCCTGCAGTACCTGTCACTTGAGACTTCTTCAGAAATAGAAGATTCCTAAATAGGAGTGTGGGAAGATGTTTTAGAATAGTTATCTTTGTAGACTCCCCAAAAACGCAAGCCAAAACTCAAATGTCAAATTTACACATGAAATTAAAGTTAAGTTAGCTCGGTTTGATTAAGGTTTGGGGTTTTCTTTTGTTTTTGAAGAGAGGAAATTTTATTTTGTAATTAAAAAATCATTTGTGCTGAAATAATGAGCCAGAAGTATGAGATTAATTTTTGTGTAAACCAATTATCTGCAGAGCTGCTTAAAATATAAAGCTTTATTGGTTTAACATCATAACATTTCTTAGCCCTCTCTGACACGTTGCTTAAACAGAAAGGCCACATTTCTCCAGCAAGTTATTTTAAAAGTCAGGTAACTTAAATTACATTTATTAAGTGCAATAAATAGAAATCAAATTTAAAAACTTGTATATTTATTCTCATTTGTTCCTAATGTTTATAGAAAATTCCACTTTGATCAGGCTAACTAAGGATTGGTGTTTAGTAAGCAAAGAAGTATTATGTTTTAAAGGAGGAATAAATAATTCATAGAAATGTGTTGACAAATTTCCCCTCCCTCATAGTCTATTAGTTTCTTCCCGCAGTAGCCTGGGGCAGGAAAGGCGGACGGGGAAGGATCTCAGGCATTGATGCTTGGTGGAAAGATGCCGCAATTTAAAATGTAATTCCGTTTTGGATATGAGTTGGAAATAGGTCATCACTCAACCCTCAGCATGAGCCATAAACCTATTTGCATGAGTGAGTGAATGAATACAAATTGTTTTTTTACTTCAAGGAAATTATTAGATTTTTTTTCTGCCACCATCCTCCCCCCCCCCCACCCGCCCCATCAAATAGAACTGTTTTCTTTATTCACACATTTGTTCTATTTTATTAAAAATTAGAATGTTTTTGCAATGTCATCATGCCCCATGCACCTGCTTTTCTGATCTTTCCTATATACATTTCCTCCAGTGGTACTCCAGGGAGAACCACTCACAGAGACATTCATTGCTCTGTTCTTAATGAAGGCCATCACACCAACTGCTGTGGGTATGCAGGAGCGGCAGTGTTCTTAAAAACAGTTTGCAAGTGACAATCTATCTGTTCTCGTGCTGGTTTATTTTTTTTGTAATTTGATAAAATAAAATTAAATTCTTAATTTAAAGTTGTAATTGAAAATAAAAATAGTTTTGCCATTTTAATTCACAGCCATCATTTATAATTTATAATTGAGAAATGACATTCTTGAGTGTATGTATATTTTTTTTCATATTCTAAAATATATTCATGTCTTTTTGAGTTTAAAAAAATAAATCAATGAAAACAATTTATTTCAAGTTTGTCTGCCCCTACTTCTAACTTTAAATTGGCCCACCCTATTGAAATACATAATTCTGTATTATTTCACCTGTTCTTTTTCTTATAGATGATTTTATCATTTGAGAGTTTATAGTACTTGTGTTTATTTGTTTAATGTCTGCCTTCCTTTCTAGACTAAACTTTGCTGTCTATTTTGTTCTCAGCTGTATACCCACACTTAGCATTGTGGCTAACTATATAGGCAATGAGAAATTTGAAGGAATGAACAAATGAACACTACATTGCTTTATTTACATTATTGTACTAGTATCTGATATTTGCTATGTAGTAAGTTGTTCCTGTTTTACAAATAAAGAAACTAACTCCAACTTGTTAAGATTAAACAGCTAAATAGGGTAGAACCCCGCCTCCCCTGTGGTCTTATCACTGAGTTTTTTTGTGTAAGCCAGTTTGACTAGGGTTTCAGTCTTGACAAATAGCAGAGCCCTAATATATCCCTTACTTTTTAATTGAGGAACCTGAGAATCAGAGAGGTTCAATAATTAGCCCAGTTTTACATACCCAGCTAACATCAGAGTCAGAACGTGGCCTCAGCAACCTACTTCCTATTCAGCATGCTTATTTAGGCTACTGCGTGCCAGCCCAACATAGCAGTGCTAGTGAAGAACATGAAAGCATTTCGGGATGTTGTTAGGAAAGTGTTCAGGAGACACATGGTGACCATAGTACAATGAACCCCATATCCCACCACCCAGGGTCTGCAGTTGTCAACAGTTTGCCACACTTGCTTCATCTCACCCTTGAATGGCCAAAGCACTTTAGCTGTATGGCCACGTTAAATTAGGGCAGATGAAGCAGAGAAGCGGAGGGACATGCCTATCGTCCCTCAGCTGATATCAGAACTAGTTTGCTGCCCTGTGTTCTTCCCACTTGGAATATGTCAAAAGCAAACTGAAAGTGGTGACCTACCAGGCCAGCCATAGTCAGCATTGAAGTGGAGTGACAGTGGAGGGCTCAGCTCATCAGAAGTGGCAGCTGAAACCAGCATCACACTTGTAATGGGTGCAGTGGATCTCGGACTTCAGCAAGTCTCGACATCGCCTGGATTCCTTACAGGTTCTCAGGGGATGCTACACTGTGGGTCCAGAGACCACACTTAGCTAGAACCATGGGTTCTACCAGGAAGTATGTGCTCAGCCCTCCCCCCTCAGCCCAGGAAACACAAGGTAGCCTGCTTAGCCTGCCCTCTCGTCTGCTCTAGAAATCAGACCTTTTTTTTTTTAATATATTTTATTGATTTTTTACAGAGAGGAAGAGAGAGGGATAGAGAGTTAGAAACATCGATGAGAGAGAAACATTGATCAGCTGCCTCTTGCACACCCCCTACTGGGGATGTGCCCGCAACCAAGGTACATGCCCTTGACCGGAATCGAACCTGGGACCCTTGAGTCCGCAGGCCAACGCTCTATCCACTGAGCCAAACCGGTTTCGGCTAGAAATCAGACCTTTGAGTAGCACCTGAAAAGTAAGTGAATTTACATGGTAAAAGGAGCAAAAGGAATTAAAATGGTAAAAGGAACAAAAAGGCTAATGAAAAAAAATTTTTTTTAACTTTAAATAAAGAATAAATGCCATCGCCGGTGTTGCTGAGTGGTTGGAGCGTCGGCCCGAGCACCAAAGGGGTTCGATTCCCGGTCAAGGGCACATCCCTGGGTTGCGGGTTTTGCCCCCTGCCCCCAGTGGGGGCACGTGCTGGAAACAACCAGTCGATGTGGTCTTTCACATCTATGTTTCTCTCCCTCCCTTCCACTCTCTGAAAAGCAATGGGGAAAAAATCCTCATGTGAGAATTTAAAAAAATAAATAAATGATAAAAGGAGAAATAACTGGGTGTGTCTGTCTGTCTGTCTGTCTTCCTCTCTCTCTCCACAGGTGTGGGATACTTTCCGTACCCATTTAGGAACAGGGGGAGCAAATGAGGCTTTGATCAGGGCTGAGCAGGGTGGTTGGGAGGAAGAATATATATTGGGTAATTGAGCTAAAATACCACATCAGTCATTGCTGTCCCTGGCCTTGGTGAGTCAGTTGTGTTGGCCTGAGGGAAGAAATGAGCTTCTCTAATCTCTGTATCAGGAATAGATTTCTTTAAAACAGTTAAACTTAACTTTAAATCACCACCTTATTCAAAGATTTCGTGGTAAATCAAACTTTAAAAAATAATCCACTTGATATCATTTCTCTTCATCCCAGAACCATTATTTCTGCAAGTCCTCCTTCTACTTACGGTTTCACAAGGAATTTGCTTCTGTTACTGACGTATTTTCATTATGTACAAATCCGGCCATTTATCGAGATAAGCCCTTTGTTTATCTAGCTCTTGTACTCTACCTTATTTTAGACAAAGCTCAGTTAACTTGTAAGGCTATGTAAAAATGACAAAATTGTCCAAAAGCCCAGCAGACGTGGCTCAGTGGTTGAGTGTTGACCTATGAACCAGGAGGTTACAGTTCAATTCCCAGTCAGGGCACATACTGGGGTTGCAGGCTTAATCCCCAGTGTGGGGTGTGCAGGAGGCAGCCAATGAATGATTCTCTCTCATCACTGATGTTTTTCTCTCTCTCTCCCTCTCCCTTCCTCTCTGAAATCAATTTTTTTTAAATTATTTTTTTAAAAAAATCACCTCATAAAAAGAAGACTTGGGAAAGATAAGGTAGAGCCAAAAATAATCAATCTAAAAATGCAAACCATGGTCACCCCCTGTGAGTCTACCCAAAAGCCACCGGGGAAGGGGCGCCTGCTCTCTGCTGCCTTGATCTGTGCCATCAGCATATTTGGGAATATCAGACGGTCGATTGAAGAGCTAGCGAGGTGACTTCTGTCCCTTTCAGCTAGCGTTTGATAAACATTGCGTGGCAGTGTGTCCGTGATTCTTTCTCCTCAAATGTCTGACATGATTTCCCTGGTGAGGTGGACGATGCACGTCCATTGCTGGCCGTGCTGGCAGGCGGAGCGATCCTGAAAAGCAGGTCTGATCTTCTCTTCCCCTGTTAAAAATGCTGGCCCTGCCTGTGCCCAGAGGCAATGTTAGATGTCTGGCTTGGCCCTCCGACCTCTGCTCTCTGCCCCCACCCCTACCCCCACCCCGACGCTGCACTCCAGGCGGGTGGACCCTGCCCTGCTGGCTCCCTGCCTGGACCCCGCCTCGCTGCCCTTGTTGCCCATCTCCCACCCACCCATCTGCCAGGTCTCAGTTTGCAGGTCACTGTTTCCTGGAACCTTCCCTGTGCACCCTCCGGCCCCCTGTCCACCAGTCTCCCAGGCTGCCGTCTCCTCTGCTGACACACCGACTGTTGCTGCCTGGGACGTGTCTGCCAGCGCCCATATTCTCTCCGGGCTTTTTTAGTGCTTCCAGTCACTTTTATCTCAGGGGGTGCAGTAGAAAGTCAGGCTATCGGTACAATGGGGTAAACTGAAGGAACTTTCTTTTTAATATATTTTTATTGATTTTAGAGAAGAAGGGAGAGGGTGAGAGAGATAGAAACATCAATGATGAGAGAATCATTGATCAGCTGCCTCTTGCACTTCCCCTTCTGGGATCGAGCCTGCAACCCAGGCATGTGCCCTTGACCAGAATTGAACCTGGGACCCTTCAGTCTGCAGGCTGACGCTCTATCCACTGAGCCAAGCCAGCTAGTGCTGAAGGAACTTTCCAACCCAACAGGAGTCTGCTCCCAGCTAAAGGAAGCTGGCTGAGGGTCCCAGCTCGCAGCAGACCCAAGAAATAAGTGAATCAGCGAGTCCTGTTGCACCAGTGCCCCCCACTGGGGGAGCTCTGGACCAAATGGGGGAGCCAGCTAGTCTGTTGCACCAGTGCCCCCCACTGGGGGAGCTCTGGACTAAATGGGGGAGCCAGCGAGTGACCTTAGTCCAGGTCCTGCTCCCGAGCTACTTCCTTAGTGAGTCTCAGGGTCTCCTCTATAAACGGAGGGCAGGACTGTCTCATACACGGCTTTACTTGGTTCACTTTGCTTTGTGTTTAGTGCCATTCCCAGTGTTGATACAGGTCCTGGAAACAGGCTCCCTCCGATGCCGCCCGTGGAGTATAAGCCAGTGTAAACTCCTGAGTGTGGATGGGCGGTGCAAGTCCGAATCCCTAAAATGTGCAAAATGCCTCAAGTCTGGCTTAACAATCGCACATCTAGAAACTTAACCTCAGAATGTATCCTGATGGGTGCTGTGAATAGCAGTCTGTCTGTAAGGTATTCGTCCCAACATTTTTTCTATGTAAAGAAATGGAAAAATACCAAGTATCCAAACAGGGTCTAGAGATGGAATTAATTGTGGTGTAGCCATAGAATAGGCCACTGTGTAACTAATGATGATGATGTAAAAGAATTCTTGATGGCATGGGGAAATTATTAAGATATATTGAAATTAAGTAAGTAACAAAACCACAATTCAGTATGTTCTCGGTTATTTTTTAGGTAGATATGTTATTAAGAAAAGGCTAGAAAGAAAGAAACCAATATGGTTCCCTGAATAACCAACTTAGAATTTCTTCTTTGTGATTTTTGATAGTTTCAGTGTTTCCAAGATGAACATACGTTGCTTTTATAATATATGTTTTAGGGAAAATAAAGCATCATGAAAATAAACTTCACAGAGTTAGAACTGGCGCGCCTTTGCCCATAACGTGTGGAAGCCCTGAGGTTCCAGGTCGGCCCGCCAGGGGCGGTGGTCTGTGAGGGGCTGGTGCTGGAGTGACCTGCTCCCCGGGAGGTGTGCTCATGTCCTCCGCGGGCCTCGCCAACCTCCTCCGTTCTCACTCGTGCCCTGAGCACGCTGGTTTACACACCAAAAGTAAGCCCCATGATTTCCTGTGATGTCGAGGAGGGTCAGGAATTAAGCTTCCACATGCAATTGCCCATCGCAATAAATGAGATTCAGGTGTGCTTTTCTAAGGGGGCTTTTCACAATTTGAATACAACTGGCTCCCACAGACCTTGGAGAAG
This sequence comes from Eptesicus fuscus, assembly GCF_027574615.1. Lineage (NCBI taxonomy): Eukaryota > Metazoa > Chordata > Mammalia > Chiroptera > Vespertilionidae > Eptesicus > Eptesicus fuscus. The sequence continues at coordinate 5,367,449 of NC_072492.1, read as the reverse complement.
GAATGAACAACCTTCTTTTTTTTTTTTTTCCACACAAGGTCCAACTGAGGAAAAATAAAAGTCTTTATGAGCCACAGTTTTCTCCCACCCAAAATAAAACGTGCTTTGTAGAATCCCATAGGAAGGGGGAAATCTGTTCTTATAAGCTATAAAGCACATTCTGAAAGAAGAACAGCAGTTGTAATATTTGCACTGCTTTTTAGCCATCTCAGTTCTGGGCAACCTGAGATGGAACAACACACGCACTGTCCTAAACTTGACTGAGAAATTACATCGCACGTCACATCTGGAAACCAAGTGAGAAGGCGTTTCAGAGGATGGGGGAGGAGGGGTGGGGGCAGGTAGGAAGCCAGGCTGGAGGCATGAGCCCTGTGCAGAGGGTGGGAGAGGAGGGGTGGGGGCAGGTAGGAAGCCAGGGTGGAGGCATGAGCCCTGTGCAGAGGCTGGGAGAGGAGGGGTGGGGGCAGGTAAGAAGCCAGGGTGGAGGCATGAGCCCTGTGCAGAGGGTGGGAGAGGAGGGGTGGGGGCAGGTAAGAAGCCAGGGTGGAGGCATGAGCCCTGTGCAGAGGGTGGGAGAGGAGGGGTGGGGGCATGAGCCCTGTGCAGAGGGTGGGAGAGGAGGGGTGGGGACATGAGCTCTGTGCAGAGGGTGGGAGAGGAGGGGTGGGGGCAGGTAGGAAGCCAGGCTGGAGGCATGAGCCCTGTGCAGTCTGCTTCATCAGCATGTTTGGGTTTGAAGAGGGACAGTAAGAACTTTGGGGAAAATATGAACAAAGTAATTGTTCAGAGGATGCAAAAGGTCAATAGACAGTGGAGATAGAAGATAAAGACAGGTTCGGGAGGAGATTAAATTAGAGCAAAGGTAGAGTTTATCTTTAAAAATGGAGAAGGTGTCCCCTCCCCCCCAAAATGGGAGAAGGGTCAGGCAGTCAAGATGAGGACATTTGCCCCTGCTGAGGGTAAATCTGGAGGCTTGCGAAAGGGGAGAGGAATTGGTCGGTTATAGGGCTTTCTGTAGCAGGAGTGGAGACAGCGGGCCAGAAGGCAGATTCAGAAATGGGACCCAGGGTGGGAATGGTGTGGGGGGACAGAATGAAGACTGAGGGTGCCCGAGTGAGGGCTGGAGAAGCTGGCAAGACAGGAGCGGTGGCCAGGACGGAGGAAGTTCTCCCCGGGACCGCACGTGCAGTGAGGAGTCTCGGTGTAGCCCACAGGCCTTCCATCCCAAGCCCCTGACAGCAGCGCCTCCCTGGTGGGCTCTCTGCGCCCTCCGGACTCCACCTGCTGGGAGCTGGCTCCAGGCCCAGCGCTCAGCACACCAGGGGAGCTGGGCTTCTCCGAGTCCCGCCCAGCTCTCCGTCCTGTTTCCCTGACCCACCGGGCGTTCCGGCGGGCGCTCTCCGCATCTCCCAGCCCCCTTCCCAGCCTGACTTGTCATAATTCTACAAGGTAGTCTTTTTCCTCGAGGGGCAGCGCTGGGAGCACAGGGCTTCCCTCCTGCCATGGGGACCTGCAGCCCTGGGAATGGAGGGCGCTGCCTCCCGTGGGGGGAAAGGCTGTCTTCCTGGGGAACTGGCCGTTGCTAGACCTGAGCCCCCCGGGAAGCTGCACACCCGTGACTCCGCCTCCCAGTGGCCGCGGTGTGGAGCCGGCCGGGTGGGGTCACTGACGGCTGTGGGGGTGGTGTCCGCAGAGGCCCCGGCCTGACTTCTGTAGGGAGAGGGCGCCATGGAGTGACCTCAGGTTTCTTAAGGAAGAAATGAGCATGCATATTTTCAGCAACTAGTACATCCATTTGATGTTCACTTCAGTCTTCCACAAGATTCTGCACAAAGTTTACTCTAAAAAAGTGGACTGTTGAGGATGAGGCTTGCGGTCGTCATTGCCATTGCAGCTTCACGTGGCATTTTCCGTACATTTTCCAGTTTCGTGAAGAAGATGCCCAGACGGGAAGGAGCCAGCCCTGCTCCCAGCTGGCTTCCTCAGATGGGGGGGAGGGGGGTGCCCGTCAGCTCTGATCCCTGCCGGGTTCACGCCGAAAGTGACCGCTGTGCTCTGCTCTCTTGCAGCCCGCTGCTCGCTGTGGCCTTTGCCACTTGCTGTGCCGTCCCCGGAGTCGCCCTTCTGACCTGGGGGGTGAACCCCCTCACAGGAGCCCTGGGGCTCTTCAACATTTTCCTGTACACCTGCTGCTACACCCCGCTGAAGAGGGTCAGCATTGCCAACACGTGGGTCGGAGCCGTGGTGGGCGCCATCCCCCCCGTCATGGGCTGGACAGCAGCAACTGGCAGCCTGGATGCTGGTGAGTGTCTCCCGCGCGCCCAGCGGACACGTGGGCAGGGGCGGTGCAGGCGCTCAGGCTCTCCCCGCAGCCTTAGCACGCACTGGTCAGAGGCGCTTCCTTCCCCGACGGCAGGGCTTGGTGTTGGAGTCCATTTCAGTCGGCTCAGGGCAGTGTGCGCCGGGGCAGGCTGAAATAGTGTGCGCACAGCTACAGAGTCTGTCCTCCTGGCTTCTCCCTCAACGGGAGGAGTCGGGGGGGGGGGTGGGGGGGAGTGGGGGCGAGCTGCCTCAGCCTGCGGCAGCAAGTGCAGTGGAAAGGGGACTCACTGGGGGCGTCCCACCGGGGGCGTCCCACCGGGGTGCCTGGCAGGCCTCCGCTCTCCGGGACCCCGCCCCTTGCTGGCAGGCCGGCGGCACCAGCTCCTTCCTCCCACAGACCCGGTGTTTCCCCTCTGAAAGAACAGACTATTTTCATTAGTTTCTCATTTATTTTTATATGGTTTGCTTAAATTGTTCATGCTGTCTACAATAAAACCATTGAGACATTGCTACATTTTTTTGGCGGTATGTCACAACTACATTTGTGGGGTGAATAGCCCATTTTTACCATCTGTAAGGGAAGTTTCACAGTCTAATTAGTCAAGTAATTAGTGTTTTTGCCCGACACTTAGGAAGTGGTGAGGTTTCCTGCAATATATGTAAGTACATATTTTTCACATGAGAGATCAAAAGGCAATTGACCATAAACCGTTGCCCCGTAAGCCACATTTCTGAAACTTTTCATAAAAGCTCTGAGGCTCCGATTTGGCAAGCTTACAAAGATGATTGCACCTTTGCCGTGATGGTCTCTGAGGATGGTTTTAATATCCTGTAGATGCCGGCCTTCCGTGAAGCTACGGATGCAGCATTCCAGAAGGCACGCGCTTGTTTGGTCTGTGCTGAGCCTCCAGCCAGTCTCGTCCCCACAGAGCGTCGTGCCTGGAGGGGGGCGTGGGGTGGAGCCCAGCTCCACCTGACAGCCGGGCCCTTCAGAACGTACCTGACCCCTTTATGCTGGTATCTCCTTATCTCCCCCACATGGGGCTAATAATGGTCCCTTCTCATCGCATTGTGAGGACTAAATGAATTACTAGTATATTTGTGTTCCTCATTCATACAGTGGGCAGATTAACCTTTTGCACTCGGATGTCGAGTGTGACTCTACACGGTTAGCATCGGTAGCAGGAATCGAGAAAAAAGCGAGTGCAAAGGGTTGGTTAATACGGATCAAGAAAGGTCATGAGATCTTATCGGTATGCAAACTGAGCAACAGTTGTCACCTGGCTGTTGTTTGAGTCTGCGAGGGGCCCCTGGCTTGGTGGGAAAGAGTTCGGGGGTGCATCGTGCTGTCTGCCCTGCATGAGGCAGGCAAGGGTGGACCGCATGGGTTTGGCATCCTGGACTAGATGACGTCTGAGTTCCCCCAGGTTACCATTTAAATTGAAAGAGTAACCTGCACACACCACACTCCTGCTCAGATTCCTCCTCCTCAGTTCTGCCTGGAGTCTCAACCTTGACTTGGTCCAGATTCCCTCTGCCCGCTAGCCCAACTCTCCCCTCCTGTGCCCTCCTGCCTTTCAAGTGATTGCCCAGCCATGCCAGGGGGGGCGGGAAAAGAAAGTGAGCAACTCACAGGCTCTCAGCCTCCAGTGCCATCCCATCCACACCAGGCAGTGCTGCTTGCCACTTAGGTGCCCTGCGCCAAGCCACCTGCCTGACCAGCCAGGAATGCCAGGCCCTCCTCCGTTTCCTCTCACCTGCATGAAGGAGCAAGGCACCCTCAGCTGCCTTTTCCGTCTTGGAAATCCCAGGCCAGGCGGGACCAGGGTCAGGTGTGACAGCTGCAGGACACTATCATTGGAGACGGGAGGGCGGTCGAATCCAGGTCAGGAGAACTGGGTCACTCGGTTGTCTGGGGTCTTGGACCCAGGTTCTTGCTGAGGGCTCGGTGCCCGTCACACTCCCAGGCATTCCTGTGAGAGTGGGAGCCTCGGCAGAGTCGGCCAGAGAGAGCTTTCAGAAGCGCCCCCTCCGCTTCAGAGCACACCTTCCGCAGGAGCCCTCATGGTTCGGGGGCGGTCTGGACTTGGCCAAGCTACTGATAGACATACTTTAAAGGAGACTTGGGGTATGATCTTTCCGTGATCCAGATTTAATCATTTACATACAAACTCATTAATGAGGGCAGCTAAGAGCCAGGCTATGCCTTGTTTCAAGTAGCAAAATGAAAATGCATGTTTTTCTTGAAAAAGGAGACCCTTCCTCTACCTGCAGTGACCCCGGCATGCGTGAGAGGCTGTGCAACCACAGAGCGCTTCCTGGGCAGCGTGTGAGGTGGCGTCTGTCACCCTTTTCTGTAATTCTTAATGGTGTGTGCGGATCCCACAGTGCGGCGGTGCTTACTGCCCCCCGTTCTATGCACCGGTCACACTGAGCACCCAAAGCCTGTCAAGTTGGCACAGAAAGAATAATGCTACTTTACATCATGCTTCAAACAGCTTCAGAAAGTGTTCAAAGCGCTATACTGATAGAGCAAACTTGAGATAAGCAGGAGATCTTTGAACGAATGAATCGGTGCGTAAATGCCTTCTATTTAACAGATGACAAAACTAGGTTAACCCACAGTCAGTTGCCAAATATTTACTGAGCATCAGCTGTGTAAAGGCACCACACAGGAGGAAGCGATACGAAGAAGTAGGCATCCGAGGGATCAAGTTTAAGACTTTAGTTGCTAGGATTTTAGGAATGAGGTTGAATGCGATTTTTAGGTCGTTTTGCCATCTCCTAGGACTGCACTGTCTCATACGGCATCCACTAGCCACATGTGCTCTTTACTTTTCAATTTAAACATAGAAGTCGTTCAGTCCCTTTGTCCCTGTTCCAAACGCCCGCAGCCACGTGTGGCTAACAGCTGCCGTGTGACAGCGCAGGCCTGGCGCATGCTCACCCTCACGACAGTTCCGCCCGGAAGGACAGACGGATGTCCTGTGAGCCTGCGCCCCATTTCCTCAGGCGAGTTTGCACTGTGGGCTCTGTACCTGTGGTCTCGCCAAAGTCGAACACAGCGGTCCTCAGACCTCAGTGCCCAGGGAACCCCTGGAGGGTTTGCTGAGATGGATCCCGGGCCTGGCTCAGGACTTCCCATTCGGGGCGGGGCCTGGGAATGTGCATTTCTAACAAGTCCCGGGTGGTGCTGCTGCTGGTGCCCCATGCGGACACCACACTGAGACAGGACCCGGAGGGCTCCAGCCTTAGAATACCTGGAAATACCTGGGGTTGGGCAGAGGGCATAGGCAGAGGGCATTACTTGAGATGCACCAATGGTGTCATTTTTTTAGCCACAGAGGTTACATCTCTCATCCGAGTTCTTATCTTAGGGGACTTGTTTGCTTGAAAAAGCCCTTCTTCAGTGGTATCTCCAAGCCATGTTATCTTTGAATCTCCCAAGATGGATCCCTTAGGAGAAGCCTGTGAGGAATATTGCGTTGAGCTATATTGGCAGTGAGGGAGAGGAGGGAGAGGAGGGTGTGAGGAGGCTGGGTGATCACCTCTCAGTGGACTAGCCTGGGCTAGAATTGCTGGGGCCTCCACCTTCATATGCAGCTTCATTGTGCAGGGGTCAGTTGAGGACCTACTGTGTGCTGGGCACTGAGAGACACAGATATTACTACAATCCAGTCCTCACAGAAACCATGCCTCACTCCCTCTTCAGGGCGAGGCAGGCAGGTAGACAACGGAGCGAAGGCGTAGCAGGAAAGGGGTCTCAGAGGGCTGCGAGCTGGTCTGAGGCGGCCATGGAGCACAGCGGGTTCTGGGTTAAGTCATGATGAGCTCACCTGCGAAGTGGACGTGCTTTCCGAGGAGAGGGAAGCGCATGTACACAGAGCATGTAGCCATGGGAACCAGAGCAAGCAGGGACATGACTGAGGAGCTGCCACCTGAGGAGCTGATACGTTATCGAAAGGAGGTAGAGACCCCCTGGAGGCTTTCCCAGGAAGCAGCGGGTTTCCACTGGAGGGTTAGTTCACCTTTACCGTGTGCAGCAGCTGCTTCTCCGTGGGGTTGGGCACCTGTCTGTCGCTGAAGCCTATCTCTGACGTTGCGTCTTCTCCTGCCCCATCCGCTCCTTCCCTCTCCAGTAGGGTTCCCTGTATTGGAAGCTGCCCCACTCGGGAGGCCTCGATCTGGCCACTGAAAGCAGCTGGTGAACACCAGTGAACGCTCAGGTGGGAGGGAAGGCTAAATGAAGGGCAGCGAGTCCCTGAGCACATCCCGTTCCTTTGCCCGTCTCCCCTGGCTACGCAGCCGGGGCATCGGAGGCCCAGCACAGTCGCTTTTGCCTCTTGGTCGTGTGTACCTGTGCAGAAGCCCTCTCCTGGGGCAGCCAGCAGACGGCGGGCAGGATGGGGAGGAGGCAGCGCAGCCCACCCGTGGACGGTCCTTGCAGAGCTCACTACCCAACTGGCAGAGATAAACGGGAGATCAGTCGCTGTAGAAAACGGCGCACCCAGGGGTTTGTGGAGCAAGGAAGTGGGTGTTCAGAGGCACCTTGCCCCGTGCCTTAGGGGTGGGGGTACTGGGTTTGATTCTGCTCTCAGCGGACAGCAGAGAAGGGAGTGGCCTGCCAGGCCCTAGCAAAGGGTCTGTGGGGGTGGGGGGCACTGCAGACAAGTGCGGGAGCGGACAGCCCAGCTCCCCGAGGGCCTGACCACTTTCCGTAGGCCTCCCCAGTGTTTATCGAGAGGCTATCTAGTTGCCCGGGGTTTCAGGTTAAAGTCTCATCCCTCTTCCTTGCCAAGCCCACCTCTCCTTCCATCACCCCCATTTCTTAAAAAGGCTCAGATTCTATTTTATAGTTTTCCTGAATTTGAGTAAATCCCAGTCTTGGGTGTTTATGGCGTGGGCCTGGGTGACCATCTTGTGGAGCTGATTCCTAAATTGCCTTTGGTTTGTCGTTCAGATGTTGTGTGGTAAACATTATGTCAGACAACATTCAGTTACAAATGAGGACTTAGACGTGGGCGCTTATCAGGAAGTGGCATTTCGCAGATGGATGGTTTTAGAACAAAAAGAGAAGGAGTTTTTTTAGCCTCAGCTGGTAAACTACAAAATGTTCAGTCCTGTTTTACTTTATTTACCTCCTTCACTCCAGGATAAGAGAATAGAATGGAGAGAATTTATTCACCCAGCAAATATTTGAGGGCTTACCAGGCACTGTTGAACCCAAGTACTTTTAAAGATTTTCTTTAAAATACTGCCTGTTAAAATAAAACTCAAAAATGAGTGTGTTCATTTTGTGTGAGATTTTTTTCATAACTAGCCTTAGAGCTCAGATTAATTAAGACAAATGATATTTTAAAGACAGAGGGAACAAGGGATGTTTTCATGGGAGTGTTAGCACAGCAAACAGTGTTCAGGCCCCGTTCTCCTCCAGGCGAAAGCACAGAGGCTGGGAAGGGGTTGGAAATGCGTTGCTGGAGCCGAGGCTGGCGCTGTGAGGAGGCCGGCTCGGGGCCTCGATGTGCTCAGTTGACGGAGCTTTTAGGGCGCAGGGCCGGCGCCTCCCGAAGGAAGTGGCAGCGGGTGCCTGGTGGCGACTTGGTGGCTGCGCCATGACCACGCGGCTCAGGAACAGGCTAGTGGGTGTCCCTCGGGACCGCCTGAGTGTGTTGGACCCACAGGTGCTCGAAACTGCCCTCGGGGGTAAGAAGGGGAAGGAGAGGAGCACTTTGTTCAGAGTCAGAGCTTGGTGACTCCCTTACTCTCCTCTTTCCCTTCAAAGGAAACCCGGGTGCCCACTGGACGGCAGGGGTGCAGTGAGGTGAGGCGCCCCTCTTGGGCCTCGGCAGCCCTCCGGCCGCTCCCCAGGAGCTGACCGAGGGAACTGTTTCTATTGCACAGGACTTGTGGCCTTGCCCTAGTGGCTGCGCAGTTGATAAACTGGCCCACGTCCTCTCCCCTTTATCTGCCGCGCCTGCCCCCCCCCCCCCCCCCCCCCCCCCCGACCTATTGCAGCGCTGAGGCCTCTGTTTCCGGGCCGCTTTGTGCTCACCCTCAAGGAAAGGCTTTGTGATCCCTGAGCACCAAGCTCTGGGTGTGGCACTGCTTCCCAGCCACACCCCCTCCCCCCCATTTACACGGCCGCACGGAGGTAGCCAGGCATGGACCAGAGGCTGTGAGGGCCATGGGGAGAGGGAGCCGACGGTGTGGGGGCCCCCTTCTTTATCCTCTTCAACTCCATGCGTGGACAGCGAGTGACAGTGCGTGGTCTGGGTGGGAGGGGTGAGTGGAAGCCCCAGGCAGCGGAGAGTGGAGCTGCAGCCGCTGGGCCCCGCCCAGAGGGACGCTTTGGGAAGAAGGTTCTGGGAAGAAGGGAGTCGGAGGAGCGCCATTCTCTTGGGAAGCAGTCAGCGGGGTTGCCTGGCCTGTCTGCCAGCAGAATGACAGACGCACGCCCGGCAGCACTCCGGGTTGGAGCAGAGGTGGCCACGGAGTTCTCCCGGCAGAGTGGGGGCATGACTGACGGGTGTTCTGCCTTCAGAAGGCCGTGTATTTTCGGAGTCACCAGGAAGATGCTGCTGAGCTTTGTCCCTTGGTGAGAGCAGGGTGCCCGAGGTCAGGGTCCCCCAGCTGCTGACACAGCCCAGCAGGCATGCTCCTGAGTCCTCTCTGTGTGGAGGGCAGTGAGCATGCCCGGACTCCGCGTTGTCTCTGGCGTGGCCTGTGGCTGGGACTCTGGCACCGTGGTCTCAGGAAGCTGCTGTCCTCAGGAGAACCTTACCCACAGACGTGCCACCATTTCAGATTCTCAGTATTCCATATATTCACAGACCAGAAAATACCCAATTAAAATGAAGGAAGCAGACATTTCTTCCAGATACGGTTAAAGCAAGTATATGCTGCAGTTAGACAGGAAAATGAGAAAATACATTTAATAGTCACAGAAGACACACAGTTTGTGTGAATGCATTGCACCTCCAAGACTATCCTCGGGTCCACTTTACAAATGCTTCTTCCGGGAAGCCTTCCCTGACCTCTCCCAGGCTGACCTGGCCTTCCTCCCGTGCTCTCCATAAGCACCGCCTCTGGGCTGTCATCTCTTGTGCTGTCTCCGGGTCAGCTGAGGCCTCGGGGCCAGATGGCACCTACCACGCAGTGGGCGCGCATGAGTATTTGTTGCTACAGCAGATCGGCCCAATAAAAATAGGCCACTCCGTGGGCGTGAGGCCGAGGGGAGGCCTTGGAATTAGTAACTGAGTGCTTTGTGTTCACCGCACAGGGAAGGTGGGTCCCCACAGCCCGGACTAATCCAGGTCTTCCGGCTGTAGTCCCTTATCTTGATGAGGGAGGGATTGGTTTCCGTCTTGTGGATGAGCAGCGGCAGTTGCGGCGAGGAGAGCTGTGGGGGCGGTGGTTTTCTGATTAGTCCATTAAGGCTGCGCCGTGATTTCTAAAGCGCTTTCATTTGTGACATGGGCCAAACCCATACCAATTTCCTCTCACATAGAAAGCAGCGAGCTACTCTTAGGAAAATGATTTTTAAGTTGTTATTTTAAGGAGAAGCATAACTGAAAAGTGTGTATGGAGCGAAGCAGAGTCCTGCAGTTGGCACACTAAGAAGGGGGCTTCCGAGAAAGAGGGAGAAATCCATCTGGGTCTGATTTTAACCCTTTCAGGCCTGTTTCCAGGCGGAGTTGTCCCTTCTCAGCCACTTGGATAAACAGATACTGGGCTCTGACTTCTATTTTCTCCGGCTTCTAAGTCATCGCTGACGTTGCTCCGTCCCCTGTGCATGGCTGCGTAGCTGCACACCGTCCTGCGTTCAGACCTCCCGCCAGAGGCTGCGCGGGCGCTGGGATGGCCAGTCCACCGACTTGGTGCTCAGAAGCCTCCAAGTGGCCCGGCCCTGAGAACCTCTGAGAGCACTCTCTCTTCACTGGTCCCTTTGAAGCCCGGAGATCATTCTATTTTCCCATCAAACTGCAAGGAGAAGTCTCCTTCTCCCCCTGTGTGTGACTCAGTTGTGTCTGGATGGTCCAGCCTGCCCTTCTGCGCCTCCTGATGCCCCAGAGGTACTCACTGTCCACAGAAATACTTCAGTCTGTTGAGCGCCCACTGGCATTATGTCTACAAAGCAGTGCACATCCCTTCTTTTAAAGATGCTCTATTGGCTATGGTGTGGGCACAGCCGGGAGCCCAGCACAGAGCGCCCAGGGGGGCAGACCCCTCCGTTCGCTTGTGCTGCAGGGGCTTCTCTTGGGGGGGGGGGGGGGCAGGAGCTTCAAAGTGTGTCACTCCAAGCCCTGCAGCAGGGCGGCCCGCCCCCCAGTGCCAGCGCCCTGCCCACCCAGGTGAGAGCCGTGGCGGGGAGATCGCGGAGAACAGGCTGGGCGGGCTTGGGCAAGTGGAGGTGAGAGCCAGGCTGGCAGGGCCTGGGCCCCATGAAGGTGAAATCGGGCAGAGCCCCTTGGGGCCGGCGGCCTTGGGGTGGGAAGGGGTGCCTTGGGGTGGGAAGGGGTGCCTTGGTAAAATCCCCACGCTCTGCTCCCTGTCTCCGCAGGAGCCTTTCTTCTGGGAGGAATCCTCTACTCCTGGCAGTTCCCGCACTTCAACGCGCTGAGCTGGGGCCTCCGGGAGGACTACTCCCGCGGGGGCTACTGCATGATGTCCGTCACGCACCCCGCCCTGTGCCGGCGGGTCGCCCTGCGCCACTGCCTGGCGCTGCTCGCGCTGTCCGCCGCAGCCCCCGCCCTGGGTGTCACCACGTGGACCTTCCCCGCCATCGCGCTCCCCATCAACCTGTACATTTCCTACCTCGGCTTCCGGTTCTACGTGGACGCGGACAGGAAGTCCTCCAGGAAGCTGTTCTTCTGCAGCCTCTGGCACCTGCCCCTGCTCCTGCTGCTCATGCTCACCTGCAAGCGGCCGGGCGCCGAAAGGGACAGCGGGGAGCCTCAGGGCTGAAATCACTCTGGCCTGTGGGAAGACACATTCAGGGAGACGCACACCTTTCCCTCTGCTGTGAGGCAAGAATCGGTCAGTGGTTCCGGAGCAGGAGAAAAGAAATCACCGGGTTCGGTACAAGGTTGCAAAGAGATTTGGTGCTTCATGATCATGCAACAACATTTTAGTGATGATACACAAAACCCTCCCAAATAAGAATTGGGCTGGCTCAGTAGGTTAATACATAGAAAGCCTATATTTCCCTTCCAGGGCCTCTACATATCTCTTCCTGCCCCTCCCCCCATTGCTGTTCTGCCTCACTTCCGTGAACAAGTGCGCCTCTTCCACCCCCCCCCCCCCCCCATCTTCTCTGCCCATCCACTCAGCCGCGTAGTCCCTCCAGCGACACTGACACGGAGGGAGAATCCCCAACGGTTGCCTAGGGCTCTCAGACTGGACTGCCAGCCCTGCGCACCCCACATCAGCATTTCCAAACCCCGGGAACCTAAGGCATCTTTACAGGAGGGTCGGAGCATTTCCTTCTGGGAGGGGAGCGCTAGACTTAACACCCGAACCCCCCAGCTCGCTCCACGGCTGTCCCTCAGCCAGTGTGCACAGCCCTCCCCCCGCCCCCCGCCCCTGGCTGGGGGCCCGCTCAGGCCCGTAGGGAAGGAATCAGAAGAAGTGAGCTGGGCCACCAGCCACGGGCTCATGCTCCTGTCCCCTCAGCGAGAAACACATTTCCGTCCTTCCAATTCAGAAATTACCCCCCACATCCATGGGCTTTGGAGTCTGACTCCTGGGGCGCTGCTTCCAGTTCAGGGGGCCGTGGGTTTCCCTGTAGCCAGGTGTGACCTCATCACCTGTGGGCTCACGGTCCTTCCCGTGCGCCCCCTGTCCACTGTCCAGGTCCATTTGCCTGAAGGTCTTGAAGCTTAACCGTGTTTTAATTGCTCAATTTCCAGGGCAAGGATTCATGTGGAGAGTTTAAACAGCATTTACTTATTTTTTTAAATATATTTTTATTGATTTCTGAGAGGAAGAGAGAGAGAGAAACATCGATGATGAGAGAGAACATTGACTGGCTGCCTCCTACACGCCCCCCACTGGGGATCGAAACCACAACCCCAGCATGTGCCCTGACCAGGAATCGAACCTCGACCTTCTGGTTCATACACAGGTCGACGCACAACTGAGCCTCCGCAGCAAGGCTCACTGGCCTGGAAACGGCCGTTGCAATAGGCCTGTTCTCAGAGATTTCCAAAGCGGTTACACGTCCGTCTGACCCTGTGTCTGCATCTGAAATGCCCCTTCCTGGCTGGAGCCAGGTTATCTCCTGTGGGGGCCGTGGCCCGGGGTGGCTGGGAGACCGTCTGCGACCTGTTGCAGCCCTGAAATGTGTAAAATGTCTCCGTTTTCCTTTCTGCTGCAGTAAACGAGGAGAAGAACGGGGCTGTGCTGGTTTCATTTGTCACCTGCTGAGTGGGGACGCCGTCCGGGAGGAGGGATAGCATTGGACTCGTTTTCATGAGCGAGCAGAGCAGAGGCGGCACAGGGGCAGTTCCATTGCAGGGAGGGAAGGAGCCCCTGTGCACCCAAAAGCAGCAGCAAAGGGCCATGACCCGCCGCCCCGCCCCGCCTTCTCAGGCTCATCGGGTCTCCCTTCTCCTTCCTTCCAACCCATCGCTTACACCCTCCTTGGGGACTCTGACTTGTCCTTCTGCTCAGGAATTTCCCGGGACTGCTGTCCCCCAACATCGGAGGACCGCGCCTCCCGGCCCTCAGACCCGACACTCGGGTTCTCTCCGGGACACTGCCAGGCGAGGCCCTCCACTGCCTTCTCGCTGCTTCCCACGCCTCCCCACCCCCCGCCCTCTGTGTCCCAGGGTGGACTGTGGAAGTCACTCCCGGGACCCCAGCAGCCCCAGCGAGGACAGTCACTCGGCCACCCGGACCCCAGAAGTCCTGGGACCTTGTTTCCACACCTGCCTAGAGGCTCCACTTTGACCGCCTTTCCTTTGGCCTTAGTCTCAAGGTTAGAAACCTGAAATCTGAGTTTGCTCTCCTTGGAGTTTCCCAGGCCTCCCAGCCCCTCCCCTGTGTGACCCCTCCCAGCCCCTCCCCTGTGTGACCCCTCCCAGCCCCTCCCCTGTGTGACCCATCCCAGCCCCTCCCCTGTGTGACCCCTCCCAGCCCCTCCTGTGTGACCCCTCCCAGCCCCTCCCCTGTGTGGCCCCTCCCAGCCCCTCCTGTATGACCCCTCCCAGCCCCTCCCCTGTGTGACCCCTCCCAGCCCCTCCCCTGTGTGACCCATCCCAGCCCCTCCCCTGTGTGACCCCTCCCAGCCCCCTCCCCTGTGTGACCCCTCCCAGCCCCTCCTGTGTGACCCCTCCCAGCCCCTCCCCTGTGTGACCCCTCCCAGCCCCTCCTGTGTGACCCCTCTCAGCCCCTCCCCTGTGTGACCCCTCCCAGCCCCTCCCCTGTGTAACCCCTCTCAGCCCCTCCCCTTTGTGACCCCTCCCAGCCCCTCCTGTATGACCCTTCCCAGCCCCTCCCCTGTGTGACCCCTCCCAGCCCCTCTCCTGTGTGACCCCTCCCAGCCCCTCTCCTGTGTGAGCCCTCCCAGCCCCTCCCCTGTGTGACCCCTCCCAGCCCCTCTCCTGTATGACCCATCCCAGTCCCTCCCCTGTGTGACCCCTCCCAGCCCCTCCCCTGTGTGACCCCTCCCAGCCCCTCTCCTGTGTGACCCCTCCCAGCCCCTCCCCTGTGTGACCCCTCCCAGCCCCGCCCAGCTCGCATGGAGCTGGTGGTCGGAGTGCAGCCTGGGATGCTGCCCGCACCTCCTCTCCCTCCTGCGCCTGCTCGGGCCTCTGGCCTGGAGGCCACGGCTCCGCGGGGGCCACGCCTGCAGGGAAAGGAGCTGGAGCTTTGGAGCAAGACTCCGCTTGGGGTTTGCTTATTGTAAATAAACCAGCTAAGGAACAGGAAGAGGGACACAGCTGGTCCCTTAGTCAGCTTTTTTAAAACACGGATTTTAACCTGGAATTCCTCTGACGCGGGGAATATTCCACCAGCCCCCTTTACGTTCAGTGAAAGCACTGGGTCAGGTCAGGACACAACCGCACGCCCCCCAGGGCTGTCTGCTGGACGTGCCTCTGCCTCCTCACTGGGCCCGTCTCTCCCCGTAGAGCTGGGTCCGTGCTGCCCGCTGGGAGCATGTCCAGCTGCCGGGGGGCCCGCCCAGTGCTGGGGGAGGAAACACTGGCAACCGCTTTGCTCCGGGTTCATGCAGGCTGGGGTTTCCCCTGAAGCGCATTCTCCACGGTCCGCCCTGCCCAGCACCCTCCTGCCCCTTGGCTCTGCTACGGAAGCAGCTGGGACTCGGCACTGGGTGCCCAGTGGCAGTGCCAGGCTCAGAGCAAAGCTTGTTCTGCTTGCCGACTGGTGTCAGGACACTCCTGAGTTCAGCCAGAGCCAGGGTCTCTGTCCGTCCACCTCCTGCCCTCCCCTTCCCGACACGCTCCAAGTGGTAGGCTATGGAGCTGAGCAGGAGGACTCGACGGAAGGGTTTGACAATGCCCACTCGACCCCCGAGTCATGCTCACCGCCAGGAGAGCGCCTCATCTGACGAGTGACGAACCCGATGGGGTGTGGCCTTGGTCCTTCCCTGGAATCAGAGCCCGGGTGTGGCCACCCACTCACCCTGCCCTAGGCTCTGGTGTCAGCCAGCCAGGCAACCAGAGAAAAGGCAAACGGACAACAAACGGTCCAGCAATCAGCTTGGGCGTTCGCATGCTGCCTGTGGTCTACCCATCAGCTGTCCAACTCCCCGAATAAGAGCGTATCCACCACCCTGCCTGGAGAGAAGCTAAGCAGGAGCAATCTACTTGCTGCTCTGTTGGAAATCCAAGTATAATGGCCCTCATGCTGGGCAGATCGCAGTTCCCAGCATCTTTGGGCCCCAATTTCTAACCAAATGGAACATGAAAAGATGTTCTGGGTCAAAGAGCCCTGGACCACACTTCCTAATTCCGGTTCCTAATTCTGGTCACTCAGCTGCTGGGCCTCACCCTGCACGTCACAGCCCGTCCAGAGGCCCGGCATCTGACAGCATCCGGCCACCCAGGCCTGCATCCTGACAGGCTCAGCCTGGGCCCCACTCACTCTGCCTCCATCCCGAGGCCACCAGGTTGAGCCCCCACCCGACCCTGCCCACCTCATCCACTGCCACCAGCGAGGCTTAACCACCCATCTCCCTGGCCCACAGGTGTCATTTATCTCACCTGTCCCCTGCCCCTGTCTGTTCTCCACACAGCAGCAGCGTGATCCTGCTAGGGTACCAGGCAGACCCTGACATCCCTGAGCTCCACCCGCCAAGCGCTTCTGTCACACCAGAACACCACACCAAGTCCCTAGGAGGCCTCACATGGCCTGGGCCTGCGCCCACCCCCACGGGGAGCCTGCACACCTCTTGTTCTCTCTGCCTGGCGTCCTCTCCCCATCTCCTCAAGGATCCCCTTCTAGCTTTACTGGATGACACTATTAGACCTTCGATGTGCATCCATGTTTATCTCATCACCTATTTATTACCCGTCTCCCCATAGACTAGAAGCTCCATGGAGACAAGGACTTCATCTTTGCATCACTTTATCCCCAATGTCTAGATTCTAGACTCTAGAACAAAGCTTGGCAAGAGTAGGCATTCAACAAGTAATACCGCCTGGGTCGTGTGCGTCCCTGTGGTCAGAGGGACAGGGTCTGCTGGCCCGCAGTCAAGAATGAACAGATTTGGAAGGCGCTTATGAGGCGGTTACCTGGGGAACAATGGCCGGAAAGCCATTCTCCTGCCGCTGGAACAGTCCGAGTTCCTGGGCTGCACCAACCAGAAGGCGCTTCCGGGCTGCCAGCCCCCAGCTTCGACTTGCTTCTTGGTTTGCCTTCTCTGTCTTCAAACCACCACCCCCACCCCGTTCCTGCATTCCCGCCATGGCAGGCATCAGCGTGCAGCCTGGCCTGTGATGGTTTCCCTGCTCCCCGCCTCCACCCTTAGAAACAGACTCATGAGGCTGTCTGCTTCTCACTGGGGCCTGGAAGGAGGGAGGGAGGGAGGGAGGGAGGGAGGGAGGGAGGGAGGGAGGGAGGGAGGGAGGGAAGGAGGGAGAGGAGTGGCAGCCGGGACTAGACCAGCACTTGAGGGTGGGGGATTGCACACCCCTGTGACTGCATCCAGGGTAGATGTAGCTCTTGGCCTATTTTGTGAAGAAAATGGCCAGAGTTGAGTCAAGATGAGTTACAATTATTTCTCCCTGATGCTGCTCAGTCTTTGTTTTCCAGATTGTAGTAAATTTTCACCATTTCTCTTTCTTCAGGGCTAGCTTGGCTCAACTACTTAGCAGCAAAGCATCCTTAGTCAGGCTGGCTTCCTGGCCAACATTCCTCTCGGCCGCCTCTCTCCCTCCCAGCTTTTTCTAATACATAAACTAAATCCAGCATCGAGCGCATCATCTCCCATGCCGGCTTCCACTAGGCCCTTGTGTTGACTCATTCCCAGCAGAGGTGAGCCCAGCTCTTGCCTCGGGTATGAGAGCCTGCATGTATCAAGTTCATCTTAAATGAGTGGAACCCCAACCTGGTCTATAAATCAGGTCTGCCGAGGAAGTGGAAGCCCAGAGAATGGGGGCCCCCAGTGCAGAGAAGGTCAAGAAGGCAGATTGGCCAGATCGGGTGGGTGAAGGTGGGGTCAGGGTCTTGGTGAAAGCCCTCCTGCCAAAGGCGCTGCAGGTCGGGTCCTTCCTGAACCTGCTCTTGGCTACCAGCTCCTGTCACTAAACAAAAGGACAGAGCTGGGGACGCAGGGGGAGGGGGAGAGAGGACATCACGGGAAACTTCAGAGGAGGCTAAACAAATGGTGTGGTTGAGTAACCCCTTCTTACTTGAACATCTAAGGAGAGCAAGGTAGCTAAGACAGTCGGGGAGCATCAGCCAGGCCCAGGCCTCCCCGCTTCAACAAACAGCGCAAACCAAAACAAGGATGAATGAGACGGAGGCACCTCCCTTCTGTGGCCGGGCAACCCAATGGCCATTTATTCTGTTGTCTGCTGAGCAAATAATTATCCCAGATGCTTTGTGCTTGGCCTTGTGTGTGACGGAGAAGAACCAAGATATGAGCTGACCCCTAGGAGCTGCTCTGGGATCTGTTGGAGAGAGGGCAGCAGGGAGGGTGGGCAGAGGAGGCACCCGCTCACCCCACGGCCTGCCCAGTTGGCCTTTGCTCAGCCCCCGGGTGCCTCCTCAGCATCTGTCCTCCACGGCCCTGCCCCTGTGTCTCCGAGCTGACTGTGGCCCTCTCTCTAGGGCTGCATGCCCATCGCAGGGCTGGGCTGGTAGGCCCTACTGAGGAGATCTAAGCCACACCGGGAATCAGCCCAGCCCCACCTCTCCTGCCCTGGCCTCTCTCCTGCCCACTCAAATCCTCTTTTTTTAAAAAAATATTTTTTATTGATTTCGGAGAGGGAAAGAGAGATAGAAACACTGGGGATCAAGACCTGGGCATGTGCCCTGACTGAGAATTGAACCATGACCTCCTGGTTTGTATGTTGACGCTCAATCACTGAGCCACACCGGCCATCGTCATTTCTTTACAGAGCAGCCTTGTGTCTGCATCACCTCCACTGAGTTTTTGTGTTCAAAAGAAAGAATTACTATAGGCCATTAGTCATCAGGCCAGACAGGAGGGAGAAGGGGGTGGAGGGAACGAGGCATCGCAGACAGGGCCCAGGGTGGGCAAAGGTCCCTGTGAAGTGGCATGGAGAGGCTGGGGGCGCATAAGCAGTTCTTCGATGCTCAAGGATGGAGCAAGGAGGGACGAGGGTGAGGCTGAGGAGAGGAGCCCGGGGACCAGATGTGGCCGCTGCACACCCCCTGAGTAAGTGGTGTGTGCTCTACCCTCAGAGCCATGGGGGCACTGAGGACCAAACAGGAGAGTAGCATGAGTAGGTTTGTGCTTTAGAAAGAAACTTCAGGCATTGCGTGGAAGGTGATCAGGAGAAGTGGGAGCCCAGGTGAGTGATCCCGGGTCTGAATCCGGGCAGAGGAGGGAAAGGGAGAGGAGAGGCAGAGGGAAACCACAGGCCTGGCAGGTGACAGACAGAGAAGGCCCTGGGATCTTCCAGGGTCCAGGCCTGGACAGAAGGTGGCACCGAATCCAGCTTCCCCAGACTGTGCTGCCTGGAACCTCCCCACGCCCACCGGTCCAGGCCACAGTCACATGACCTGGCGAGGTGCCGTGTGCTCTAAGAGCCAGCTTGCTCAAGACCATGTGCATTGCCTTTGGTGACAGCATGGCCCCAGGGCCCCCTCCGTCCAATGCCTCTGCCCAAAAGGCTCCGAGCAGGGACTTACTCTCATCCCTC
Source organism: Eptesicus fuscus (assembly GCF_027574615.1). Classification (NCBI taxonomy): domain Eukaryota; kingdom Metazoa; phylum Chordata; class Mammalia; order Chiroptera; family Vespertilionidae; genus Eptesicus; species Eptesicus fuscus. The sequence goes on along the minus strand of NC_072492.1, from coordinate 5,348,772 downwards.
CCGTCCTGCTCCCCACTGACCCGAGGCTCTCCAGCATGAATAACGCACGGCCTATCCCACTTGCCTGATAAGAATGGTATCCTTTGCCCCAAAACTACCCACTTGGTGGCTGCCATGCATGCCGTCCCCTCAGGGTGCCACCTGCACTGCATCTCTAACATGTAGGTGATCTCCCCAAGACGGGACTAGGAGAGAAAGTCACCGCTGGGCTCGTGGCAGAGTATCCTCATTAGTGAACCATTAACCAACCTCCTGGGTCCTTTAGGACTCACAATTGCAAGAGACAGGAAACTCAACTGAAACTGGCATCATCAAGAGAAGAGATGTATTGGTTCATGTAGTGGAAAAGTCCAGAAGCAGCTGGCTTCAGGCATGGCTTGATCCAGCGGACAGGTTGTTCTCTCCACTTGTTGGCACCATTCTTGGCAGGCTCTCTCCCCTTATGATGTAGCAATCCTCTCAAGTAATTACTCATTTTTTATTCACAAATATTTATTGACTGCCGGAAACCAAACATTGAGACATTGGAAGTTAAATGTGAAAAGGGAATCCGGAATGCTTTGGTCAACCTTAATCGCTCTGAATGGTCAGAGCTAGTCACTCATTGTTTAGTTGAGACATTGGTAGATAAAGCAACTCTCACCTGTTAATCATATGTAAATTTTTGCTGATTGTCTATTATTGGAATTTCCTGCCTAAAGGATATGGGTGTATCTCAGAACCCCAATAAAAGGGATGGCAAAGGCCAGAGCAGTGAGTAGTCCTCCCACTAGAGGTGGGCTCCCACCTGGCCCCCCATTTACCCAAATTGATTCTTTTCTAGCTTCTCTTCATTTTGATTGCGGCCTTCTCCAGAAACCGGACCTGAACGGGAACCCTGAAACACGCGGGACGTGACAAGGGATCCCACAATTGACTACCTGTGCCAGGCGCCGGGCCGATGCTGGAGCCGCGGCGGTGAGCAGAGCACGCCGTCACCCCTGCCCTCACGCCCAAGAATGTCTCCAGAAGAAAATGAAAACTCCTGGCAGCTTTGGTGGCTTCCGCAGCGGGAGCTGGGAGGCTGGGAGGCAGCTTCTCATTCCAACCTGGTAAGAAGGGAAGTCTTGGAGTGGACATGCTGGCCCCGTGTCCTGAGTCAGGGGCACCCACTCCTGACAACCCAGCCTGGCCCAGGTCCAGCCCAGCCCAGGTGCAGGGGCAGGCCCCCCTCCCATGAAGAAGGTTGGGGAAATTTGGTAGGAGGTGGGTAGACGAAGGGAAACCCTCTAGTTTGGTCCTCGAGAGGCTTTGAAGTCAGGTCTGAAGAAGGGGGCCCTCCGCTGGAGCCCCCGGGCCTTGGGGAAGGGTCCCCCCAAAGGTAGAGCCCAGCTGCTCTGTGGCCCAGCAGACCCTCCCACCTGTCACCCCGATGGCAGCTGGAGGTCTGGCCTCGGCAAAGCTGTCCTGACCATATTACAGCCATGGTCCCCAACCCACTGTAAACAGACCACATTTACACACGGGCCCCGTGAAGGCGGCTCCTCACAAGGCCATGGGGAGAAGGAAGTCAGGGTGTCCCTCCTGCTCTTTACAGCACGTCAGCCCTGTGCCTGGGGTTCCTTTCCCAGCGGCACCTGTTCAGGGAAGGCAGGGCACCCCAGAGCCAAAGCCAGTCCCCGGAAACCTCAGCAGCCTCCTCCTCCAAACCAAATGCTTCTTGGAGGACACTCCCATTTCACAGGATCACCTGGGGAAACGCTCCTGGATTGAAGAGCCGAGATGAGCTGGTCGGTCCGTCCTTGTTCGCAGTGGCCCCGACCCCCGTGTCCGTGACAGTGGAGGGCGAGGCTTCTCCACGCCTGCCCGGCGCCCCTGCAGCGCTCCACCGGGCGGGGTCCCCTCCCCGGGACTGTCCCTGCCCCGCTCTGGGAAGGGACTCGGCGTTCCCCGCGAGGGGCTTTAACGCCGATCTGCTTAGTCACCAAGAGGAGCCCACACAGACCCGGGCCTCTGGCGGGTGGGGTGCTCTTTGCCGCGCTGCCGGGCGGAGAGCTTCTGCTTTGACCGCTGGTTTTCCGGATCGCCCAGTTCCTGTGTTGGGCGTGTGGACACAGCCGGCGGCTGTGAAGCAGAGCGAGACCGAGACCAAGTCCTAGCACCTTCACGCGGGTGTAGGCACGCGTGTTCGCTGCGGCGTCTGGCCGCGATCCTGTGTGCTCTGCGCTCTCCTTCGCCCACCTGGCCCTTCTGTCTCCCCGAGGGGCTCAGTTCATGGTCCACGCCCCCCCCCCTACACACACACACACACACACACACACACACACACACACACACACACACACTGTTCCTCTCGCACACAGCAGTGCCTCCCACGGAGCCCCAAGTGTCCTCACGGTTTCCCCCAGTGTGCACTGCGGAGTCAGTGCCTCGCGTTTGTGCCTGTCGTCCAGGGGGAGCATTTGCATGCGCTGGGCTCACAGGCCTGCGTAGCACGGGTCCCCAACTGAATCCTCCAGCCCCAGCTTCCCTCCCCTCCGCACACCCCCAAGTTCTCCCCAGCCTTGCTTCCCCTCCCCCGTGTGCATTAGTGTCCTCGGGCTGCTGTGACAAATGTCACAGACTGGGGGCTCAAAACGACCCAGATGTGTTCTCTCCAGGTCGGAAGGTCAGAGGTCTGCAGCTGGTCAGTCACTGGGCGGAAACGGGGGTGTCGGCAGGAGTGTGTCCCCAGGAGGGCCTCCTGCTCCTCAGCCGCTGCCATCCTTGCTCTATGGCTCGTGGCCAGGTTACCCGAACTCTGCCTGCTCCGGCGCATTGCCCTCTGTGTGTGTGTGTGTGTGTGTGTGTGTGTGTGTGTGTGTGTATGTGTGTGTGTGTGTGTGTGCGTGTGTGTGTGTGTGTGTGTGTGCGCGCGCTCCCCTCCACCTCTCATATAAGGAACCCACGGGGATAACCCAGGGTAACCTCCATCTCAAATGCTTCATCCAATCCCGTCTTCTGCTATCTAAGGTCACAGTGACAGCTTCTGGGGTGGGGCCTGCGGAGGGCACGGCTGGGGTTCCAGTTCCTCTGTGATGAACCCCTTTTGTTTCTGACCCTGGACATCTGAGAGGCTAGCGCTGGCCTCCTTACAAGGGGGAAATCCCACCATGTTTAGAGCAGGCGTCCTCAAACTACGGCCCGCGGGCCACAGGCGGGTGTTTCTGCCGTCTTGTTTTTTTACTTCAAAATAAGATATGTGCAGTGTACATAGGAATTTGTTCATAGTTTTTTTTTTAAACTATAGTCCGGCCCTCCAGCGGTCTGAGGGACAGTGAACTGGCCCCCTGTTTAAAAAGTTTGAAGACCCCTGATTTAGAGTCTAAGTCAGCTGCTGTTCTCGGCCACCATTAGACCCCCGACGCCTCTCCCCTCTCCCCTCCCACAGCCAGCGGAGCCCAGTTCTGCCCAGGCGTCTCCTCTCCTACCCTCTCTACTTCACCCAGTGTATCACTCTAACGGAGACCCCAGGGCTTCTCCCTCACAGCCACACTGATGCCCTCTTCCCTTCCGCAGGTCAGTCACTCTCCCGTTTTTTTATTACCACCTGACAGCTGCGTAGGGCGTGTGAAACCAGTGTGGGCAGGGCCTCCAGGGGGCTGGGGGATCCCTTCCTAGCCTCTGGGGGGATGGGGGATCCCTTCCTGGCCTCTGGGGGGGGGGATGGGGGATCCCTTCCTGGCCTCTAGGGGGATTGTTCCTGGCCTCTGGGGGGGATCCGTTCCCGGCCTCCTTTAGCTTCTGGTGGCTCCAGGAGGCCCTTGGTTTGCGGCCTCATCACTTGTCTGTCTGACTTCACCTGGGTCCCTTCTGTGTATAATTTAAAAGCTCTGCACATATACAGCTCCTCCTCCTCCTCTTTATGTTGATGTTACAACTTACGTTTTTATACATTGTGGGTCCAATAACACAGTTTATCTTTAAGTATTTGTATTTTAAATCATGGAGAAAATAAAAATAACAATACTGGCTTTTATATTTGCTCATGTATTTACATTTACTAAAGATCTTTATTTGTTTATACACATTCATGTGGCTGGAGCATTCTGTCATTTTGATCTGAAAGACTCCCTTGAGCATTTCTTTTAGGGCAAATCTAGTAACAAACTACCTCAGCTTTTGTTATTTGGGAATGTTTTTTATTTCTTCCTCCTTTTTGAAGGACAGTCTTGCTAAATATGGAATTATTTTCTCTTTCAGCATTTTATTTTTTTAAAATATATTTTTACTAGATGTCTGGTGCACAAAATTCATGCATGGGGGTGGGTCCCTCAGCCTGACCTGCACCCTCTCCAATCTGGGAGCCCTGACGGCTTAGGTCCACTCCCATTAGTTCTTGGCTCTCTGCGGGGCTTGGCCACTCCATGCCCACTTGCCCAGAGGCTTTCTGCGGCCAGGGTGGGACACTTGCCTCATTGTGGGCTTGATCTCCAGTTGGTGATTCTCTCTCACCAATGGTGTTTCTGTTCTCTCTCCCACTTCCTTCCTCTCAAAAATCAATGAAAATATATTAAATTTAAAAAAAAAAAGAAGAAGAATGAATAAAACAAAGCAAAAAGCAGCCGGTGGGTGGTGGGAACCAGCTGCGGAAAAGCAATGCCTCCTGGTGGGGCCCATGCCCGGCCCTGGCAGGAAAGATGGCACACTGGGCTGGGTGATCTGAGGAGTGCGTGTGACATCAGGGCTGCTCACACAGCTGCTGCGGAGGAGAACGGACATCACGGCGCCTGGGCGCTGGCAAGGCAGCTCCTCACCATCTCGGGCCTGAGGAGTGAGGGGACAGCCACTGGGGACCTGGTCACAGCAAGGCCTCAGCCAGGAGCCTGGTCACAGCAAGGCCTCAGCCAGGAGGGAGCCTGGGCATACATTCTTCTATCTCAGCCCCCACCCCTCCACCCACCCCGCCATTTCCCAGGGGCAAAGGAACCTCTGGCCCAGAGCAGGGTGCCCTGTGGAGGAGGGATTTGGAATCAGCCCAGGACCTTGACGCCTCGGGAAACAAGTCACAAACCAATGTGGGCATCAAACCGCTGTCATCTGTAGGAACAGCGATCGGCCGTCCTCGGAGATTCGCAGAGGGCTCCTCCTGCATGGCGGTGCTCCCTGCAGTGACGTGCTACGCATGCACGCGGGGGGGGGGGGGGGCGTGCTGGGGGTGCGCCTGAGGCTGGCGGTCCTCACCCCCTGGCGCAGCTGGGGCGCAGCGCTGGGAAGCGTTTCTTTCCTCCAGGTGGAGACCTCCAGCCACCCTGACGGGGACTTCTAAGCCCGCCGTGCGTTGCCCGGGAGTGGCAGCCTCCGGGCTGGCCCACGCCCAGCTCTGGCCAGGAGCTCCCTGCGCAGGGAGGGGCTCCCTCGCTGCACCAGACATCCCGAGACCTGGGCGGCCTTCGGGGTTCTGGGACGCGCGGGGGTGGGGAGCGCCGCCGAAGCCCAAGCGGACCGGCAAGTCTCCTTCTCCGCGCGTTGCGGTGAACGGCCGGCCGCGTCGGCCCCATCGGCGGCTCCCGCCACCCCGCAGCTCTCAGAGCGCCCCCTTGCGGGCGGGCGCGGAGCCGCGGCCCCAGGGCGCAGGCAGCTAGCAGCCGGGGCCGGCCGCCCGGCTGGCTGAAGGGTTGGGGTGGGGGAGGTTGTACGGTTCTGGTGACAGGACCTGGGGCACCAGGCCACCGGCTCGGCAGCCCCAGGAAATGAGGCCGTTGCAGGGAGTAGTGGTGGGACACGGACCAGGGACGCTGGGGTCCCCCAGGCGGAGCGGGCGGGGAACGCGAGCAGCTGCGGGCGCCTCGCTCCGGAGCCCTGAATCCGAAACTCCAGGCGTTAGATATCGCGGGGGCTCTTTGGCTCAAGTCTCCTATTTTTCACGTGTGTGTGTCTGGGGGGAGGGGGGAGGGCTTAGGGTCAGAGTGGCGCCGGGGGAAGCGTGGAAGGGGACGCCCCGCCGGGCAGCCCTGGCCGTCCTAGAGGGCTGCCTGCGGGAGCGGGCCCCTCACGGGCCCAGGTGAGCAACCCCATCAGCTAATCCCCAGCAATCCAACCGAACTCAGCCGTGAGCCTTGCAGGTGTGCTGGAACTGAATCGGCTCCTCTCTAGATTTCCCGCGTGCAAACATGTTCACTAAGTTGAGCGGGGAAGACTCGCCCCGGGTTTGGGCGGCGGCGCTTTCCTGCCGGCCCCGCGTGGGAGAACGCAGTGCCGCGGGGCTGAGGTTCCGGGCAGAGACTCAAACGGTCCACCTTCAGCTTCGCCACGGCTCCGTCCAGGGTTGGGCCCCGGTTCCGCATCTGCAAGAAGGGGACGATGGGACTGCTGGTTTTTGCCAAGGGCAGAGCCCGCAGCGTCAGCCTCGCGTGGGGATTTCGAGGCTCAACCTGGGACTGGAGAGCTCAGCGGGCGGACCAGCCCAGGGGGCTGATGGGCCAAAGCGTCGGGTAGCGGCCCAGGCCCTGCTCCGCTGCCGCTTCGCACTCCACCGGGAGCCACTCTGACCCAGACGACCGCCGACCAGGTCCTCAGAAGCCCCTGGGCGCCCCGAGCCCCGCGCGCCGCCCTGGTGCGCGCTGGCGGGGGGACTGCGCGCTGCGGGTCTCCGGGCGGTTTCCGACGCCCACGTCTCCGATTCCATTCCTTCCCTCCCTGCACCGGAGAGAAGGATCCTAAATAGATCCGGTGGCCTCCATTTGTAACTGCTTACACCCCCTCCCCCTGTTACACTAGACTTTGCTAACCCTCCAGACAGAGACCATTTTTATTAGGATCACCAAAATGTTTTTTAAAACCATGATTGACACCCATCCGGGCCTGAAGTTAGACACATGGAAGCTACGATCCTTCTGAACACAACACAAATCAGCAACCACTACCGCCCTCCTCCCCAAACCCACAAAAGTCAGCACTCGGGGCCGCCTAAAGACGGAAGACGATAACTTCATTCCCCCCGAAATAACGTGATTTGAAGACACACTCTTTGGAGACACTAACGTTCCCCTCTCATATTTCCAAAATAAAGGGTCGGGCTAATGCTCAGAAACATATTCTCATCACACACACACACACGCACGCAAAAAAGGGTGGTGGTGGTGGTGGTGGTAAATTACTTCTTTCCAAGAACAAACACAACATCCCAGCGACGGGGAAAAGAAAAGCTGGAAAAAATTCCCCCTGCGAATGTAAAAGGCGGAGGAAAATCCTTTATCGGAATTATTTCTCCCTCAACAGTTTTGTAGGAAAGTATCTGGGGCTCAAAGTTGTTGCAAAAAGGTGGCGCGGAGCACAGCCCGGGGGCGGTCCCGTAGGTTGACCGCTGGGTTATCGGAACCCCCCGGGTCGTGGCCGCCGCGTTAGGGCACGTTTGCGAGCCTGAGGCGCCCGTGGCCTACGTCCCGGCTTTCTCAGTGCGCTCCCGGCTGAGCAGGACTTCGGGACTTAGGGCACTCGGAGACATTTACTAAAAGGAAAAAGCAAGAGTGTTCGGGCTGGCGGCCGAGGCCAGCCGCGGACAGCGCGGCAGAGGGACGGGGCTCAGGTCGGTTCCGCCGTGTCCGCCGCGGGCCGTGAACTGCCACTGGGCGGCGGCTCTGGGCGCCTAGCCTCGTGGGCGACACTCCACCCGGGCTGCCGCTGGGTGGGAATCGGAAGGAACGCTCTGTCCCGGAACAGCCCGCACGCCCGCCGACCCGCCGGGCCAGGTTGCAGGCATCTAAACCTTCTGAACAGCAAGGGATGGACTTGAGCATCCTGAGCCTCCGCATTCCGAGCGCCGGGAGAGAATGCAGCGGGGCGCTGCACCCCTGCCCGCGCTTCCCGCCGCCAGCCACGGCGCCCCCGCCCCCGCCCCCGCCCCGAGGGTACTTTTCCGGAAGAGACCGGGAGAGAGGCTTCCAGTGGACTCTATATTAAGTAAATGCAACTCAGTGGTCGGTTTTTAAAGTTTGACATAAATTGGTGAGAAAACAACAGCACCTAATAATTAGTGTAACAGGTCAGCAAACCACACCGTCTTCTAAATGAAGGTGAATGGGCTTTATTATTTACTCAGGGAAAAGGGAGGATTGAACCTTTTCTTCAACTTAATGTCCCAACAAACTCATATCCCGACAAAACTTTCTACACGTGACTTTCACACTCACTTTCCCACCAGGAAACATTTTTACCAGCCTTTAACTCCCTGTTAATGTCCCCCTCCCCCTTCGCCCTCATCTTTCTCCAGAAGTTTGGACAACTGGGGAAGATTTTTTTTTTCTGAGGGCAGTTTGTACCGATCCCAGCTAACCCGGCCGACCTAGAGAGATCAACTCCTGGCAAAGAATAAGAAAGAAAGATATTTAAAAAAAAATCTGACAGCAATTTCCAAATATGCTTTCCACTTGAACTTCATAAACCGCCTACCCTCCCCACACCCCCAGCCCATGGATGGTTTGAGGTCTGCATTCATGTCCCGCCTGACTATCGCTTCTCCAACCCCTTCCCTACTGCGCAACACACACACACACACACACACACACACACACACACGTCGGGAGCCCGCCCACGAAACAACTGGATGGGACTTGCGTCCCGACAGATGGGCCAGGACAGCGAGTGCGGAAATGCGCGCGGGTGCCGAAGTGCACCACTCGGTGGGGTCTGTCCTCTTCCAGCGCTGGGTTCTGCCGGCATCCTTCTTCCCTCGGCTCCTGTCACCAGTCCCTGGCTCCGCCCTTCTGATGCTGCAGCCAATAGAAGCCCCCGACAACTTTCCTCCGCCCCAAACCCTTTCCACACCCCCACTTTCCGGGAGCTGGTTGGCTGCTGAAGCCTCTGCAAAGCTGCCGTATTTGCATGGTGGTGCTGGTTTCTGGTAGGTGGAGCGGCCTGTCACTCCCGGTGGCCGGGCCCGCCCACCCCACCTCGGTCTCTACTCTTCCTGCGCAGTTCTCCTTCGCAGCCTCAGCGAGGAAGTGCCGGGGCTGCTCTCGGGAGCAGTTCGCTGGGCAGCGAGGAGGCAGCCCCGGGCAGCGGCCGTACGCACCGTCCGAGCGGCCAGGACGCGGGAGTGCAGCGTTCTCCTGCCCCAGAGCGGGCCGTCGCGCCGTCAGAGCCGTCCTCAGGCCGGCAGTTGCCGCCACCCGACTTTCGATCCAGTTGCGGCTCCTCCCGGGCAACATGTCAAAAGCCGCGGCCGCTACAGCTGCTGCCGCCACCTGGGGAAGAGCAGCGGGAGCAGCAGCGGTGGCCCCGGGCGCACGGGTGCAATAAACCCACCCACCGGGCGTCCGGAGGGCCAAGGAACCCTCTTCGCGCTCGCGGCTCCGGCGGGACCAGTGCCATGTGCTGAGCCATGCCCCTCGCCGCGCCCGCGGGCAGCGCATGGGGCAGCGCCTGAGCGGCAGCCGATCCTGCCTCCATGTCCCCAGCTGGCTTCTGCCCCAGCCGCAGGCGCCCCCGCCGCCGGTGAGGAGGAAGCTCGCGCTGCTCTTCGCCATGCTTTGCATCTGGCTCTACATGTTCTTGTACTCGTGCGCCGGCTCGTGCGCCGCCGCGCCGGGGCTGCTGCTGCTGGGCTCGGGGTCCCGCGCCGTCCACGACCCGCCAGCCCTGGCCACGGGTCCCGACCGGCCTTTCCCGAGGCTGCTGTTCCAAACAGTACCAGCCACCCCGTTGGCTGCGGCCCAGGAGAAGGCCGAGGGCGCCACGAGCCAAGAGGAGCAGAGTCCCGAGGCGCCGGACTCCCCCAGCCCCATCTCCAGCTTCTTTAGCGGGTCCGGCAGCAAGCAGCTGCCGCAGGCCATCATCATCGGCGTGAAGAAGGGCGGCACGCGGGCGCTGCTCGAGTTCCTGCGCGTGCACCCCGACGTGCGCGCCGTGGGCGCCGAGCCCCACTTCTTCGACCGCAGCTACGACAAGGGCCTCGCCTGGTACCGGTGAGTTTCCCGACAGGGCCGGGGCCAGAGGCGCCAGCTGCTACCCAGAACGGGGGAGGAGGGAGACGTGGCTTGTGCTGGGGAAGCGACAGGGGTACAGTCTCGAACCCCCGAACCCCCGGGGGCGGAGAGGGGCAGAGAACGAATGCGTGGTGCTCGCCCGCCGCGGGGAGAACCCCACCCCAGCGCGGTACCGAGTGTTTGGGGGCGGAGGGGGGTACTTGCCACAACCCATAGAAACTTCTCGAGCAGCTCTGGCAGCTCAGTGGCCCACGGCACCCTAGAAATAATCAGGAGAGCTCTCCGCAAAGAAGGGGTACAGCGACTGAGATGGCGCTCCGGGAAGCACGCACCCCTCTGACGGCGGCCGCGTCCCACGGGAATCGATGCCGTGTTGCTGGTGTTGGATTCGGGGGCTCGGACGCGCTGCGCCCCGCCGGCCGCGGCCTCCGCGCGGACCAACTTCTCCACAGCTCGGGCTCCCCTTCTGGGGGTGTGGGTGGGAGTGACGGCGTCCCGCTCGGGCCGCGGGGAGTCTGGTCACGTTTTTGTTACAGTCCTCCCTGCTGGAATCCGAACCCGAAGAGGGTCAAACTCGCTTCTCCGGAGGCAGCTCGGGCTGGGAGGGTGAGCTGGGCGGGCGGCCCGCGCCTCCGCCTGGCGGACGGGCGGGCGCGCGGCGCGCGGCGGCGGATCGTGGAGCGGTGCTGGTCCCTGTCGGGCAAAGGCGCGCACTGCAGCGGCCGGAGGGAGCGGCGCGCGGCTGGCTGGGCATCCGGGCGACCCCGGCACGGCCGCCGGTTTCCGCCTTCCCGGCTTGGGTGCTGGTCTCCACCGGCCCTGGACACGTCGGGGTGCGAAGAATATTGGGGGCCCGTTGAATAAGAAATGTGCGTTTCCGAAAACTCGGTTCTTGAGTCGGTTGTGGGTCCGGTTCCAAAGGGACGGGTAACCAGGACCTCCGCCAACGCCTCCCGCCGCTGCCTGTTTTTGGGGTGAGCGGTTGGGTTGGTCCAGCTTCCGGTGAGACGCGGGAGAGCCGAGGGTCCAGACTCCCGCCTTCCTTCGGAAACTTCGTCGCCAGCCATCCTCTCCCCACCTCTTCCCCCTCCCGTCACCGGCGAGACTCTGCCTTCTCCCGGGCAGCCCTCCAGGCCCTAGGAGCCTCCTAGAGGCTCGGGACTCAGAAAACCAACCGGGAGAATCGACCGAACTTCACTCCCGGCCCCCAACCCCCTTTCGGCCCCTGGGGAAGAGATAAAAAGGGGCTGACCCAGGAGATTAAAGCCGCTGTCCCCAGCCTCGTCCCCTCCCCCCCCCCTTTGTCCTTGATGTTTTCATTGTCCGCAGTTGCCCCAGTCCCGAGGGTTAGCCAGCCCTGGCAGTCGCCCTCCCCACCGTCCCGGTCCTGGACCCCGGCTGTTAAGAAGGACGCCCGGACGCCCGTCTGGCTCTGGCCGGTCGCTAAGTCGGGCCGAGCCCCAGTGCTCCCTCGGTGCAGGGGGGGCGAGCGCTTTTCCGCGGAGCGGAGAGGCGGGGTGCGCTGGGGCGGGCAGGTGCTGGCTGGCACGTGGGGCCGCTCGGACTGTTCGCTATTGTCATCGATCCTATTGTTGTTATTCTGCCACCGCCCCTCCACTCCCGGTGCGACCCCGGCCCGGCGGCAGGGATCACTGGTGCCCTTCCAGCTGAAAGCCGCCGGAGGCCGGAGGCGCCCGGAGTGTGCGGAGATCAGACACGCGGGCCGGGCCGGGCCGGGCCGGGAGGACTGGCAGGAACTAGCCGGATCGCCCACGTCACCGGCTTTGAAAGCACCTGGCAGCCTGTGGAAATCCCCACAGGAAGATTCACGCGGCCTCTTAGGCTCCTGCCCTCCACCTGCTCCGTTCCTTTGATTGACTCCAAACCGCGGAGTCAAGGACGAAGTGGCTCTGGACACCCGAGCGCAGCGGGGAGTAGGGGCGGGACGGGTGTCCGGGGCCGCGTAGTGAGCGAGGCCGCCGGGCGTGGGGGCCGCGAGGGCTGGGGCCGGGACGCCGGAGGCGGGAGGTTCCTCAGCCCCCCGCCCCCCCAGCATCTCCCTAAACGGAGGAGCCGGGCTGTGCGGTCCAGGAGGCCCAAGGCCCGCGGCTGCGACCCCTGGACCGCGCGGCGGGAGGAGCACGCGGGGGGCGCCGCAGGTCCCCTCCAGCTCGGCGCTCCGGGCTGCGCCAGCACACGCCGGCTGCGGGGCTAGCGGATATTTTTAAGGAAAAAGAAAAAAAGAACTATTTTAAATGCTTTAATTAACATATTTTACTTAATGAAGAATTTTCGGGATGTCTGGGCAAATGTGTAGACTTACAATTGTTTTGAAAGCGGCCGTTTTAATTTTCTGTAAGGACCCCGGAGGGGACGTCTGACCCAGATGCTTGTGCTAAAACCCGGTGCCAGGGAGCACCCTTCGCCCTCCCGGCTGGGCAAGCCCTGGTGCTCGCCAGAGGTGCGTGTCCCGGTATCTCCCCGCGGTCCGTGCAGGCAGGCAGCACAAATAGTAATTTACCGGAGAGAGTTGCAGTCAGACACGTGGTTCAAACGAGTCCTCGCAGCTAGAAAATAGGAGAGGGGGAAAACATTTTGAAAGCATTTAGGCATTTTGAAGGCATGATAAAACTATGGGCCTGGATGGTTGAACCCGACTGTCGGCATCATAATTCGCTGGAGAAGCAGATCTTGGCTCTCTCTGTGCCAAGTCCTCAATGGGTTTAATCGATTGGTACCCAGTCCTTCTAGTGGCCCGACCGGCAGCCTGGGCCTGGGCGGATTTGCATGAAGTCTCCGAAATTGACTGCAGTTCCTTCCCTCGGCCAGAACTGTTGTGGGATTGACGGTTGTGGGTTCGAGGCGACCATGGTCACAGCGAGGCGGAGCTGACCTGGCCACCAGCCGGGGAGCAGAAGCTTTCTGCCGCTGCCCTACCTGCTTAAAAATCAAGTGCGCCCTTCCCCGCGGCCCATCTGCCCCGGAACCTGAGGATGTCTTAGTCTGGGATAAGGCTCTTGTGGGTTTGCTTTTCCAGCTTATTCTCCAGCTCTCTTCCTCAGTCAGGCCTCAAACTGGGCATGTGCTGTGAGCACACACCAGGCCCCCAGCTTCTGTGGCAGGCGGTGGTGTGGGGAGAACTCTGGGCTGAGCCTCCCAGATGCCGGGGTGGAGAAAGCACACACCTGCACACCTAGGCTCCGAATACTGACTTTGCCTCTTTGATTCGGTGGAAGTTTGGTAGATTTTCACAAATGTTAATGATAGCCGGTTGGGAAGTGAGTTAGCCAAAGAGTGTGATTATTAATTTTTACCTAGAAATGTGCCGTAAACTTTCCAGAGCAGAAACTCATTCCCCATCTTGACTCTTCTTTTCATTGTGGTTGCACAAAATAACCTGACATTAATAATATGGCCACGTAAAAAAAAAAAAAGTGTGTGTGTGTGTGTGTGTGTGTGTGTGTGTTTATAATGCTGGTAGGTAACATTCCTGAATGTTTTCCCAATGTGCCCGGTACTGTTTCAAATGTTACAGAATTAGCAAATGTATTCCTTAGTACAACCCTATGAAGTAGGTGCTTTCATAGATGAAAAAACACAGGCACAGAGAAGTTAAGCAACTTGCCCAAGTTGTCCCAGCTAGTCAATGGCAAGCTAATATACTAACCTCGGCAGCCCTGCTCCAGGCCACTCTGCCATGCTCCCTCGCTTAAGTGACCAAAAAACATGATGGTGGTGATATATGATGTTTTCAAAACTGGGTTGGCTTTAAAAGAGCTTGCGTTTTCCAATGTACGCCGCGACCTCAGTGGGCATTGCTCACTTCGTCATTCACTTTAAAAAAGTATCAGCTTCAGAACAGGCTCGTTGCTTGGCCAAAGTGGGTTTATGACTAGAGTGAGGATAATTACATCACCACGGCAGTTTCTTTTCTCTGCCTGGACTGGACAGTTAGAGTCAAAGGAGTCATTAAAATGACAAAAATATCCCTCAAGTGTAAAGGCTGAGAAAACAACGCAGGTCCCTGCGGAGAATAGATTTATTCTCTTCCATTTGCCCCCTTGTAAGGCTGGGAGGTGTGGAGGACATGGGGTTAAAAGAGATGCTCTAAAACTCTGGGAGTGAATTTATTCACTTAAAAGAAATACAGTGCCACGAGTCAAGAGAAAACTTATATTTAACTGGAAGACAGTTGTAACCAAACTTGGAGTAGATTTCTTTAGACTTAGATTTTGAAACCCAGTAACTTCAGAAAATCTCCCTCCTGAAAGCTAGTAGCTGAAAGTAGCAAGTTTTCCTACATTTTAAATTTAATAATAAATGCTGAGAAATCTAATTTCTCCCCTATTTTCCTAGTCTATTTCTAACAACTTGGTGGCAAAGACTGTTTTCCTCTTCATGAAGGGATATTTGAGATAAGATCTGATTGGGGATAATCCTTTTTGAAGTAATTGTACTTTCAGTCCTGGTGCTTAAACCAAGTATGTAACTCACTTCAGGCTCCTGGGTGAAGATCAGAATTCTACATTTATATGCAACAATTTGAAATATGAACCATCATGTTACAAAGCTGTCAAGATTTATTAGCAAGACGGTGTAGCATGTGTTGGACTCTGTTTTTAATTAGGCACCTAAATTAGACCATAAAATGGTTGATTAATCTTTTACAAGTTGAGGGGAAAATATAACATAAATTAACCTAATCATAAGTGTTTTCCCAGATGCTCTCAGTTAATAAAATAGTCAATATTTAATAGCAGCCTATTTGTTTTAAATAAATAAAATGCTGAAATGTGTGAATTTAAATTACACGTATTATTTTCCAAATGATATGTTATTATTTAACAGGTCTCTAAAAATTAGGTTATGCCCATGTCTTAAAAACTATTTATTAAAAGAGAGTGCTGCAAATTGACTAAGCTGACAAGGGTAAATTTTGCCTTTTTAATGGAGCCTGATTATTGAAAATTTACAATTTAATATAGACTAATATTTATAAAAGACACTTCCAGCTAAAGTTTTGTTATTTGAAATTGTAAAGTGACCTGTCACAGCTTCTGTTTTTCTAGTTCGGTGTTTTATTTTTGTTTGAAGAAAAACTTTGAGCTATTTTGAAAAATCAGTATGTCACAAAACCTCATTCCAAATTTGTATGCCGATTTACCTTTCTGTTTAAAAACATGTGGGACATAAGGTTTTCTGATTTTATAAGAATCACTAAAACTATTTAGAATTAAAAGTGCAGCAGGAGTTTTAAAGGAAACCCATCAGTCAGTGCTATGAATCAGGGAAGTGGCATTTATTTCAAGCTCAGAGCTGAAATGCTACTTGACTAGACTGCTTGTCTGCTGTGTCCTGTCAGTAGTTTCTGAATACTTTCTATTCTCACTCTATGAACATGGAAATGAAGTTGACTGACAGAAGCACAAAATGTCCACTTTACAGGCAGAGCATAATGAACATTGCTGCTGCTGTGAATAGAGTTAGTTTCCAAATACGGTGCTATCTCTCTCATTTAACAGTCTGTGATTTCAGACAGTAAGGGACATTTCATCCCCGGCTGTTGGGATAGCCAGGAATCCCAGCAAAATGAATTCCCCAACTATGTGGCACATTTTCAAGGGTAATGAGTACAAGCTGCTGCCTACCTCAAATGAAAACATTTCCCATGATGGAAAAGAAATGAGATACTGATACCTTTGAAAACTTCTTGTAAGTAGAGCATGAAACTTTTAAAAAATATTTTAAACATTACCTGCTAGAACTCCCATGTTCTTCTGAAACAGTACCAAAATCTAACAACAAATTAAACAGATGTTAGTGTTTCTTGGATTTTCTTTCTGATTTTAGATTTGGGGAAAAGTTCAGGAAGTGAGGAGCAATTACTCGCTTAATAATATGATAATAAATAATTTTCATTGCAGTCAAGAGGCTCTGAGTTAAAATACTGCCAAATACTAATAGACCCCCTCATTAATTTTCTTTGTAGAGATACGAGTGCAGGTAATTTTCTATAAGTTATATCTGTATTTTAAATTCTTCCTTTATTTTTTTTTTATTTTTATTTTTATTTTTTTTTTTATTTTTTAATTTCTTTATTGATTAAGGTGTCACATATTTGTCCTCATCCCCCCATTCCCATCCCACCCCTCTCCCCACGCATGCCCCAGTCCCCTGTTGAACTTAACCGTTGGATAGGCTTATATGCATGCATACAGGTCCTTTGGTTGAACTCTCCCGCTCCCCCCACCCTCCCCCTACCCTCCCCTATCCTCCCTCTGAGGCCCGATAGTCCGATCGATGCCTCCTTGCTTCTGGTTCTGTTCTTGTTCCTCAGTCTATGTTGTTCATCATTTCCTCTAGATGAACGAGATCATATGTCACTAGATATATACTAATAAGAACTGAATGTGAGACGAACAATAATATTTATGCTGACAGGCAAATGAATCAATCTGTAGCGAGCTTCCCCCTGGACCAACAGTTCTTTTGAGACCCAATTTCGATGTCCAGTAGTTCCTTATGTGTACATGTCAGCACTGACCCCTCAGCTCTGGATGGTGGACAAATGGTGGTAACGGAGGTCCGACTCCCTCTGGTTTGGTCTCGGCCGAACCCAGGGGCACGGCGTCACCTAGACTAAGGGGCACGTGGCCTCACCCATACCCAAGGGGCACGTGGTCTCACCCGGGCCTGGGACCCAGCCTCACCCGGATGGATCCAGGGGCGCACGGCCTCACCCGGACCCAGGATCTGGCTTCACCCGTACCCAGGGACGCTTGGCCTCTCCCAGACCCAGGGGCACGTGGCCTCACCCGGGCTTAGTTGCACAAGGCCTCACCTGGATCCAGGGACACATGGTCTCTCCCGGACCCAGGGACGCTTAGCCTCTCCCAGACCCAGGGGCACGTGGCCTCACCCGGGCCTAGGTGCACGAGGCCTCATCCGGATCCAGGGACACATGGTCTCACCCGGACCCAAGGACGCTTGGCCTCTCCCAGACCCAGGGCCACTTGGGCTCACCCGGGCCTAGGTGCACGAGGCCTCATCCGGATCCAGGGACGCATGGTCTCACCCGGACCCAGGGACGCTTGGCCTCTCCCAGACCCAGGGCCACTTGGGCTCACCCGGGCCTAGGTGCACGAGGCCTCACCCGGATCCTGGGACACATGGTCTCACCCGGACCCAGGGATACTTGGCCTCTCCCAGACCCAGGGCCACTTGGGCTCACCCGGGCCTAGGTGCACGAGGCCTCACCCGGATCCAGGGACACATGGTCTCACCCGGACCCAGGGATACTTGACCTCTCCCAGACCCAGGGCCACTTGGGCTCACCCGGGCCTAGGTGCACGAGGCCTCACCCGGATCCAGGGACACATGGTCTCACCCGGATCCAGGGACGCTTGGCCTCTCCCCGACCCAGGGCCACTTGGGCTCACCCGGGCCTAGGTGCACGAGGCCTCACCCGGATCCAGGGACACATGGTCTCACCCAGACCCAGGAACGTTTGGCCACTCCCAGACCCAGGGCCACTTGGGCTCACCCGGACCTAGGTGCACGAGGCCTCACCCGGATCCAGGGACACATGGTCTCACCCGGACCCAGGGATACTTGACCTCTCCCAGACCCAGCGCCACTTGGGCTCACCCGGGCCTAGGTGCACGAGGCCTCACCCGGATCCAGGGACACATGGTCTCACCCGGACCCTGGGACGCTTGGCCTCTCCCCGACCCAGGGCCACTTGGGCTCACCCGGGCCTAGGTGCACGAGGCCTCACCCGGATCCAGGGACACATGGTCTCACCCGGACCCAGGGACGCTTGGCCTCTCCCAGACCCAGGGCCACTTGGGCTCACCCGGGCCTAGGTGCACGAGGCCTCATCCGGATCCAGGGACGCATGGTCTCACCCGGACCCAGGGACGCTTGGCCTCTCCCAGACTCAGGGCCATTTGGGCTCACCCGGGCCTAGGTGCACGAGGCCTCACCCGGATCCAGGGACACATGGTCTCACCCGGACCCAGGGATGCTTGGCCTCTCCCAGACCCAGGGCCACTTGGGCTCACCCGGACCTAGGTGCACGAGGCCTCACCCGGATCCGGGGACACATGGTCTCACCCGGACCCAGGGACGCTTGGCCTCTCCCAGACCCAGGGCCACTTGGGCTCACCCGGGCCTAGGTGCAAGAGGCCTCATCCGGATCCAGGGACGCATGGTCTCACCCGGACCCAGGGACGCTTGGCCTCTCCCAGACCCAGGGCCACTTGGGCTCACCCAGGCCTAGGTGCACGAGGCCTCACCCGGATCCTGGGACACATGGTCTCACCCGGACCCAGTGATGCTTGGCGTCTCCCAGACCCAGGGCCACTTGGGCTCACCCGGGCCTAGGTGCACGAGGCCTCACCCGGATCCAGGGACACATGGTCTCACCCGGACCCAGGGACGCTTGGCCTCTCCCCGACCCAGGGCCACTTGGGCTCACCCGGGCCTAGGTGCACGAGGCCTCACCCGGATCCAGGGACACATGGTCTCACCCAGACCCAGGAATGTTTGGCCACTCCCAGACCCAGGGCCACTTGGGCTCACCCGGGCCTAGGTGCACGAGGCCTCACCCGGATCCAGGGCCACATGGTCTCACCCGGACCCAGGGATACTTGACCTCTCCCAGACCCAGGGCCACTTGGGCTCACCCGGGCCTAGGTGCACGAGGCCTCACCCGGATCCAGGGACACATGGTCTCACCCGGACCCAGGGACGCTTGGCCTCTCCCCGACCCAGGGCCACTTGGGCTCACCCGGGCCTAGGTGCACGAGGCCTCATCCGGATCCAGGGACACATGGTCTCACCCGGACCCAGGGACGCTTGGCCTCTCCCCGACCCAGGGCCACTTGGGCTCACCCGGGCCTAGGTGCACGTGGCCTCATCCGGATCCAGGGACGCATGGTCTCACCCGGACCCAGGGACGCTTGGCCTCTCCCAGACCCAGGGCCACTTGGGCTCACCCGGGCCTAGGTGCACGAGGCCTCACCCGGATCCAGGGACACATGGTCTCACCCAGACCCAGGGATGCTTGGCCTCTCCCAGACCCAGGGCCACTTGGGCTCACCCGGACCTACGTGCACGAGGCCTCACCCGGATCCGGGGACACATGGTCTCACCCGGACCCAGGGACGCTTGGCCTCTCCCAGACCCAGGGCCACTTGGGCTCACCCGGGCCTAGGTGCACGAGGCCTCATCCGGATCCAGGGACGCATGGTCTCACCCGGACCCAGGGACGCTTGGCCTCTCCCAGACCCAGGGCCACTTGGGCTCACCCGGGCCTAGGTGCACGAGGCCTCACCCGGATCCTGGGACACATGGTCTCACCCGGACCCAGTGATGCTTGGCCTCTCCCAGACCCAGGGCCACTTGGGCTCACCTGGGCCTAGGTGCACGAGGCCTCACCCAGATCCAGGGACATATGGTCTCACCCGGACCCAGGGACGCTTGGCCTCTCCCCGACCCAGGGCCACTTGGGCTCACCCGGGCCTAGGTGCACGAGGCCTCACCCGGATCCGGGGACACATGGTCTCACCCGGACCCAGGGATGCTTGGCCTCTCACAGACCCAGGGCCACTTGGGCTCACCCGGGCCTAGGTGCACGAGGCCTCATCCGGATCCAGGGACGCATGGTCTCACCCGGACCCAGGGACGCTTGGCCTCTCCCAGACCCAGGGCCACTTGGGCTCACCCGGGCCTAGGTGCACGAGGCCTCATCCGGATCCAGGGACGCATGGTCTCACCCGGACCCAGGGACGCTTGGCCTCTCCCAGACCCAGGGCCACTTGGGCTCACCCGGGCCTAGGTGCACGAGGCCTCACCCGGATCCAGGGACACATAGTCTCACCCGGACCCAGGGACGCTTGGCCTCTCCCAGACCCAGGGCCACTTGGGCTCACCCGGGCCTAGGTGCACAAGGCCTCACCCGGATCCAGGGACACATGGTCTCACCCGGACCCAGGGACGCTTGGCCTCTCCCAGACCCAGGGCCACTTGGGCTCACCCGGGCCTAGGTGCACGAGGCCTCACCCGGATCCAGGGACACATGGTCTCACCCGGACCCAGGGATGCTTGGCCTCTCCCAGACCCAGGGCCACTTGGGCTCACCCGGGCCTAGGTGCACAAGGCCTCACCCGGATCCAGGGACGCATGGTCTCGCCTGGACCCAGGGGTGTGTGGGCTCTCCCAGACCCAGGGGCGCTTGGCCTCGCCCGGGCACGGGATCCAGCGTCATCCGGGTCCAGGGGCACTTGGCCTCACCCGGACCCGGAGTCCGGCCTCACCTGGACCCAGGGGCATGTGGCCTCACCTAGACCCAGGGACTTGAGACCTCACTTATACCCAGAGGCTTGTGACCACACCCGAGCCCAGAGGTGCGCAACCCCGCCCACACCCGGGTCTCAGCGGGGCCCCGTCTTCCCGATCCCAATTCCTGCTGGTCAATCCCCCCTCAGCAATTCCCCTGGCCATCCTTCCAGAGCTCCAGTATGGCTGCTGCAGAACTCGTCGGGCGGCGGCTCGGCGAAGCTCCGGTGCACCTGGTGCATGGCGGTGGGCCAGTCTGGCGTCGCTGCGTCGGCCCTTGGGTCTGCATCGGTGGCCGGTCGCCGAGCATGCGCACCTGGCCGCTTCCGGGGCGTTGAGATTCTTGACGGACTCGGAGGTCAGCAAGCGCGGAGTCTCCCACCCCATGTCTCATAGGGGCTCGTCTGTCCGTGCTTGGCTGCCAGTGGAGCCGTCCCCTCAGCCAGAGACCGCCGGGGGAACTGCGCCGAGCACGTTCCAGGCCGCTGTTGTATCGCCTGAGCCATAGTTCTTTTGTGTCGCCTGAGCCGTAGTTCTTAAAGTGTGGTCTTTGGGTCACCGGCATCAGCATCATCCCACATACCCCTCTTTTATTCTAGTTGTAGAGCATCTACTCAGCCAGCCCTATGGTGGTCTTGGATGGTGTCTGCTCTGCTCTCTTGTCGTAGTCTCAAAGTTGTTGTGGTAGGAAACAATCAGGCTTCCGCCCTATGCCTCCATCTTGGTCCTCCTTTGTATAGTTAAGTCTTGATTGTTGTTGGTGTCACTGGGGGGGCTCTCTTTGTCTATAAAGGAAGAGTTGCTGTGCAGGAGACACGTTTATGGGCCGGGTCTTGGTGCAGCAAAGCTTTGGCGCTCACTGAATATTCCCGTTGAATGTGTCCCTTATGCACGTGGTTGAAATCTGGTGTCATCTCCCACAGACCACTAGATGCCCTCGTTTCTGGGTCTCCAATGGGGTGTAGATCAGCTACTGCCTTAGGCACTCAGCAAGGATTACAGCAAAAACTGTAGTTTCTTCCTCCTGTCTGAGTGGCCCTGGAGCAGTCCGACTAGAACAGCAGATCATCTGGTCCGCTGCCAGAGGGCAGGCCACCCACATGCATAAGCCGTCGCTTGGGGCGCAGGTGTGCCTGCAAGACTTGCGGGGCGGGTCTTCAAAACGTGCGGGGCGGGTCCCAGGGCGGGGCGGGGTCTCAGGGCGCCAACAGGCCATGGTGCGGCGAGCCGAGATGGCTGTGAGTCTGGTCCTTCTGCCTTCCACGTATCTAAGTCCCCTCATTCCGCACTCCAGCGCAGCAAACACTGATTGCTGGGCGCACCTCCGCAAGAGTCCCGCCTCTCCCCGCAGGCATCTGGGTCTCCCGGGGTTCGCCAGAAGATGGGTTTCAGGGTGATGGAGAGCTAATCTCCCTTAGGTTTGGAACAAAAGCCCCTTTCCCCCGCCACCAGCCAGACCCACGCGCCTCCACACCTCATCCCCTCCGATTTCGCTGGGTGCGAGGCAACAGAACAGCCTTTAACCTCCGCCGCCATCTTTTTCAAACTTCTCAATTTGTGCTTCTTAATCCCTTCATTTCAGTCAACTCTACTGAAGTCTAGCGCCGCCGGGAGGTGCACGGAAAGGGCGCCCGGGCCTCCGTCCGGTGCGCGGTGCGCACGTCCCGCGGAACCAGGCGCGCGAGGGGCCGCGCGGCTGGGACGGGCGCTGGGCGGCCGCCGAGCTCCAGGCACCGCCATCGCCGCGTTCCGGACGTCGCCGCCGCGGCGTCCCCCCCAATTTATACTTCTTAATCCCTTGAATTCAGTCAACTCTACTGAAGTCTAGCGCCGCCGGGAGGTGCACGGAGAGGGCGCCCGGACCTCCGTCCAGTGTGCGGGGCGCGCGGCCCGCGGCACCAGGCGCGCGGGGGGCTGCGCGGCGGGGACGGTTGCTGGGAGGCCGCCGGGCTCCGGGCGCCGCCGCTGCGGCGGCGTCCCCAGCGTCCCGGGCCGGGCGGCCTGCGGGGGCGGCGGAGTTGCGAAAGTGAGTGAGTTTCCCAGGGTTTCGCCGGGAATGGGGTTCAGTGCAATCGGAGCCAGCGCTCAGCGCACTCCGGAGCCTTTATCTCCTTCCTGCCAGTGAACTCCGGCCAGGTCATCAGCCGCCCCCTCCTCTCCGGTTCCATCCTCCCCGCAGGCGCGTGTGCTCGTGTCTCCGCCCGTTTCTCCATACCTCAGGCTTTTACGGCTTCCCCGACTGTCCCCGTGGCCTTCTCCTTCCCCCCAGCTGTGGGCATTTCAGTCCACCAACTTTCCTGTGGTTCTGGACGATGTCCGTTCTGACCTCTAGTTGTATTTTTGAAATTGTTGTGCCCGGCTGCAGGTTAGGTGTTTAACCTATGCCGCCATCTTGGTTTCTCTAAATTCTTCCTTTAAATGCCCACTTCTGTGCCTTCAAATATTGAAAATAGCTTAAGTTACTGGGTCATTAAAACTTTTACTTCAGTGTGTCATGGATGAAACATGTTTAAATAGTAAAGCTGTACTGACAAAACTTGTTTGCCTCCTGAAGAAAGCTACTTTTAAAAATTATTTGTGCGGATCTGTGCAGAGTTGGTTAAAGAGTTCTTGCCAGGGAGGAATTAATATTTTTTACAGGCGTTATAAAATTATGTATATATACACCACATATATTCACTGTGACTGTAAGTTGATCAATTAGTTACAGAACAGATAAGCTCTTGGGATAAAATATTTTTCTTCTAAATACAGCAAATGTGTTAAAATAAGTCTCTGGTTTAACTTCAAATTGATTGTATTTAAGCCGAAGCTGGACTATTTCTTGAGGAGAGATGAGCCCTTTTAAACGCTTTTGGCCAGAATGTGAATCATTGCATGTGCATTCACCAAGCTACTTGGGGGCCGATGATGCAGAATACCTGTTTCCTCCCAAATCCTCGGCCCGCACTTCCTAACACGGTCCCCCTGGCTGAGAAACCCACGAAATGCCAAAAGGTTCTTCTGGGCAACCCGAGGCTTGGGAAACAAATGGAGAGTGAAAAAACATGGGAGGGAACCGGGAAGCAGCAGACTGTTCACGAGTCCCTTCAATGAATGGGGCCCCAGGGCCCCAGACCGGCCCGGCGCGGCCACGTGTCTGTGGCTTCCCTGCCGCCGGAGGGGCGTTCGCTTCCGCCGATCCCGAGGTGGCCGAACCCGCGGCAGAGAAAATGGCTCCGCGGCCGCCGGCCTCGGATCAGTCCGCACAGCCCTGTCGCGTGGGACCGCGGCATCTGGTCGCGGCTGCGCCGGGGAGACAGATGGTCGCGCTGCCTGGCGTCGGGGGCGGGGCCGGAGACCTGGCCTGGGGCTGCCCTGGGTCCCGGGTCGCCGGCCGCGGCCACGTGACCCGCCCGAGCCGCGCTCCGGCCTCACCTGTTGGGCTGAGCCGGGTGTAGCGGCCCGCGCTCGCAGTGGGCGGGGCCCGAGGGCCATGCCCTGCACCGATTGGCCCTAGGGGCTGCCGGGAAGCCAATGGCGTCCCGCCTGCGAGGTAGCCCCGCCCCGGCCGGAGCGGACTTCCCCGCTGCACGGCCTCTGGTTCTTGGAGCTGAGTTGGCCCTGAACTGCCCTCGCCTTCTGAGCAGAGCTTATCCCCCGATCTGTTGTGCTTCCTTCCTTCCTTCCTTTCCTCTCGGCCTCTTCTAAACCCTCCTGCACAAGTGCCCCTGCCTTGTGGAGGGGGGGTGCCTCTGGTCTGAAGTTTGCTTCTGTTGGGCAGAGCAGTGAGGACACACGTTCCCTTCCGATTCTGCAATCTCCGCTGCACTGAGGCTCAGTGGCCATTTCTCCTCCCAGCACGTCTAGTCTGCATCCCTAGAACCCCTCGGGCACACACTCCCTGGCCGCTCTCCTTTCCTCAGCCCTGGGCCCACAGTCTGAAGCTGCCCCCTCCTCAGGGGGAAGGGATGGCTCCCCTTTGGACAACGCGGAAGCCCCTTTCTGCTCCCTCGGCCTGCAGGGTGGGCTGGAAGCGCTCTCTGGGTACTGACCAGCTCACCTTCTCTAGTCCTGTCCAGGAGGAAGGACAGCCTGAAAAATGACCCCTGTGAGGAGGGGAGTTGATTCTGTTGTGGATTTGCATGAGATAGCCTTGCTTTCTGGAAGGTTTGCAGAGGTGCAGGAGGTGGCCTGTGTTAAAGGGCAGGAAGCTCACACAGGACGTCGCTCATGGCTGCAGGAGCTGTTGAGACAATGCAGGATTTGGTCCACACATCCATTAAAGTAGCTTCCCCCAGGAGAGGACACACTGAGCCTACAATTAGAGAACAGCAATTCCCCGCCAGAGCACTCCTGGTGCCTTCCCTAGCTGAAAGGACTCCTTCCCCCTTCTGTCTCTCAGGCTGCAAACTCATCCTCCTTCAGCCAGCCATTCCTCTGATGTGTGCTGTTCATTGGGTCCCTGGTGCCCTCCCGTCTGATTGTTTCAGAGTCTCCAGGCACTTAGCATATGCTAGTGCTGCCAGTTAACACAGATGCACAAAAAAGTAAACATCCTGTTCCCAGCCAAGAGCTTTTTACAGAAGACCCAAGCAAGTGAGTGGGTGTGTGGGGGAGGGGGGAGAGTAAGGTAGGGAAGCTCATCATCCTTGTCATTGACCTGAAATGCTTAATGGAGGAAGCTAAAGGTGACCATTTGAAGTCTTTTTCTATAGTCAATGAATAATACAGTCTTATAAACCATGTTGACCTACGCTTTCACTTATCTAACAAAGATTTATAATAGTACTTACTTTAAAAAATATATAGACTTTATTTTCTAGAGTAGTTTTAAGTTCACAGCAAAAATGAGTGGAAAGATAGAACTCCCATATACGCTCTGCCTCGCATAAGCACAGCCTCCCCCACTATCAACATGCAGGATCAGAGTGGGACATCGGTTACTATCGATAAACCGACGGTGACATGTCATCCTCATCTGAAGTCCATAGCTTACATTAGGGTTCACTCTTGACGCTGCACATGTTACTGCTTTTGACAAATGTGTGATGGCAGGTACCCATCCTTATAGTCTCATACAGAAAAGTTTCATGTTCCAAACATGCCCTGTTTGAGCACTTTCACCATGTGCTATACCGGGCAGCACTTGCGGTGCTAAGGAAGTACAGGACATGAACTTGTCCTTCAGGGGCCTGCTAGTCCGTGAACTAAAATCTACAGGCTCAAAGAGGTCTCAAAGCAATGAAAGCACTGATTAAAAAAAAATCATTAGTCCTGCCAAATCACTAATAAATCTAATGAAGGAGAAGAGGAAGCATGTGATAAAATGATGCAATAGTACAAATAAGAAATGTGACTTTCTATTTTACTTTTCCAGGAGCTTCCAAAAAGAGCTAAGGAGGTAAGGAGAAGGAGAGAGGATACCAGGTACTCTGTGATGCAGGAGATGAGGGAGCACCTGCTGTGTGCAGGCCAGTGGCTGCAGCTCAGGGCATCTCAGCAGTGGTCCTTTCTGTGTGATTTCCCCCCGTTTGCAGAGGAGCAAAGGGAAGCCCACAGAGGTTGCCTACGGTCATCAGCTGTATCCATGGATGGCTCAGCCTCTTGAAGCTCTTACATCCCTGAGGGCCCTTCTAACTCCACAACTCAATATAAAAGTATGTCCAAGATCATGTATTTTCTCTCTTTTTGTCCTTTCCTTTAGTTCCCCACACTCAGTGCTCAGCTCCCTCTGTGGCTACGACAGCTGGATTGATGACGCAGCCTTCGTGAGTGTCATCCATGCACCAACCTGTCACTGTGGCATCATCCCTGTTGCCCCTGCTCCAGCGACAAAATCTGTACATTTGATGCCCCTTGGTGACCACGGCCTCCTTCTACTTCCTCACTTGCCAGCCCATCTCTTCTCTCTCACCTGTTCCTTGAAGCTGCCCACTATGCCCACACCCTCCCCATCATGCCCATACCACCCAGATCTCAGGATCACACTGAAACGCTCAGCACTCACCCCAGTGGCTCATTGCTTCCTTAGCTGACACCCAGACACCCTTGGCCCACCCTGTGGAGACACCCTGTTTTGTACCAGTTGTGTAGAAGGTCTTGTCATAGAGTGCTCCTGGCCCACTCCAAACCATGTCTCTGTCCAAGAACTTGGGCCTGACTCTGCAACTTAGCCCACGCCAGGCCCCACGCCAGGCCCCACCATGTACGCTGGCCCTTCTGGGTGGCTTCCTGTGCCTTCAAGCACTGGTCCATAGGACGCCCTCCACACAGGGTGCAACCCCAGCAAGATCCGACATTTGTAAGAAGGCCGCTCTCTTAACCACTTCTCCACGTGGCCTTATTTCTACTTTTCCCAAGACTTTCCTCCATCATTTCTAAAAAGCATTGTGTTCTCTCTTTCCTGTATTATTCAAAGGAAATCCCAAGACATCAAGTTTTACTTAAAAATCTGGCATGTGGGTTTTTTAGTCACATTTGTATGCACATAACTGTAAAAAGTGTACAACTCAGAAGTGTGCAGCCTGGTGAATTTCACAAAGCAAACACACCCGTGTAAGAGCCATTCACGAACCCCAAGGCCACCCTCATATTGCCTTCCTGTCGCTGTCCCTGTTCCAAGGATAGCCACTATCCTACCTTTTACCACCACAGATTAGTTATGACTGCTTGGACTTACTGTAAAGGAAATCCTAGAGTGAATATTTGTATGTTTTTAAAAACATGTAAATTCATCACGAATGTTGACAGATTCAGAGGTTTCACAACAAGCAGCTTCTCTGCTTCTTTTATTAAGGCAGCAACTGGCGGGACCTGAAGAGCCGCAGCAGTGATGTGAATGGGGCGTGTCCTCTTCTGTTTGCTAGAGTCCCCACCGCTCCTTATTGCTCACTCCCTTGTTACTTGGCTACTCCCAGGTCTGGGTCAATGCCAGACAGTGTGGGAGTTACAGACTGGTCTCCCCCCACCCCCCCACACACACGCCCCTGATTTTAGGTATGCACTATTTCAGGATTGAATTTCCACTTATCATGGACGTTCTTGTTAGATTTTGGAGTGAAGTTTTTTGTCTGTTTGTTTTTTCCTATTTGACTAAGTTTTTACTTTACAACTCTGTAGCGATCCTGGGAGAGGCTGCATAGAGGTGGGCTAGTTGGATGCCAGTTAAAATTAGAATCACCATCCTAAAAATCATTTTCAATGGCATGCTTCTCCTGCTTTTAATTTTATTTTTGTTCGTGCTTTTTAACTGGCCCTTCTCCCATGTAGCCCCCAAACGGGGCCAGCCTTTGGCTATGGTGCTTTGTGGCTTTGGGCAAGTCCCTCTATCTCTTCGGTGTCAGCATCCTCAAGTGTACGGTGGGGGTGGCCCATCAGTGCTTCCTAAGCCGGCACTCAGCAACCCTGCACAGGACTGCCTTTCCCCACGCGCTGTGGACAATATGCTGTCCTACTGCGGTTCACTACACCCCCTGTGCCCGTGACCTTCCGCCACAGTGTGCGGCACCCACACTCGGCTGTGCTCCAGGGCGTTCACTGATAAGAGCCTTGGATGTTGGAACGCTGTCGATTGCTGTGGGAGCTTTACACTCCTCCTCTACCTCCTTGAGGACAGTCTGCGGGCAGACCACACTCTGAGAAGCACTGTCTCAAGTTTCTTCAGGGAACAAAATGTTCTAAAAAATGTATAAGTGATTTGTAAGAAAATATATAAATAGTTCCATGCTAGCATATTAAAGGCCCTTAGAATTACTATAGCTCAAAGCAAAACGCACAAAAACCTGTTTAATTTTGTTAAAGTTTCCGTGAGTACAGTCCCTTTTCATTCAGTGCCTGCTGGTAAGCGGAGGAGGCCTGCTGGGCCAGCGGCCACCTGGGGCAGTTAGCGGAGCAGGTCTCCGGGGCTGCCTGCCCTGTGCTCTCTCTGTCCAGCCTTGGAACAGGATTAGACCCCATATTCTCCCTCCTGAGACATCATCTCACACCATGTGTCCGCACCCCGCACCCCGGGGTGATTGTGCACAAGGAGTAAAGGGGGGAAATGGGGTTGTAGTAAATCAGGGGCCTGGGCAGCGGGTGCAAGCCCTGGCCGGCCTGCCGCGGGCCTCCGGCGGCTCCCACGTGCTGCCCTGCCCCGGCCGGCTAATTGCAGGTTCTGCTTTCCTCCCTTTTCAAAGGTAAGGGCTCCGTCTCCGAGCTGTTTACAGAGCAGCCGTCTGCGGTGTTGGAAGAGGCGAAGCTTTGATCCCCGCCTGCCGGGCGCAGCCTGTGGTCTGTGCGCGTTTATGGCAGCACCAACGGGCCTGCTCACGGACGATGCGGAGGCCCCGCGCCCATGAGCCAGGAGCTGCACACCCGGACAGTCGTCTTATTTTGTAAACGTGCACTTTCCCTTTCTGTGTCCGGGGCCAAGGGCAGCACTGAAAGTGCTCCTTAGTCACACCGGAAGCGAAGGAAACTTTCCGATTAGGTGTCACTGGGAAAGGCGAGTGGAACCCTGTGCAGAGAGATAGGGATTCATTTACCCATTTTGTACAAAACTTAATACCGCAGTGTCTGCGTTTCCCTCCCAAGCACTCTGCACTTGCCACACGATCTTGTTATCTCCTGAGACACTTCCCACGGACTCCTGTGTTTGGCGAGATTCTAATGTGTTTGGATGGCCCCTCTCCTGGGCCAGGTGCTGGCCGGGGCGTGTCACACGGTGCGGAGGGGAACCGTTTCACACCACAGCGGGGTCTTCGGTTCCCTGTGCTCGATTAGCTCTTCTTTCTTATCACACTTCCCTTCCTATAAAGTTACGGATCTGTTAACGGGACATTTAATACCCACCTTCTCTTTCTGTGGCCCTTGTGAAAATCAGGCAATAATGCGCAGCCTTGTGCCAAGTCCTGACCAGAGCATCCGGGTGGCACTACTCGCGGAATAACGTAGCGTCTGCCATGCATTCATTCGTGATTTGATTTCATCTACCGGTGTTGGAACACCTAGAATGGGTCAAAGGGTGTGAGGGACTTGGAAAAATACCATGTTAAGCAGTTGTCAGGCGCCTTGAGGAGATCACTTTCTTGGTGAAGAGGCCATGGTGAGAAATAATACAGAACAAAGGGAGAGCCAAGAGAAGGGAACTCAAAGGAGAGGCAACCATGGAGCTGGGCTTTGAAGTATGGGTAGGAGTTTGTCAGCCAGTTGTCCCAGGAAGCAAATAAAGGTGCTCAGGGCAGCACTGTGGGCAAGGCCTGGAGAGAGAGATGGCAGAGCACTGGCGGTCGGAGGAGGAGAGGAAGTGTTGGGGATGAAGAGAAAATGGCCCGGAGGCTGGCTCAGAGGTGCAGTGTTCTGTGGAAGGTGGGGGAGGGGGGCTTTATCTCACTGGCGAAGGGGCTTTTTGGCCCAGCGCTGACTCCTATCCCAAAGAACTTCAGAGGCTTTACATGAATTATGCATTGAATTATTTTCATATCTTGTTGAGAAAAGTGAAATAATTTGGTGTTCAAGGTAGAGAAAGCAAGAAAACATGCAGATGGTTTCTGCGGGGTAGGACACAGCCCTGCCGGCTGCTTTGTGCGCGGCTCTCCGAGTTCTAGCGCCAGCGTTTGTCTCCAGAAGGAATGGACACGCGTCCTCTCTCTCACAGCCCCCACTCGGCCCTCTCCCTGTTGCCTCTTTGTGTAACTTGTATGACATCCCAAACACAGACTGCCCTCTCCGGGTTGAAGTTTTGGGGGAGAGAGACCCTTTCTTTTCCAACTGCCAACCTGGCTCCAAACGCCAGCTTCCCAGCCCAAAGGCAGGAGGAAACAGGTGGCCGAAACCTGCGGGCCTCCTGCCCCCCACCCCCCTGGGGGAGGAACCCTGGGAGGGGCTTCTGAGAAGCCCAGTGAGCAAGGTGGAGAGAGGACCCCACGGACCACCATTCTCTGGCCAGGGGACAGGCCTCCCCCTCCTGTCTCAGAACCCTGCGAGTAGAGAGGAGCCATGTCTGTGGTGGTCCCAGCCTTCCCAACGTGAGCCTGTTTCTCCCCACCGTGCACTGGGGAGGAACTCCGCTAAGTTGGGGAGCGTTCCACGTGAGCGTGTAACAGCGACTGCACGCCCCAAGGAAGTGTGGCTGAGCCCTGTGTCCCCTGGTCCAGAGCCACTTCTTTTTAGAAGAGAGAGACCAGAGGCCAAGGGTGTTGGGCTCCGGAGGGAACAGCCAGGGGCTCCTGGTTGGGGGCAGGCCGTGCGCATGGCCGCCTCCTCCCCATGGGTCGCCTATGCCGGGATGTCCTGTCAGGCACAGGGATTTTCAGGGCTGTGTTTTCTTTCAGTCCCAGCTGGAAGGAGAAGTAGCGACAGGGACAGGTTCGTGGCTCTTGTGTTCTGTCAAAGGAGCATTTGCTGAGGGCACACGTGCCAGCTCCCCCCAGACTGAAGCTTCCATTCATTCTGAGGACTTTCATCAGAGCCACCGCATCTTACCCGAATGGTGTCTTTTGGGGACGTCAATTTGGGGGATGGGAAGCACAAAGGCATGTCACCTATCGGTGGGTTGCTCAGCCCCCAGATGGGGCAAATAGGTCGTAGGTCCCAGAAGCTCCAGGTGGGTCCCAGCACTAGCAGACAGCTGTGGTCTGGGCTGCAGGTAAAGGCACCCAAGGGAGCACATCAGTCAAATTCAGAGCTGGGTTTAGGTCCTAAAGGGCGGCCCCACTCATGTTTAACACGTGAGCCCCATAAAGAATCTTCCAGCTGCCGGTTGCTTGTCGGTTATATTCGAATTTGGATTTGGTGCGTTTTGCTTCCATTGTGAGATCATTTGGCTTCTCTCTACTCAGTGGAGCGTGTTGAGAGGACAGTCTGGAGGGGACCGGCACTGGGGACCTTGGGGATTATACTGTCCATTGGAATTCAGCAACAGGGACAGCACTGGGGAGGAATCCAGTGGATTTGGTGTAGCTCTTAGAGTCCCTGTATTTGTATGTCCACTGGTAGCAGTGTCATTTCTTGTAGTTGCATATTGATTTTATTCATTTATTGAGCATCTCTTCTATGCCAGGCTCTGCAGATGCAAAGCTTTATTCGTTTCATGGATTTTATTGCCTGTTTTATGAGCACTGACCCTGCCCTCATGCTACTGACATTCTATTGGGGAGATGGACAGGAAACAAATAAACAAGTAAACTAACAAAAATAGAAGGTCTCACCCAGTGATGGAGCCATGACCAGAAATAAAACAGAGGGAGGGGGTGGAGTTATGGGAAGAGGGGGGCAGGAGAAAGGGACTGTGTTAGCAGGAGGTCTTGTTAAAGAGAGGCTGTTGAGTGGAAGCCTGAGCAAGAGGATATTTATGGGTCTGTGAGATGACACTGTGACCAGAATGAAGACGTCAAAGGAAGAAGGAGGCTCAGAGAGGCAGTTCCGTGTGCTCTTGGAGTGAAGGGGTACGGGGGGGCTCTGCCTTGTGGAGACTGACTCTGGAGAGTGAGAGTGAAGGCAGGTAGAGACAGCTAAGTAGGGTAGGGCATGGCACACATAGCAGCAGAGGGAGTTCAAGGCCAAGTACGGTAGGGCATGGCACACAGGAAAATGAAGTTCCAGGCATAGAAATACTGTGGGAGGAGTGATTAAATGTCTAGGTGGGGGAGGGTCTCCCTGGGAAGGCTTCAGAGAGGAGGTGTCAACCCAAGCAAGGTTCTGACAGATAAATAGGAGTTCATGTGAAGATCAAGAGGGGAAGGGTCTTCTTGGCAGAGGGAATCCACGGGAAGGGGCAGGGAGGTTGACATGAAAAGTGTGGTGGATGCCGGGAAGGACCCGCGGAGGAAAAATGCAGGTGAGGTTGGACAGCATCGCGGGATTGGTGTCCTGTTAGCGCGCCTTGCCATCACGGGGTAACAGTTTGTCCTGCGCCTTTCTTTTCCTCTCAAGTATTTCAACTTGGAAGTGGATTTATAAGATGCCGTTGAGTAGCGTTAAACAGGAATTGCTTCTGCTGGTGATCAGAGGAGGTGCCACCCAGAAAAAAGGCGCAAGTGCTGGGATCCTCTCAGGATGTTCCGGGACCCACGTCCTCAAGCCGGTTGCTGTTTGCTTGCCCGGACGGAGCCTCTCATTAGGGTTCCGCCTAAAGCCATGTAATTAGAAATTCCACTTCTCAGCTCCTCGGACCTGCACAGGGAGCAGCCCCGTGGACGCTCCGTTTCAGCATTCTTAGAGGCTGAGAGGCCCGCCTGCCAGTGCCGAGATGCCAAACCTGGTAATTAAGTGGTGGCTCTGCAGGCACACACCTGTTCTGAAGGTGTAATTAGTGCCTGCTGCCCTTCTTACTGCGGCTTAGCCCTCTGTGCAGGCCATTCGCAGGGATGGCGTGTGTGCAGGCATGAGTGTGTGCGTGTGTTAGTGTGTGTGTGTGTCTGTGTCTGTGTCTGCACGCATGCGTGAGTGTGTGTGTGTGTGTGTGTGTGTGTGGGTGTCCCTCCCCTTTCTCTTCCTTATTGTTCAGAAGAGAAAACGCAAAGAAGGGGCCGTGTGGAGGCCTGGAGGATGCCGTTGGGAGGATGCTGTTGGGACTGCTCTTTGGATGCTTTGCCCTCTGCGTTCCTGGTTTGCAGCCAGGCTAACTTCACGTCCAGCTGCGGGGCTGCTCCCGCGTGGCGGTGACCGCGAACGGTTACTGAGCTAGAAGGGGAGGCGCCTCCTGGCTGGATCCCCGGGCTCTCCGCGGCCTCACGGTGCCCGGGTGGCAGCCTGCTGGTTTCTTGGTTGGAGAGGCTTGTTCAGCCGGGCACACCTTCGGGAAACTCCCCGCTGCTAAAGATGGACTGAGCTGTGACTTCTGGCCTCTGCACAGGGAAATCCAGCTCGCTCTTCCTTTCACACCCCGGGATGCTGGGAAGGGAAGAGGGAGAGCGGAGGGGGCAGCCGTGTGTCCAGACCTGTATGCACGGTGGAAAGCCCGCGCCTTCCCCCCCTCCGGCTGGGTGTGTGTCACCAGCGGCTACCCGCTGGCGTGCTGTGTGGCAGCCAAGGCTGGGTAGGGGCCAGTGTTCCCTCCTGCAGGGGCCTGGCCCAGTGGAAAGTCAGGACTAAGCGAGCAACAGAGAACAGGAATAGTGACAGAGGATCCG
The DNA here is from genome assembly GCF_027574615.1 of Eptesicus fuscus. Classification (NCBI taxonomy): domain Eukaryota; kingdom Metazoa; phylum Chordata; class Mammalia; order Chiroptera; family Vespertilionidae; genus Eptesicus; species Eptesicus fuscus. The sequence goes on along the minus strand of NC_072492.1, from coordinate 5,315,393 downwards.
GCCGTGGGGAGGGCCACTCTGACGATGTCCGTTTTGTGCTGTTTAGTTGCAGGGGGCTGAGTGGACATGAAGCATGAGGGCAGAGGTGCCGAGAACAGAGGTTTAGTTGCCACGTTCGGAGGTCATCTCTCTCTATGTACATGTTTATATGATATTTACATAAGTGTATTTCCATGTAAGTATATACAGCCCATATAATCCCCCAAATTAACTAAACCTTTTTCATTGTCAGAAGGGAGGGCAGGCGAAGGTCTCCTTAGAAAGGAAGCCGGTGAGAGGGCAGGGCTGGTGGGGTGGCTATTGCAGCTGAGCATTTTATCTTGGTTCTCACAAGTGTTGAGAAGCAGGATGAACATGAGACTCCGAGTTGCACATCCTGAGTCCAAGTCCCTGCTTCGCCATGGCCTGATATTTGAAACGGAGCAGACACGCCTTGAGAAGGTGGCTCAGTGAGCCAGCGGGATCCTGGGCGTTCGCTCCTTTCTCGTGGATAAAGTGTTAGGAAGGTCTGCGAGGTGACCTCATACGGCTTTGTCAGCACAGGGAGAATGGCCTTGGCTGTTTCCCAGTGGCACACCTGTTCTGTTGCATGAGCTTGGCGTGTGCGGCGTGGTGTCTGTGGCTTCACAAGACCACATGCAGACCCTCCCTATGCCGGCTCCCTATCTCAGTGCTTACCAAGCTCCGAGGGTAGCTCAGGCAGAGCCTTGGAGGTGAGCGAAACTCATGGCCTCAGTGCGGTGCTGCCCTCCTCTGTGACGGAGAATGCGTGTCCGCTCTGCTCTGACCTCCTGAGGACCTTCTCGGCCAGGCCTCAGGCCAGGACAGCCTGGGGCCCAGTGGTGGCTGGGGCCAGGTGGTGGCCTGTGCCTGGTGGTGGCCTGTGCCCGGTGATGGCCGGGGCCCAGTAGTGGCCTGTGCCTGGTGGTGGCCGGGGCCAGGTGGTGGCCTGTGCCTGGTGGTGGCGGGTGCCCAGTAGTGGCCTGTGCCCGATGGTGGCCAAGTCCAGGTGGTGGCCTGTGCCCAGTGGTGGCCGGGGCCCAGTTGTGGCCTGTGCCTGGTGGTGGCCTGTGCCCAGTAGTGGCCTGTGCCCGATGGTGGCCAAGTCCAGGTGGTGGCCTGTGCCCAGTGGTGGCCGGGGCCAGGTGGTGGCCTGTGCCTGGTGGTGGCGGGTGCCCAGTAGTGGCCTGTGCCCGATGGTGGCCAAGTCCAGGTGGTGGCCTGTGCCCGGTGATGGCCGGGGCCCAGTAGTGGCCTGTGCCTGGTGGTGGCCGGGGCCCGGTGGTGGCCGGCGCCAGGTGGTGGCCGGCGCCAGGTGGGGGTGGGTGCCCGGTGGTGGCCGGGGCCAGGTGGTGGTGGGTGCCTGGTGGTGGCCGGGGCCCGGTGGTGGCCGGGGCCAGGTGGTGCCCTGTGCCCAGTGGTGGCCGGCGCCAGGTGGGGGTGGGTGCCTGGTGGTGGCCGGGGCCCGGTGGTGGCCGGGGCCCGGTGGTGGCCGGGGCCAGGTGGTGGCCGGGGCCAGGTGGTGGCCGGGGCCAGGTGGTGGAGGGTGCCTGGTGGTGGCCGGGGCCAGGTGGTGGTGGGTGCCCGGTGGTGGCCGGCGCCCGGTGGGGGTGGGGCCAGGTGGTGGCCGGGGCCCAGTGGTGCCCTGTGCCCGGTGGTGGCCGGGGCCAGGTGGGGGTGGGTGCCTGATGGTGGCCGGGGCCCGGTGGTGGCCGGGGCCAGGTGGTGGCCTGTGCCCAGTGGTGGCCGGGGCCGGTGGTGGCCGGGGCCTGGTGGTGGCCGGGGCCCAGGGGTGGCCAGGGCCCAGTGTTGACCGGGGCTAGGTGGTGGCCGGGGCCAGGTGGTGGCCGGGGCCCAGTTGTCGCCAAGGTCCCGGTGGTGGCCGGGGCCAGGTGGTGGTGGGTGCCTGGTGGTGGCCGGGGCCCGGTGGTGGCCGGTGCTGCCGGGCTGTGTGCACCTTTGCTGCACCGAGGGGCCATCCCCTTCTCAGACACCACAGTCCCTAAAAGCTGAGGGGTGCTGCGCTGTGGGATTTCATGCCTGTTTTGCAGTTGGCGGGGGTAACAGTCTCTTGTGATATTTAATAAGCCCCATTTCTGTTCTGAATGTGAAGAGAACCGTCTCTCACCAGAGAGAGAGCGGCCAGGAAGGGTCTTCCCTTGGACAGATGTGTTTGTGTCACAGAGAGAAATCCGGGTGGATTCATGGGACATCCTGAGGTGCCCTGGGACACAGCCCACCGCATCTCACACAGCCCTGATCCCTCTTCAGCGTGTCACCTGGTACCCGGCCGCCTCCCAGCACAGTTTAATCTGTGCATTTAGCTCGCCCAGGAGAACTGTCCTGCAGGGTCGGAGCTGATGTCCCCAACATGCTCATGGGGCAGCCGAGGCACCTCTTGTTCTCTCCTTAGAGGCTGTTTGCTCAGGGGCTGAGGGCTGTGTATTCCCAGCCCCATGGACTCATTTGGGAAAGTAGCAGCTTAAGATCTTTATTTGGCTTTGTCAGCGCTGGAGAATGCCCCTGAGCATCTCCTGCCTCTGGTGGCCCCCACCCCCACCCCACCCCACCCAGGCGGACCGGAGCTGGCTTTTCCAGCCCAGGGAGGCTCTCTCACCAGGGATCTGGTGCTCCCCTTCCCTCAGCGTCTGTTTCCACACGTGGACCCGAAAACCACAGTCTTCATTTGTTTATAACAGCTCTTGGATGAGCACCCCGAGTCTGCGCTGACCCCCACCCTGAGCACTGCGGAAAGCTCCTGGGATTTACGTGGCTGATTTCAGAGCACGTTAGTGTCACTTTGCTTAGAAGCAGAAGGTGGTCCTCGCTCCTCCTCTTTCCTCACAGCTAACCTGTCGCTAGCGGTACTTTCTTCCTTCAAAATGTGTTTGAAATGAGCCGCTCTGTCATTGTCACTCCTCCTCCCGGTCACATCTCCAGAATGGCATTGATTTGTATCCACCTTTTTGAAAAGGTACTTAGGGTGGCCTTTAAACGAGACGTAAAGGGCCACAAATACATCCAGTGTGAGCGACAAAGAAGACAAGGAAGAGTTGAACCATAACATGGAGCCAGGAGTTGGCCTAAGAAATGGCTCTCAGATGGCTGGCCATGATCCTCAGCTTCCTGGCAGCCTTCACCCAGAGGCCTGCCTCCGTCACACAGCACAGAGAGAGCACGATGGCCCTGGGTCCCAGAGAGAGGGTGGGGGCCATGCCCCGGCCTGGAGAGCGCCCTTCCAGGAAACGCATGGTTAATCCAGCCTTTTTGGTAAAGAATCCTTTTCTAAAAACAAAAGGTAAAATGATGACTCTCATCCAGATATAATGGTAAGGATTACATCTCCTTAATGATCATGTTAGGGATTTCATTTCACTCATTGTTAATGGGAAAAACTTTGGTTCAAAGGAGAAGTCAAAAGAACGCAAGTTTACTTGGAATAAAGGGATGTGGAGATGAATATAAAAATAGTTAGGGCCCTACCCCACTTGGCTCAGTGTATAGAGCGTTGGCCTGCAGATTAAAGGGTCCCGGGTTCCATCCCGGTCAAGGGCACATGCCCTGGTTGCAGACTCCATCCCCAGTGGGGGGTGTGCATGAGGCAGCAGATCAATGATTTGGATGTTTCTATCTCTCTCTCCCTCACCTTCCACTCTGACACCAATTAAAAAAAAAATTAAAAACAAATATAGGCAGAAAGTTCGTGATGGGAGATGGAGACCCAGAGCTCCAGAATCTCCACCCAAAAGCATGTATTCGCATGCCGATGGTCAAGAATTTTATTGCATTGCTACCTTATCTATAATTTACAGAGTTGCAAAATATCTCAGAGGCAATAAAAGGCTGCAGTCAGATAACCAGCAGTGCACGGCTTCCGCTGGAGGCACCTAGTAAAATGTCTTTATATTTTCTTGTATCAGTCTTCGGTAGGCTCAGGAAGTTTATCTCCAGCTGAAAGCCCAGATCGGCTTCAGCTCTGCTGCTGGGAGCACTGCCTCCCGCTCCTAATACCTTTGCATGCCACTCACCTCCATTCACATGGGGCTTCTCATGGCCTCTGAGGCCAAATTCAAATTCTTGCTTCATTACTCATTCACCCTTTATTCATCTAACAGTCATTTATTTTTGCCACAGTGCAAATAAGACACAATCCAATCCTCAAAGCCTTCCAGGACTGTAACAGCAGATAGATAAAGGTTGTGCTAAGTGTGTGTGTGTGTGTGTGTGTGTGTGTGTGTGTGTTGAGGGTGGTGGTCGGGAGAAGGAAGCAAGAACTGCTAACCCAGACTGAGAAAGGGATGAGTCTCATCGAAATGTATTAGACGGAGGAGGGCTGGAAAGAATGCTCTCAGAGGAGGGAAGTCTGTGGGGGGCAGGGAACTTCGGGACCCACTTGAGGAATTGCAGGGCCTTGTCTGTAGTTGGGGTGAAGCAGAGTTGGGTGCAGTGGTGAGGAAGGAAGTGGGGAGCTCAGGATTCACTTCCATGGTAGGCTCAACATTCTGAGAGGTGGTGCAGATTTGGCTTCTAGGTTTTGCTTCTGGAATGTCTGTGAGTGGAAGCTGTGTAGATAGAGGGCAACCCAGCTTGTTTTCCACTCTTTCCAGTGCTGCCCACCATTCCTAAGAAAAACAGATACAAAAATCTTCAGTCCAAGCTAAATGGCTCCGTTACTGCTGTATATTCCTAAACTGAGGTATATTTTGTCCTTGACTTCTTCATTTCCACCTTACCCTTAGGCCCAGCTCAAGGAAGCTCGATTGTCTCAAAGGACACAGATTCTGGGTGCTGCTTTCCCGCATATCTCATTTTGGACCAAATAAACAATACCTGCAGTATTGGTAAACTTCCTTCATGTGGAATTTCTTTCTAAGTACACCGTATGCCCCAGGAGGGCAAGAATTACCCCTATAATCCATACACACCTGCCATGTCACTGATTCCCTGACCACCCCTGACAGATACTACATTTACATTCCTAGTCGGCTTACTTCCTGCTCCCCGTGAGAGGCGTTGGGGTATCTTACCCCATCATCACTTGATGGAGACCTGGGAATGCAGACAAAATTTAATAATCATTAAATCAAAATAATAAGTAAAATAATAATTAATATAAATCAGCTAATTAGAGTCATTTTCTCTTCGTTATTAACTGCAACCACTTATTAGTTTGAATAGGGAAGATGGTTTATTACCGGCCACCAGAGGTGGGGCATTCAAGGTTCATGAGTGAGATATGTCACAGCTTGCTTCTGTCCCACAGGAGACATAAGGAACACTGATCTGATGCCATGCTTGTTCTTTGCTTGAGCTTCTGATTCAGGTTCAAGACCTTCTTTATGGGTAGGGCCTCTTAATGTAATTGTGTCACTTAATGTAATAGGTCTGATGACACATAAATGTTGCTCTTGAATTAACTTTGGGCGTCGGGATACTGAGATCATCACCATTTTCAAACCTGGCCCAAATGGCAATTTATTATTCCAGGTTGCCCCCAATTCTCTTTACATAGTTACACTGTGCCCTCTAGTCATTAGCTTTACACCTTGCTCACTCATTCCCTTCATTCAACAAATATTTTTAAGTGCGTCCTATGCCTGGTGTTTTGCTGATTTTCTTGTATTTCTTTTGAAGATAAAAATCTTTAAGATTCACAGTGCAAACAAATAGTAAAACAAAATATTTACGGCAATACATTTCAACCAAACATTTTGTTCTTATAAATAGTCATTAGGCCAACCAGTAAGAATAGTTACAGGGTTAGTTTTTCATTCAGGCTAATGCAGAGTAAAAGGCTAATCTTACTTGTAATTCTTAGCAGCTCTTTCACTAACCATTTACTTGGTGCTTATAGTTTTGTCCCCTTGTGGGAGTTGCGGGGTCGGGAGGGAGCGCTCTATCTAAAGTACATCATCTGCCAAAGCGTTCTCATAGCATGTAAGACATAAAGAAGGGATGTCCTCAAATAACATCATTTGATCATTGCTTCAGCCTCCAACACATCCATCTTCTGTCCTTAGACATGAAATACACAAGGCAAGCAGTTCTCTGTATAATAGCCTGTTGCAGATTTATAAGAAATGGTTGACCATACAATGAATGAGTGAGGATTTGGGGAAGTTAGTCTTCCTTTTCTCCTACTGAAAGTGGACTCTGAAAAACTTCCATTACTTCCCAAGCCCAGAATTCCAAAAAGGGTCTGCGAGGGGGACTTTGATGGATGTCCTTGGAGTACCCATTGGCATTGCGCGTCGCTTATTTTCTTAGGACACCTTTTGGTCAGCTTCAAACACGGGGCCAAGCCAACTGGCAGAGGAGGTACCGAGGACGAAGAGGAGGGCGAGATAAGGAACAGCAGCTGCTGCTTTGTCAGCAGATCCTCCAAGTTTACAAATCCCTTGGATGTTCTCTCTGGGTAGAAAGTACTTCTTTTCTCTAAAATGTTCCTGAAGTATTTAAAGCCTGAGATAAGAAAAGTTTATTTGCACTCATTTCCCTTTGTTTTAGCTTAACTCAAACTTCTGTCTCAAGATTTTTATTGACCTAATTTACTTTATACTGTTTTCAGTTGATAACCATAAAATGGGGTTGTTTGTCGAAGGAGGAGGGAAGCGGGGAGCAGGACAGAGCCATTATCTTGGACTTAAGTCAAGAGTTGATAGGTTTTTCTTTTCCCAAACTCCTCCCGGCCCCACGGTGAGGAGGCAGGAAGGCGAGTGATTCTATCAGGCCTTCCCGGTGGGTCCGGTTTCAGCACTTGTGCTGTTTCTTTTCATCAGCCTAGACGGACCTCTTCCCCCTAAACTGTGGGGGGTTTGCTCCTTGTAAACCCCATTCTCTGCCATGTTATAAAAAGAAAGAATCCTCCAAAGGGGGCTATGTTTGTATTAAAGATTGCCTCATTTCCCACTCCTCTTCAGCTTGTAAAGGGGACCACAGTTTTGTGACCCCAAAACTATGCCTGTTGGGGTATTGATTTTTACGCTGGTTGTTAAGACACAAAACACTCAGTAAGAACCTTTAACCCTCCCCTTTCCTGCCTAAGAGATTCAGAGGGAGGGAATCTGACCGCGTGCACCTTAGCGGTAAGTAGGGAGGCTCCAGGCAGGCCTGGTGGCAGGATTTCCTTCACCCCTCTCACCTCCTCCATCTCCCCACCCCCTGCACCTAATCCCGTCCCCCCACGTACTAACCTCCCACCCACTGTGCCCCATTGTTTCTGGGCCGCTTAGCAAGAATTTGCCTGCCACAGCGTGCTGTTCTTTTTAGCTACCTGTAAATTGCCTATTCTTCCTTCTGAAATCCCGTCACTGTCCCCTTTTCCTTTGTCCATAAGGGCGTATTCAACCTCAACTGCCAGTGCCCCTGTGGCTCTCATACCTTATAGCACCCCTGGCATGTGCATCTGCAGTAAACTTTGTACATTTCCTCAGTACTCTGTTCATTTCGCAGCCCAACCAGAACTGGAAGGTGGGAGGAGAGTGTTTTTTTCAGTCCCCACACGGGGACCACCCCATTCACTCAGTGCCGGGGACCCAGGAGAGGAGCTGGGTCTTTGTCTCCAGGGTCCTACCGGGTACTAAGAAGGGTCCAAATAGGGGATTCTCCACAGAGCAAGTGACGAATTTCAGGAAACAGACTCTTTCAGATGAGACTTTGAGTTTGAGAACCAATTTAGTGTTTCTCTTTCCTTAGCAGCATTTCCCTCGAAATATTCCTGGTATCTGGAGCCATATATCAAAGGAGATAATAGAGGGGATGTAAATGGATTCACTCCACCTTACTCTTAGGAAGGGTTTTGTACTGTAAAAGCTTATTCATCTACAAATTACATTTGCGTTTCAGTGTGTGTGTGTGTGTGTGTGTGTGTGTGTAAAATAGGACAAATATTTCCATTTTACAGATGAGGAAAGACAGCTCAAAAGTGGCAGGCAACTTACCCAAGGCCACACAACCTGACCTACCCACTTTTCTTTCTACTCCACCCAGCACCAGGCTACTTAACAAATGGGTGTATGGTTTAGGGCAGTGGTCGGCAAACCGCGGCTCGCAAGCCACATGCGGCTCTTTGGCCCCTTGAGTGTGGCTCTTCCACAAAATACCACGGCCTGGGCGAGTCTATTTTGAAGAAGTGGCATTAGAAGAAGTTTAAGTTTACAAAATTTGGCTCTCAAAAGAAATTTCAATCGTTGTAATGTTGATATTTGGCTCTGTTGACTAATGAGTTTGCCGACCACTGGTTTAGGGTACACTTGACATTGATCTGCATCTGAATTATGCTCTGGGGTTGGTCTATACTCATGCCCCCGAGATACACATACAATCACCAAGTATTTATAAAGGTTCTCCTTTAACTCTGCCAACTTGTGTCAAACTACTGCTGGCTGAAGGAGGAGGTGGAATAGGGGTGATGGGAGAGTGGAGATGCTAAAGGTCATCTTAGAGAATTTTAGAGCCGAAGAACACCTTTTTAAACCAATGCACTGATTTTATTCACAGGGAATCTGAGTTCAAAGCTTGGAGTATTGGTCCAGGGTCCGGCTCCTGTCAGTGGTAGGCCAGGCCAGGAACCCAGTTTCTCATGTCCAGTGCCCCGTGCTGTCACTGAAGGTCCGAAAGCACCCGCCCCCCGCAGTGTTTTCATTCACTCTGGGTTGGCTGGCGGTGCTGAGTGGTTGGAAGCTCTCGGTGAAGGTCTTACAAACATCCGCACTGAGTTACCCAGAGGTGCTGGGGTGCAGCAGGAGCTGGAGAAACTGCAGGAGCCCGGGGAGCACCGAGTGCCGCTGTGGAGGGGGAGGGCCGACCCTTTGTTGCAGGGAAGGAACCTACACAGAGCCAGGCTCCCACCATCCCCAGGGACAAGGCGAGGGTTCCAGACGGAGCCAGCACTGAGCAGCTGGAGGGGAGGCGGCGGTCCCCTCGGAAGAGGGCCTGGCTGAGCGGCTGCCCTGGGGCCTGGTGCCCCTTCTCCTTATTCCTGGGCCCTTGCTCCCCGCTGCCTAGTGGCAGCGCTGATTTCACTGTCTAAAGTCTGCTTCTCAGAACACTTTTTTTTCCTTTCTTTCTCTCTTTCTAATGATCAAAACAAACAAAAAATTTTTCAGGAAACAGACACATTTCTCTGATTTCACTGATTTGTCCCGGCACAGTGATGTGCAATAAACATGAGCGATGCCCCAGAGAGCTCCCACACAAAAGGCTATTAGCTTTTAATTGAAGCCCGCCCCCCATCCTGCCCCCCCCCCCCGCCCCCTCCAGGAACAGGAACCAGGCCTTTGTGCAGCGGGTCTATAAGGGAGGATTCTGCCAAAATGAAAGGAGTCTTGAGTTGACCCAGAGGAGCGAGATGCTCTTTTGTGCCCCACCCCCTTGTGGCATTCACGGCCTTTCATTTTCTGAGCGGCATTGAAATTCTAGGACAATGGAGGCCAAATCCTGGTGCTGGAGGCTGGGGGCTGGGAGTGGAGAAGAAGGGAGGGCTGGAAGGGGAGGAGGAGGTCTGGGGGACCCCATCCTTTGTTATTTTTCTTCTTTCCTACCCATTACCTTAGAAAAGGGGGCGGGGGCTGGAACGTTTTAATGAATGGTGACATCACTTCCGGTAGCCCACTGCTCGGCTTCAAGACCCAAGAGGCATTGGGAACAGACTATTCACAATTTCATTTTAAATGATTTTAAACCCTCCGAAAGGAGTTCTTTGATATGCAAACATCTCCCCCAAATGGAGATAATTATTGATGGAGAGTAGCCCTTTGAAGAGGAGCGCAGAACTGGTGGGCTGAGTCTTCCCACCCAAGGAAGGAGGTTCCCCACGAGGAGGGACTGTGCTGAGACACGTTTTCCCGCCGCCTCCCGCCTCCCGGGGAAGAAAGCTGCTTTCAAGAAGGAACTCCCAGGGTCCCAGCTCACAGCTGCAGTGCCGACTCAGGAGCAGGCTCCTGCGTGGTCTACATCAGGTCTTGTCCCTGTGTCTCGTCTGGGAGGAGAGAGAATAGGCTGTAGCGCTTGTCTTTCCCTCTGTAATCTATAAGGCCATGAGGTGGGAAGACACCACGCAGTGTTTGGGTGCCTGATTGCGGTGGATCCTTAGGGCTGGTAACTGGCCTCCACGGAAGATGATAGGCTGGCCCACACTTGTCACCAGAGAAACTCCTGTGCGTGGACCTGAAATGACCGTGGCGCCCACGCTTTCTCTTCCCCCAGACTTTTCCTTTAAAAAACCTCTGGCCTGGAGTCCCAAGTGCCCACTGACACCTGGAGGAGAGCCTCCTCCCCACACCTTAGGCCTCACCCCTCCAGGACCTGCCCCTCCAGGACCTGCCCCTCAGGACCTGCCTCCCTAGGCCTCACCCCTCTAGGACCTGCCCCTCCAGGACCTGCCCCTCTAGGCCTCACCCCTCTAGGCATCACCCCTCTAGGACCTGCCCCTCCAGGACCTGCCTCCCTAGGCCTCACCCCTCTAGGACCTGCCCCTCTAGGACCTGCCCCTCCAGGACCTGCCCCTCCAGGACCTGCCTCCCTAGGCCTCATCCCTCTAGGACCTGCCCCTCCAGGACCTGCCCCTCTAGGGCTTGCACCCCTAGGACTTGTCTGGCAGCTTGGAGTTCACCTCTTGGAAACATCACCTCCCTCCATGTCGCATGTCACCTTCCCTCTAAGTCACCTTCTTTCCATGCCCCCCCGCCCCCCCTCTTCAAGTGGCCATATAAAAAATGTCCAAATCTGTAGAGAATTTCCATGAGTTTATTTGAGCCAAGCTGACGACAGTTGCCAGGAAGCAAAATCCCAATGGGTTGAGAATATGCTCCTGAGAAGGGCAGTTTTGCAGCTTATTTTGTAAATTACAATCAAAGGAGAGGCATGGGGACGGTGACATGGAACCCACTGGTGGTAGGTTGAGGAGGCGGGAGAAAGCAAAGCGGGGAAATCTCTGGGATTGGAGAAAGAGTGAAAGGAGAGACACACACTTCCCTCACATTGGTGGGTACAGGATAGTTAATACTGACAGCTCACAGAGATGGTATGTGGGGAACAGGATAACAATGAGGGGCTCTGTGGGCTCCTGCTCTGGGGGGAGGTTGTGCCCTGAAGGGTCTGGAAAAAGGGGTTATCCTGACATTCCAAAGGTATGTTATCCGAGGTGCAAAGACCGTAGACAGGCGCAGTGAAGGTAAAGACTGGCCTTTGTCAGGGAAGACGCTGGCCTAGGTCCTAGGACATAGCCACCCACCTGACTAGCTTTTAGGTCGGAAGTCTTCATTTCAGCCTCCTGTGTGGTTCCTTTAGGTCTCTAGTTTGTAAGGCCACCATGCAGGCCTCCCCTGAGCTTGTCAGGTTTAGTACGTGGCCCGTTTTCATCCACGGGAGTCAGCCAGCTGAGTGGGTTTCCTGACCTCCCTGTGCTGGGGAGACTGAGGCACTCAGCTAAAGTTGAGCCCCAAATAAATCCCTGGCTTCTCTCTGGTCTCCAGTCCCTCACTTCCTCCCCGGGGACTCCTCTGGGCCCAGGAAGGGAGGCTAAGGGAGGGGTTTGGGCCCCAATTCTGCCAGGTAGTCAGAAATGTCTCTAACCCAAGGGTGTCTTTTCATCAAATAAGACTTTAAAAAATTTTTTCAAGACAGAAAGTTTGATATTTTGTCCCTTGTCCTACATATCTTAGGTTAAGACAGGCTACCTTTTACAAACCTCATTTTTACCTGGGAGGGAAGGTTTTCTCTCTTCCCAGCGGTTGGGGGAAAGGGGGCCAGTGTGGCAGTGGGGGTTAGGCGAAGCATGCGCCCTGAGCCCAGGCCGTGGAGGAAGCTGAGTCTGGGGAGAGGATGGGATGAGAGTGTGCACTGCTGGTGGTTGCAGGGCTACGGGTGTGAGGGCATGAGGCCTGTTCTTCCCCAGAGAAAACCAGAGTTCATAGAAGAGATTGTGTTTTTAGAGTAGTTTTAGGTTCACAGCAAAGTGAAGCAGAAAGTACAGAGGTTTCCCACATGCCCTCTGCCCTCCACAAGCACAGCCTCCCCCATATCCTCCTCCCCAAGCGGTGCATCATGCCACCCACAGTCCCCGGTGCACGGCGGGCTCCCTCCCGCTGCTGTGCACTCCGTGGACTTAGACAACTGTGTGAGGGTATGTCCACCATTGAGGTACCTGCAGACTCTTCCCGGCCCTCAGTCCTCTGTGCTCTGCCTGCTCTTTGCCCCTCTCTCCTAGCCCCTGGGGATTCCAGCGCATTTGAGTTTTGCTACTGATATTTAATAGGCTTATAGGATCCTCAAAAAAAATGGCACTTTATTTTGCCCTTTTTAGGGGTGTGTGTGTGCTTATTTCCTAGCCCACTGGGGACTGTGCATGTGAGGAGCGAGCTCAGTGGCTTTGTTGGTTTGTTAGTTTTTGCGGGGGAGAGGGATGTAACCCCTGGGGCCCCCCATTCTGCTGTCTGTGGAGACTTTCCTTGTTTCACTTTGGTTCTGGGAAATCTTAGGCTGGGCCAGGGCTCTGTGCAGAAGCTAAAGCTGAGCCCAAAGGCTGGTCGCCAGAGCAGCGCCTCCGAATGGGCCCCGCCCTGCGAAGCTCCAGGCCAGCGGCCTCTGAGGCCGGGGAGGCCGGGGCCAGGGACACGCCCAGGAGAAGCAGAACTCCAAGTCCTGTTTTGCCAGCAGTAAATAACTCCATGTCAACATTTCTAAGTCTCTATTGATTGTTTTTCTCATCTCAATCAATATTTTCCTCAAAACAGTGTGGAAACGAGGACGCCCGGCTACGGTGAGGCGCCTGTCCTGGGGAACAGCTGCTCTGCTCCTGCGGACAGACGGACGGACGGACGGACGGGTGGACCTGCCTCCCGATTGTGGTGGCGGCCGTTACACAGCCCTATGCATTTGTCAAAACTCATAGACTTGGATTCCAACAATGATTATTTACTATATGGTAGTATAGGAGGTTAAAAAGTCGATTTAAAAAAAGAAAAATACATCTTTGTAACCCAGAACAAATGGGGTTTTTCTGCAACCGAGCAAAGAAGTCATCTCCCAAAGCAGGAGGGGAAAGGGGCGCCCAGTGTCCCTGGGCGGGAGAGGAGCTGCCCCCCGAGCATGGCAGTGGTGTGGCCTCCCCCTGAGGCTCATCCCCGCCGTCATGTTTTGTGTAAAAGCCTCTGCATCTCTTTGGCTGGGGGGAGCTGGGTTCCAGCCATCAGCCTTCCTCCCTGTTCTTGTGCAGTTAGCCCCTTCCCTAAATCCACTCGCTGACGCTGGGAGCAGGCATGTCGCCCGAGGAAAGAAAGAGAGAATTAGGGCAACATCTGCTAGCGGAGAACATCCGAGTTACAGGGCTTTTTACGTCTCTGGTTCGTGTGAATTTCCTCCTCACGGAGGCCTGAAGGCTTGTTTAAAATATTCTGCTTCCCGCGGTCACAGGCCCCGGGGACCTGGGAGGTTTCGTGTAGACTGCGCTTCTGGGAAGCCCCGTGACAGCCAGGGTGCAAGCAGGGGTAAGACTGGCTGCCACAGAGGGCCCGTCACTTTCCCGTGAACATTCTGGAACACACTGACTGCCTGCACACCCCTGCCAACCCTCACGGTTCTCAGTTCCTGCGCTCTGAGAGCCAGTGTTCCTGGGAGTTCCCTGGGCTTGCCATCCCCAGGCCCGACGGGAGGACCAGCCCGCTCACCCGTAGGTCTTCCTGAAGCAGTGGGAGCCCCTCTGCTCTCCGTCCTGGGTGTCACCTGCATCGCTGGTTAGCATCTTGTGGGGAGCACTAGAGAATGGTCCTGTGTGCCAGGTGCCAGAGAGGTGTCCCACCTGTAAGGAGGGAGGAGGCCGAGCAGGGTGTGTGTGTGTGGGTGGGGGGGAGGTGGGCTGGGCAATGACTGCAGAGAGTCCAGGCCCCACAGAACTCAGGAGTACGTGAACCTCAGAGGTCTGTTGTTCCAAAGTCTGGCTCATTTCTGAACAATTATGATTGCAGTCATCTGATTCTAGCACTGAAATACCTATTATTAAGATCCCAATCTATGAACAAGAAAAAAAAAATAGGTATTTAAAGGGAGGACAGGTGTGTGGTGCTGTGTGCTCTTCATCATATTAAGAAGAAAACCACAGGAGGTTGAGAGGAGAGGGTCGTGGCAAAAGCAAGGGGACACCTCCCATGGGCTGATGCTAGGTCCCAGCTCCTGCCATGCAGGCCAGTGACCCCCCTCTAAGCAAGTCACTCTCTCTTCTTTAGCCTCATTTCTTCCTGAGCAAGTTGGGGCTGCAATACCCACCTCAAAGGCTTGTTGTGCGCGGTGAAATCAGATAACGTTGTGAAAAGTCCTCTGCAAGCTCCAAGCACTAGATAATTATTAGGTATGGCTATCGGTTTGAGAAACTGGCTTTCATAATGAGCAGCTCAATTAACCTGCAACCTCCCTGCTGGCTCGCCCAGGAGGCTTCTCTGGGGCTGGACCGCTGCTGGGATGGGCGTGCGAGGGCCCACGTGATGGGCTCGCCCTTGGCCAAGGCCTCAGACTTCTCTGAGTCACTTGTGCTCAGAGCGGTTTTGAGCCTGAGGGCAGGCGAGGGAGGCCAGTGAAAGGAGGGGAAAGGGAAGCCGGTACAAAGGAGCTTGTTCCAGGACCAAGGGATGGGTGGTGGGAGGTGGGAGAAGAGCGGCTGAGGGGAGAAGGGGGCTTGCCCAGATTGTCCGAAGGCTCTGTGCCAGGAGCGGTCCCCACACTGCTCAGTCTGCTCCGTGTTCCCTGGGTGGTGGTGGGGGGCCTGCGGGGGGGGGCGGGGGGTGCTGAGACACCAGCTCCACGGGAGCCCAGCGCCTGTGTAGAGGAGGAGAAATAATTCCCCTCCACCCTTCTGGGCTCTTGGCTGAGATCCTTTCTAAGAAAAGACAGATTAACAGGAGAAAAACAAACAGAAGTTTGTTAACATGCATACCTACTGCACACATGGGAGAGTCCCAGGAACACTTGTTAACATGTATACCTACTGCACACATGGGAGAGATCCAGGAACACTTATTAACATGTATACCTACTGCACACATGGGAGAGACCCAGGAACACTTGTTAACATGTATACCTACTGCACACATGGGAGAGATCCAGGAACACTTATTAACATGTATACCTACTGCACACATGGGAGAGATCCAGGAACACTTATTAACATGTATACCTACTGCACACATGCGAGAGTCCCAGGAACACTTATTAACATGTATACCTACTGCACACATGGGACAGTCCCAGGAACACTTATTAACATGTATACCTACTGCACACATGGGAGAGACCCAGGAACACTTATTACCATGTATACCTGCTGTACACATGGGAGAGGCCCAGGAACACTTATTAACATGTATACCTACTGCACACATGGGACAGTCCCAGGAACACTTATTAACATGTATACCTACTGCACACATGGGAGAGACCCAGGAACACTTATTACCATGTATACCTGCTGTACACATGGGAGAGGCCCAGGAACACTTATTAACATGTTTACCTGCTGTACACATGGGAGAGTCCCAGGAACACTTATTAACATGTTTACCTGCTGTACACATGGGAGAGTCCCAGGAACACTTATTAACATGTATACCTACTGCACACATGGGACAGTCCCAGGAACACTTATTAACATGTTTACCTGCTGTACACATGGGAGAGTCCCAGGAACACTTATTAACATGTATACCTGCTGTACACATGGGAGAGACCCAGGAACACTTATTAACATGTATACCTGCTGTACACATGGGAGAGTCCCAGGAACACTTATTAACATGTTTACCTGCTGTACACATGGGACAGTCCCAGGAACACTTATTAACATGTATACCTGCTGTACACATGGGACAGGCCCAGGAACACTTATTAACATGTATACCTGCTGTACACATGGGAGAGTCCCAGGAACACTTATTAACATGTATACCTGCTGTACACATGGGACAGACCCAGGAACACTTATTAACATGTATACCTGCTGTACACATGGGAGAGTCCCAGGAACACTTATTAACATGTATACCTGCTGTACACTGAGCAACTCCCCCAAATGGCCTAAACCACCAAGTTAAATACCCTCTCCAGCTAAAGACAAAAGATGTGGGGACGGGGGCAGTCAGTTTCGGAGGCGAGGGGGGAAAACAAGAAACAAGGCTAAGGTTGCTATGCAGATTGCAGTCCCGCCTTCTCCATGTAGGGGACTTCTAAAGATTCACTCGTGCCTTCTTCCGGGTACAGAGGACACCTCACTGATGGACATTTCCCTGTAAATGTGAATGTCTCCTGCGAAATGACAACCTCTGCTTGGTTTCCAGAGCTTCTCCGTGTCTGCTGTGTCTTACACACAACCAGCCTCACTGATCCTCAGGCCGAAGACACGCATTTGGGGTGGTGTGTCTGTTCCCCTCTCCTGCCTGGAAGCCTCTGGAAGCCAGCAGGGGGGCATGGGAGGCGTTTGCAGAAATCATGGGAACCTAGTTGTGCATCTCGTCCATCAGCCACTCGTTGGCTGCCACCAAGCACTCCGAGGGGACGGACAGTGGGGCCTCGGGTGGACCAGGGCTGAGAAGTTGGGGTCACAGCCGTGGTTCCCTGGCTGTGTGATGATGAAGGAGTCCTGAGGTCCCTGAGCTTTCGGATCTATGTGTACAAACGCGGACCATCCTGGGGAGAGGGGTCCCCTGGAGCTGGGACCCAGGATGGCTTGGGTGGCTGCAGGCAGTCAGGCACAGGTGGTGTGCCCACGGCTCAGAGAGGCTGGTTTATGGCTGAGGAGGCAATGTCTCCGGACTGGAGGCCAGGGAGGCTCTCCCGTGTCCTTTGCACCAGTCCTTTGGTGTGGTTTGTATTCCCAGCTGCCCAGGTAGCCATTGTGTGCAGAGCTGCCAGGCTTTTCCTTGACGCTGCAGGAACGCAGGCGGCGAAGGTTCTGTGGTTGTTCTGGAGCCCGGGCTGGCTGAGGGCAGAGCCCGCTGTCCCACATCTTCGCCTCCACGGGAGCCGAGCCTCCCCATTGCCCGTCTGTGAAGATGGACCGCGTGAGGGACCCGAGCATGAACCTTGCCTCCTACTTTCTTGCCCAGATCCTGCCAACAGGAGACCACCGAGTACATTTCTAGCACAGCTAGGTACCAGGCCTGGTACCAAGGTTAGGCTCACAGTTGTCTTGAAAACACGAAGTGGTGGATACTATCGTGTTCCTCATATTTCCAATGAGAAAGCTGAGGCATAGACAGGTTAATGACCTGTGACCTATGCAGGGCCACACCCCTGAATCGGTGGGGATGCTGAGGGTCCAACCAGTGGCCTGGCTTCAAAAGCTCAGGCTGGGTCAGATGGACTCTGTGAGGATAGACCCAAACCCACCCCCGGCATGGCTCTGAACAACTTTGGGGGTTAGGTTTCCTTCAATGAGGTGGTAGCACTTTAATTCTGAGTATGAGCCTCTTGTAGACTGGCCAGTTGCAGAGGTTTAACATGGCGAAAAACTTGGACTTTATCTGAATCGCGTTGCTTTTGAGTGAAATGCAAAATAAGTTGAGAGTCGGATTCTCTTTAATCCTCCATCACATTAGCCTGATGACATGGCTGCATTAATCTAAGTGATTAATGGGCAAAGTGGGTCAATCAGCTTAAGCCACAGCCAGGGCTGCGAGGCAGGCAGACCTCCAGGGCTAGCACCTCCGCTGCTGGGGGTGGGTGGGAGGAGGGAGCACGCGCCAGGGAGCCCCCTAGCTGGCAGTGTGAGTGAGTTTATACCACCATTTCCATAAATGTGCTCAATAGCGGAGTTGGGTCTCAGTAGATTAGGAGTGGCTTGAAGCTGGAAGTTTAGAATGTCCTGCTGAGAGGTAAATATTTGCTCAAAAATGATGTTGAAATTGTCTTTTTTTTTTTTTTTTTAATTCCTGGGCTCAGGTAGGAATTAATCAGTGGGGAAAAAAGAGGACATATGTAATATTTTCAACAATAAATATATTTTTAAAATTGTTTAAAAAGGAATCTATTTCTTAGCTCATGGAAAATTGTACATTTGTGGCCAAAACTGAGTATCCACTTAGTTAACACATCTCCTTTGGATGAGCCTGTTCACACACATGCTCAACTTTGCTCCTATCATGTGCAAGGACCTGTGTGTTGAACACTATAATGATGATTGTATATCAGGTATATACCATAGGTCAGACATGTTCAAAACATGTTATCATTAATTGTTTTAATTTTAATTAAGCTCACCTGAGGTAGGCATTAGCATCTTCATTTTTACAGATGAGGAAAAGAAGCCCAGAACGGTTGAGTAAGTTGTTCAAGGTAACACAGCTTTTAAGCGACAGGGCTGGGATTTGAACCCAGGCGTCTGATTGCCAAGCCCACATTTCTTAACTGTTAAGCCAAACTGCTTTGGTTTTATAAACCGCATAACAACTGAATAAAGTAGGCGGAGTTATTCCCATTTCACATATTAGGATGCTGAGGCTCAGAGAACAAATAAGATACAGTCTTCCATCATTGAGTCCTGGTTTTTTTGTTTGTTTTGTTTTTAGTGCTAATTGCTACCATGAAGCTGGATTTTGGTCCAGTTGTCATGGCCTGCATCTATTGTAACAAGTTTGTCTACACACTTTTGCTTAAATTAGTGCTGCATTTGGATATCACTCAAGTCCCTTTTTAAAAAATGGAATCTATAGTGTTTTGGGAATTTCTTGGCAAGTTTGCACAGTTTATGCTTCCGCTGATTGCGCCCAGTGTTTTGGCTGCTGTGCCTCGCTGCCTTCAAGGATACATTTCGGGGGAAAGGGGTTTTGTCTGGTCCCTGTGATGAAGCCGGTGCAGCCTGCTGGGCAAGGGGACATGTCCTCGCAGCTCATTGGCCCAGGCTTGGTGAGCCCCTGGAGGCGGGCCAGTGAGGGCTGTGGGCAGAGGAATCTTGGGGCCCCAGGTGCTACTGTTTAGGAAAGGCACGAACCCAGAGGCACTTGGTTCTGGCATCAGAGTGTGGGTCCGGGTAGAAGCGGGAAACCCTGGGAAATGAGGGAGAGGACCTTAGAGAGATGGGTATCTCACTGCTCACCTCCTAGAAGCTGCCTTCATGTTTCAGGTACGTAGTGTCCGGCCTCCAAACTTCAGGTGGGACAGTAATGTATCTTTCAGCTCAAAAATTCGGCTTGCATTTTTTTTTGTATTTCTGCAACTGTTCCCAATGAGGAGGGGGCCGGGGTTGGGAATGCTGACATTGAGAGGTGTGGCCAAAGACGTTCACCTTCTGACCTGCCTTTGGCCTGTGCTCTTTCCTCAGGGACCTGATGCCCAGAACCCTGGACGGGCAGATCACCATGGAGAAGACGCCCAGTTACTTCGTCACCCGGGAGGCCCCCGCGCGCATCTCGGCCATGTCCAAGGACACCAAGCTCATCGTGGTGGTGCGCGACCCGGTGACCAGGGCCATCTCGGACTACACGCAGACGCTCTCCAAGCGGCCCGACATCCCCACCTTCGAGAGCCTGACGTTCAAAAACCGGAGCACGGGCCTCATCGACACGTCGTGGAGCGCCATCCAGATCGGCATCTACGCCAAGCACCTGGAGCACTGGCTGCGCCACTTCCCGCGCGGCCAGATGCTCTTCGTGAGCGGCGAGCGGCTCATCAGCGACCCGGCCGGCGAGCTGGGCCGCGTGCAGGACTTCCTGGGCCTCAAGAGGATCATCACCGACAAGCACTTCTACTTCAACAAGACCAAGGGCTTCCCCTGCCTGAAGAAGGCCGAGGGCAGCAGCAAGCCCCACTGCCTGGGCAAGACCAAGGGCAGGCCCCACCCCGACATCGACCCCGAGGTGGTGCGGCGGCTGCGCGAGTTCTACCGGCCCTTCAACCGCAAGTTCTACCAGATGACCGGGCACGACTTCGGCTGGGATTGAAGGCCCCCGGCCCGCGTCGCTTACCACTTGGCTTATATATTGAGAGAGATTATATGTATGTAAAATGTACAGAAATATATTTTATAATAATTTATTTTTAATTCATAAGCAATTAATTCACTAAGCTGCCTAGCCACACTCTTTAGAGTTACCTTCATAATCTCTTAACATTCCAAAGTGTTTAACTCCTAATGTTCTGTCCTTTTTCTCACAATTGATGGTGCTTCCATTTTGCCCTCCCTCCCCATTATATTTAAAAAGAAGAAAAGCACAACTTGAGATTTTTGTTGTTACGGGTACGCAGCCTTCGACCGACCGCTGTCTGAATTCACTTGCCGCCTCCTGAGTGGGTCTCACACCCCAGCTTCCTGCCTGGGTACCACGCAGGAGCTGCCTCCGCACAGCTGCACTCGGAAAGCGGGGCCCCGTGAAGCAGCTTCCTCTCCACGTGCTGCCCTTTCCAAGGATGCCGATGCCAGGCCCTGGTGCTAGAGTCCTCCCTGCTCAGCACATGGGGTTACTGCCTCGGCAGGGACACCCACATCCTTGGAGCCTGTGTGCCAGGGTCCGAGTACTTCAGATCCCGAGTGTGAAGGATGACGCTGCCTCCTCTTGTGCCCTAGTCCCTGTGTCATTAACCAGCTTGAAGTGTATGCAAATGTTAGCCCCCCTTTCCCAGGTCACGTGTGTGAGATGCTCGGGTGCTGCTTTAGAAATAAAGACGGTCTCTTTCTGTTTGCATGAGCGCACCGTGCTCCATCCTCCAGGCAGACAGTTCTGCTTTGACACACCAAAGAATCCCCTAGGCGAGCAGAGCCATAGGCACAAACCCAGGGTGCCCAGTGTCAAGACCCCAAGGGCTCAGGTGCATCCCACGCCATCAGCGTCCACCAAGGTGCTGCCAAGTGCAGAGCCAGCCGTGCGGGGCACATCCCAGTGGGCTGGCAGCCCAGTGGAAGAAGAGAGAAGGCCCGCAGGAGGACAGGTGGCCAGCAGGGGAGGGGAAGCCTTGCCTCCTGCTTGATGTCTGGGACTCCTCTCCTGGAACTCCTCTCCTAGCTCATCGCAGATTGACAATACGGTCTGCGTAGCCAACAGCAAACAGTGAGGTGCAGGAGTGGCCCCTGCAAGGACAGGCTGGCAGAGCGGCCCCGTGCTGCCTGATGCATGTGCAGCTGTCCCTGTGTTAGCCCGGCCCTCGCAGGGGCTGCCGGAATCGTTGCTGCTGACGCAGAATGCTCTCCCCACACCTCTCTGTTGAGAGAGGAGTCGGGGACCTTTTATGATGACTAGTTAATGGCAATTGGGTAACCACATAGCAATATCACATAATGACACATTCACTTTATCCTCAATTTTCTAAACCAGAATGCTTCTACCATAAAAGAACTGTTATTTGAGTTATACATTCTTCAAGGCATATGTGGAAAGATATACATATTGTCATAATAGTTGGGTTGTGGTATTTACAAAGGACACTTTTTATGCTGTAAGGCATAACTTGCCCCATAGAGCTAGAAAAACTTATATGAAGAGAAAAACAATTCATCTTTAGAAACTGATCAGAGATGTCACTGGTCTTTAGGTGATGTCTTGTTAATGACCTAGCCCCGATCTAGCTAGGTTATGCTTAACAGCAAAATCGTTCCCACTAGGTTCTGTGTGGGAGGAAGGGAATCGGGGCTCTGCATTCCCGAGATGTTCTAGTCATTGCCCGGCTTTGTTACTGCCCCTACCAAGTAGGGCAGCACCTGTGCTTAAGGTACTGCCATCATCTCAGCATGGTTCCCCCTCTTGCTGCATGGGCACAAAGATATCTGCATAGGGTGCCAACTGGTTGTGCATCTTTCCAGTAGAAGGCTCATTTGAGCCCTGGCCTGGTATGCCAAGGTTGCAGGTTCAATCCCCCATTAGGGAACATACAAGAATCAAGAATTGAATGAATGAATGAATAAGTGGAACAACAAGTCAATGTGTTTTTTTTTTCTCTCTCTCCCCCCCTCTCTTTTCTTCTTTCTAAAAATCAATAATAATAATAATAATAATAGAAGATGGCTCGCCCAGCCAGCATGGCTCAGAGGTTGAGTGTCGACCTATGAGCCAGGAGGTCACGGTTCCATTCCTGGTTAGGGCACATGCCCAGGTTGCAGGCTAGATCCCCAGGGTGGGGCATGCAGGGGGCAGCCGATTAATGATTCTCTCTCATTGATGTTTCTGTCCCTATCTGAAGTCAATAATATATGTAAAGATGGCTCATTTGAAATAAAACTGAGAACACCTTTTCAGTTACAGCATAAAGTAAAAGTCAGTCTTCACATCTTCCGCCTAATTGTGTCCTGTCCTCTTTCTGGGCACTCCCATGATCTGCCCTCACGACGTAGAATTCCTCCTTCTAGCCCCTGCCTTTTCTCCAGGCTGGACAATTTTTGATGAATTTGTTTGTTCCCTGCCTTAAAACTGAAACAGGAAGTTTTCAGATAGAAGGAGGGTCATTTAGTCATACACACTGAAGTGGGTCAAGATTCTATTCTGGGTCAAATCCTTGAATCCCAACAGATGTCGATAATTAGCACTGAAGGACCAGAGCAAGTTTTTCTGTGTAGAACAAATAAATCAGACTTCCTGTGTATCTGCTCATAGGGGTCTGTGAGCTTGCAGTTCTGACTCACCCGGACAGGGCCTCTGCCCCACAGTTACACGCACCATGTGAGAGCTGTCGCAGGGCCTGCGCCCCCAGGTCTTCCTCCTGGAGAAGTTAGGTTACACACTGAATTAAGCCTGGAGTTCCTTCCTGGTCTAGCAAACTGCAAGGCCACCAGCTTAACCGCAGCTGCCAGAAGACGAGACAGACACCAGCTCATGTTTGGCAGTTTGTCCTGGCATGTGTCTTGTGTTCCCTCCAGTTTACAGGAAAAACTCTGCTAGTCATTGGGACACTTCATTCCTCTCAGTTTTGTTCCTTTCTCATTAAAAACAAAAACATTAACACAAAAGCTGGAGGATTGTGTTGTTCCTCTCTTCGCGTTTGTGCAGTGGTCTGTTGACTTGGTAGGTGGCACCTGGAAGGCATCTAGGTGTAGGGACGGCATTGGATGATGGAGGGGGAGGAGTTGTCTCCTGGGATTCTCTCAGAAGTACGTTTGAGTGACAGATAAAGTTGAGACGGTTGGAGGAACAGTCTCAGGTCCTGCCAGGGTGTTTTCATAAGAAAGGAAAACCAAGGTTCTACTTTACCATGTATCTGAAATGCTGATGCAGAAGTCACTGTCTTGTCTTTTTCTTTTCAGTTTATCAAAAAGGATGGTCAATAAAACTTAAAGGTGTGGTTAGATTTTTCTTCACTTTTGTAACATTAATTTATGACTGCGTTTCATTCAGCCTCATAATCTGAAATACTGTGCAAATTCGAGCAGCGTCTCCTGTAACCTGGATGTTAGAGTAGCCAACATGTGCAAAAATTAAATCACGTATTTTGTCCTATGTCTAACACAATTTAATTTTACACAGAGAAAGACGTTTCTAGGAAAATGAAATTCTGGTAATTGATACTATTTCTTTGTATGAACAAATAAAATATATATTTTGCCAACTTGTGGGTACTTCTATGTTTTGCAGACCAATAAGGAAGTGATATTTTATTCAGTAACTAATCACATGCACACACACACGCACACACACACACACCACATCTTCCACCTAATTCTGTCCTGTCCTCTTTCTGGCTACTCCCATGATCTGCCCAGCTCACCAGCTAGAAAAGCTCAGGGGAGGGTGTGCAGCAAAGCACTTGGAAAGCATACATAAGCTCTTCCTTCTTCAAGCCCCTGCCTGCTCTACAAGCTGGACAATTTCTGATGAAGTTGTTCCCTCCCTTGAACTGAAACAGGAAATTTTCAGATAGGAGGGTCATTTAGGGTCAAGATTCTATTCTGGGTCAAATTATAAAGAGTCCAATCCCAAATCCAAGCAATCCACAAACGGCACATTTTTGTAAATGACTGAAGGATACAGGATGGGTGAGGCCTGCTGCCCTGGGAGGAGCATAGCTCCCCCAGAGGGCGTGCTGTGCATGGGTGAGTCCAGGACACCCCGGCCACGGTGTGGGGCAGCCTTTCAGTGCTGGGTTCTGGCCGGGGCGGGTGCATGGGGGCTGCCGTGTGCGGGCACGTACATGACAGGCGTGATGGAAGCAGAGCTCTGGTGGCTGGGGCACCTGGACAGGGTGGCGTTCTCATCTTGGGTGACTGTTATTTAGAGACCTTCCCCTGGAGCTAGAGGACAAAAAGCCTGCAGAGCTGGGCATTTCTGCCTCAGCTGCCTCAGTGCCCCTCCGCTGTTTTCCTTTGATTTAGCGCACATTCTTCATGGTTACCACTCACCAGTTTAAACAATCTCTCTTTCTACTTCTGGTTGAGTTTTAAAGTAGCTGACACCAAATTAACAAGATAATGCTTAACCCCAAGAGTTCTGACTCAAAAAACCACTTTATTGAGGTACGATTGGCATACAAAATTGTATATATTTCATGTATACAACTTGATGAGTTATGAAACTATCACCATAATCAATACCATAAGCATAGTCATCACCTCCACAAGTTTCTTTCTGCCCTCTTATTTGTTTTTGTGATAAGAACATTTAACCCTTTGGACTCGCTTGCTTTTTTCTCAATTCCTTTATTCTATGCTAACCGTGTGAGTCACACTCGACATCCGAGTGCAAAAGGTTAACATAAGATCCACCCTCAGAGCAAGTTTTTAAGCATACAATACAGGCTGGTTCACTACAGGCACCATGGTGCACAGTAGGTCTCTGGGACTTAATTACATAACTGAAACTTCATTTAAAAAGGAAACATTATAATCTTAGGTGAAACGCCATTATCTCTGGCCATAAAGAGGAGGTGAGCGTAAAAAAAAAAAAAAATACAATGAAACTAAAGCAATGGGTTCATTTCTAGCCACGCCAGCCTGAGGCTCCCCGTGTGCCGCCAGGGTCGCTCCCGGGGACCAGCACGTACAAGAGCTGCATCCTGCCAGGAAGGTGAACGAGAACTGGGGAGGGACCACTTGCCCAGTGCTGTTGGTGTCGAGTCCACCAATGCCCCAAATAGAAGCATCCTCTCTAGTAGCGCCGTGGGCTTTCCCACAGTTAGGGAGGCTGGTCGCACTAAGAAACACCTGGGAGAGACCAGGTTGGAAAGGAGCCTGGCATTTGGGGAACAGCCTGCAGAAGTGGAGGTCAGGTGGGAAGCAGGTCTCCGGGAACTTTCGTTTTTGAAAGCCAGAACTAGGGAGAGACTGTTCCTTCGAGCCTTGGCACACGCCAGCAGGTGAAATATGTGTGGGCCTTGAGTGCTGAATTGATGTTGCTGCCCATCAATTTGGTGCTTTTTCTACAGAATGGTCATAAAACAAACGTAACATCTACTTATCAACCCAATGGCACAGGTTAGAACAGCAACTCTCAAGCTTGGGCAAACACTCAAATGGCTCGGAGAGGTCTTAAGAATGCTGAGCCCGAACACACCTCAGATACATTACAGTAGATCGAGGGGCGAGGCCCCAACATTGGTATCTGTAAGAAGCTCCCGAGGTGGACCTGGAGGGCGTATGCTAAGTGAAGTAAGTCAGACAGAGAAAGACAAATACTGCGTGATCTCTTATACGTGGAAGCTAAATAAGACAAACTCTGAGAAACAACAGAATGGTGGTTGCCAGGGGCTGGGGGATATTGGGAGGGGAAGTGGGGAGATAGTGGTCAAAGGTACAAATGTTCAGCCCTAAGTTGAGCAAGTTGGGGGATCTAATGAACAGCATGGTGAGTATAGCTAAGAATTCTGTATCATGTATTTGAATGTTTCTAAGAGAATAGAGTTTAACTGTTCTCACCCCCAAAAATAAAAATTCTGTGACAGTGATACCGTTATAATAACCTGGTTATTACTAACAGGACAGGAGGAAAGGGAAGACTAGATAATGTAGACATGCCATGTATGCAGCTTTGCCAGGAAGCTGCAGTTAACACTCTCCAATCTGTTCTCCGCAGATCGCTGGGGACGGGACTGGACAATAGACACATGCCCAGTAAGGTCTGGGTGATGTAGGAAGATGCTTACTTGTCTGTCACACTGGGAACAAGCCAGTGGACAGAATAGGCATGGCCACTGCAAGAGCACAAAACCTGAATATTTAAACTCCTGGACAAAGGAACCCTCTCTCTCTCTCTTCTCTCTCTCTCTCTCTCTCTCTCTCTCTCTCTCTTTCTCTCCTGCACTCTTGGGCTCCTGTTGCAGAGGGCGGGCTCCCCTGTGCCCACATGGCTTATGGCCATGTGGACTCCACACATGGACTAATGGACTGTGATTAGATTCATTCTGGACCGGACTCGGTTTCACCATGGAACGGACGCTCTGGACACTGGCCCTCCTTCTGGCTCTACTGAACCCAATTTTTCAGGACTGGGTTAAGAAATATGGGACTTTACAACCGAGAAACGTAACTCCACAAAAATAAAGCCTTTTACCACATCTAATCCTCCTGGGGGTGGGGGGGCTCTGAAAGTGCCCATTCCAGCAGCGCCCCAAGAACCCCACTTCCACTACCGACAGAGAAATTCAATTCTCCGCCAACAACAGGTTGGGGGTGGTAGCTAATGCAATGGGGCCATCATTTTACAGTGCATACATATATCCAATCAACACACTGTACACTTTAGACGTATATACAATATTATGTGTTATCCCAACAATGCTGTAAACAATTTTAAAAATGAAAGCAAGAGTTCCACAAGTGATTCCCACATGCAGCCACGACGGAGAGCATGTTCTCACAGTGTGGTTTCTGGCCCACATCAGCCTCCCCTGGGCACTTAGCAGACATGCAGATTCTCAGGCCCCCCTCAGACCGACTGAATCAGGAACTCGGGCTTTAACAAGCATTCCAGCTGATGGTGATTGGTGCTAAAGTAAGGTGTTGATGGGCTTCATAACATTTTAAAGCTACAGAGCTTGAATTTCTAATCAAGTACATTTTCCTCTGCACTACACTCTTCACCAATAAAGTCAGGTACCAAGCAGTCAACCCTCATCACTCTGATTCTCCCTTAAGGAAAACCCTGGCATAGTCAACCTTAGCATTTCAAACAGTGGCCATGTGCCCCGTAGCCCTCACCCTGCCAGGCCCTCTTTTATCACTCAGCCCCTAAGTCCTCATCTATAGCATGTTCCTAGAATGATAGACTTGTGTATCATAAGGGATTTTTTTATAAAGAGCTAAAATCCTTTAAATCTCTAATTTTACCTCATCTTCTACATTCAGTCTTCAACAATATATATATTCTCAGCATTTTGCATATGATTGATAATTATTTATTTCTCATCCTTCACAACTGAATACACACTGACTCCCTAAAGTCCGCTGATGGGCCATTCAAGGTTAAAGATTCCATCTGGCCATCATTTTCTCAATAATAATAAGCTTATCTAAACCCACAGTTCCTATCATTAGCATCTAGTTTTATTTTTCCATTCTCACTCATTTTTATTATTACTAGGCACAAAAGATTGTTATGTTATTGCACAAAGTCTGCTGTAGTAACATATCTGTGGGTACAAAGCCTGCATCTCCCACTTGAGAGCTTGAGATGTTTTTGTTCCCATCCAGCAGTCTATTCTCATGTGAACTAAGTGACTTAAGGACCCAAGTGCCTCGTTCTCTAGGAAGGTGAGTACAAGGCACTGAAGACCCTGCCTCTGCCTTTATACCTGGGCCAGCACCTCTGAGGCTCCGTTTGTATTCCTGTGAGGTCCCCGTGCCCCCACTCCAGTGTCCCCCTTGCTATGTAGAAGCTGTTATAGTTCCTCCATGGAACCCTGACCTCAAAACATCTAGGCCTTTTGTGCTTTCTCTTTCGATATACTTAGCAAGAGAAGAGATAATAGAAGACACTAAATCTCCATTGGAAGCAGTAAACACCAGGAAGGCTCCGGAAGTTCTTGAGAAGGGGAGTTGTGTGATGGGAGGGATGTTCAGAGAAGTTGATTTTGGATGTGATATTCCATATGAATTGGAGCAAGAAGTGGTTGCAGTCAGAGATAGGTTGATTCATTCAATAAATATTTATTGAATGCCTACTGTTGCTAGGGACACAATTTCCTACTTCAAGGAATTCATATTCTATGGAGGAGCTGAAGATGTAATCTGAATGCAGTGAGACAAGGGCCATGACAAGGTGTTGTGGGAAACCAGGACAGCCATACCTAACCTTATTTAGGGTAGTGTAGGGTAAAAGTAGGGTCAAAATTACAAATCTGGAAGGACTTAGCCAGATGATGATTAGAGGCAGGTAAGGAGGCAGAGGGAATCATATGCAAAGATCTAAATGTGAACAAAGACGGCCTGTTGGGAACTGCCGTTCAATGTGGATGTAGCATAGAGTGCATGGGGGAGGGGAGAGTGGTGGTTCTGGGGGGATAAGTAGAAGATTGTACTGCAGACACATTATCAGTAACCCAACTTCTTTTGAGCTCAGGACTCTTCAATCCAGTTGCTACCTGACACTTCTATTTGGATATATTTATAAGCATCTCAAGTAAAAACATGCCCAAAATTGAACTTTTGGTTCTCTTTACTCAATCTTCTCCCCTAATCTCACCTGCTCAAGGGTGCTCCAGCTAGAAAACATGGGGTCCTACCTGGCCATCTCTTTCTTTCACATTCCTCATCTCCAATCCATCACTAAGTCCTATCAAGACAACTTCCAGAAAGTCTCCCAAGTCCATCACTTCTTTCTATTTCCTCTGACACGTCCACCTGGTACAAGCTACATTCTGTCTCCCTGGACTCCTGCAGTGGCTTTACCTGATGTCCCACACAGTCCCTCCGCTCTTTCCAATGTATTCTGCTCCCAACAGTTTGGGGGATCTTTTAAAAACTCAGATTGGACTGTGCATTCCTCCAGCTAAACCCTTAAGTAGCCATTGTTATGTTTCAGATAAATCCTAACTCTTTGTCTTGGAAGTCCAGCCTAATTTAAGCACTTGTCTCCTTGGTCCCCATGCTTTAGCCACAATAGTCTTCTTTTAGCTCCCGTGAGGGGTTACATTCTCTTTGTGGATGCCTTTCTTCCCATTCCTTGCCTGGCTAACTCTTACTTTTCTCTCAGATCTCAATGCCCCACCTGCATGAATTCCTCAGGGAGGTCTTCTCTAACCGCCTGTGGTGGATGGTTACGCAGTGAGCCACACCTCCTGGGAGTTGTACTCTTGGGCAGTCCTCTCTCACACTGACTTGGTGCTGGAACTATGACTGCTTTAACCAATGAAATACAGCAGAAACAAGGCTGTGGCCATTCCAGGATAAGCCCTTGATTGGCATGGCCTCTTCTGCTTCCTCGCTGAAAACATCCACTCACTCTTGTGATGCTTCCCTTTGGAACCCAGCTGTCATTCCTTAAGTAGCCCAAAACCCTTGGAGAGATCACGTGATCACATGTAGGTATTTTAGTCAACAGTCTTAGCTGAGCTCCCCGTAGACAGGCAGCCTCAATTGCCAGCCACATTAGTCAGCTGTCTTGGGTGTTTTAGCCACTCAAGCCCCCAGCCGACAGCAGCTACGGTCAATATCCTACGTATGGAACAGAAGAACTGCCTAGCTGAGCCTAGTCAGTCAATAAAATTGAGAGAGATTACTAATATAACTGCTTTTTGTTTTAAGCCACTAAGTTTTGGGGTGGTTTGATATGCAATAATAGATAACTGGAACAATCCCCAATCTAAATGAACTTTTAGCTCAGAGAATGCAACTTAAAAGTTCCTACTTATCTGTTGAATGAAAGAATAAGAGGTTTAGATTATATCCTGAGGGAAAAGGGATACACATTTTAAAGAGATGTGTGATAACAGTTTTACATGATAAAAAAGGTACTATTTTAAAATCTAGCTTTTAATTAAGGCCGAAAACTTCTTAGTTTTTATATGGTTAAGAAAGAATGACTTTGGGTTTTGAAAAGAGAAAAGGCTTTGGGCTAAGTCTGGGTGAGAGAAAATGACACAAGAAAGTTTAAGTTACTGAAAAATAATGTAAAAGGTGATTTCCTTAGACAGATAAAAAATGAGTTAAAGGATTTATATTTTTTGAAATGGGCTCTAGAGAGGCATTAAGAAGATAGAAACCTAGAGGGGAATTCGTGGAGGCAAACTTGGTTCTGAGAGTGTCCTCCGGGGGCATGGAGAGAGGCCAGGTCCCAAGAGAGATGTGTAGGTTCCTTATGGTGGAAGAGCGGTTAAGCCTGGGTGTTAGCTTCCTGTGGCTGCTGTAACAAAGGGCCATAAACTGGGTGCCTAAAAATTCCAGCAATGTCTTGTCTCACAGTTCTGGAGGTCAGACATCTGAAATCAGGGTGTGAGCAGCGCCAAGCACCCTCTGAAGCCTTCAGCTGAGATCCTTCCTCGCTTCCTCCAGCTCTGGTAGCCCCGGCATTCCTTGGCTGTGGCAACAAAACTTCAGTCTCTGCCTCTGCCTTCACATGGCCATCGTCTTCTGTGTCTGTCTTCCTATGGCATTCTTCTCTCTGTCTGTGTCTGACTCCAAATTTCCCTCTTCTTATGAGGACCTCGGTCATATTAGACCCACACTAAGGACCTCATCTTAACTTGTTTACATCTGCATATTATTTCCCAATATGGTTACATTCACAAGTACCAGGAGTTAGGACATCAACCTAATTTTTGGGGGGATACAATTCTACCCATAAATTCTTACCCAATTTAAGTTGTTACTGGGAGATGTTCTAATTCCTTTCCAATATGCAACCCCAAAGCCTTTTTTAACCACTACGGGCTTCGTGAACCTTTGCAATGAAATATCACAGATTTTTGGGAATGAAGTGAGGGTTTGGGGATTGAGTAAGAGAGAGAAGACATGTACCACAAGCCTCCCTCAGGATATTTCTTATTTCTTATTCCTCAGAAATAAGAGGCAAGAGCCTGGACTCCTGCAGTGCTGTCCTAGTTATCTCATTTGGCTATGAAAGGAAAGCATGAACTTGGAAGGCTATGGAACTTGGAAGAAAATCAAGTTACAATCAGATTAGCACTTTAGAAAGATGATGTTGGCAGCTGTGTGGAATATAGATTGGAATAATGAGGAGGAGGGACCAAGGGGTCAGTTGGGGCTGTTGCAGTGACTCAGATGAAAGATGATGGTAGCTGGGCTAGGGTGATGGATTGGAGGTTGGGGGAAGTCATGGGAACCACGGAGGGTCGATTGAAAGAATTTAGAGGGTAAGGAGGCATCAAGGATGACAAACAGGCTTATGGCTTAAACACCGGGATGGATATTAATGCTGAAGCTTGGCTGAGAAACTAAGAAGGAGGAACACTTTACTGCAGTAACATGAATGTTAAGAATGAGGGCCTGGGTGGGGTAGTGCTGGAGCAGGACTCTGGCTCGCCTACTAACCCCTGCTTTTCCAGTTGGCCTGCCCCCCCAAATGTCACAGTATGGGCACTGCCAGACTGAATAAGATCCTTAAACATCTGAGACCACAGAAGGGCGGGCTGAACTTGGAAGCCAGAGAAAAATCTTAGCGGAACTGGGGACTCAGGGGACTATTGCATCATCTTATTGAGTTTTTAATCATCATTTATTGTTTAAAGGATTTTTTCAAACATCATTTATTGTTTATAGGATTATGCCAATTTAGTTTTTCCCCCTTAATGATCCATGGGTAGAAATATATGCTCAATAGTAGCAGAACATTGTTACCTTAAACGTTTGTTTTTTAAGGCTTATCAGGCTCCTAGAAATGCAGGCATTTGTGCAGTATCAGAACAATATGTTACGTGTGTCAAGAGAAAGGTGTTTTAAATTGGTGATTGGTGATTTAGTATAATGTGATACATCATTAAATTAACCCTCATCACAACATAGTAATTGTAAAGCATCTAGTTGATAACATTAACATCTGACAAGCTCATTCATAGGATAAACTATCATCTATGTCTATGTCTATGTCTATGTCTATGTCTATGTCTATGTCTATGTCTATATCTATATCTATATCTATATCTATATCTATATCTATATCTATATCTTTATCATCTATGTCTATACTACATGTCAGGAATAATAAGCTCTATTCAAGATATACAAGTCAAGTGTCATCTTGATTATCCTGAATTTAAAGATCCATTTGGGTCTTTGTCTTCTGTCCAGATGACCATTTACTCATGTCTTGTTGGGGTCTGACTGTTGGTTCCATGGGGACACAGGAGAAGAGGAATCTAGAGGCTTGTGAGGACGGACACTGATGTTCAGTCTCATAGTATCAGTCCCTTCTTGCCTCAGTTTTCACAACTTGAGTTTCTTACACCTTCTATCTGCAGGCTCAGCCTATTTCACTTTAGATTTGGAGCTCTGTGCCACCACTTACTATCGCTGTTTCCTTGGGGAAATTGCTAAATCTCTCTGAACCCAAGATTCCTTAATAGCTGATTGGAATCCACGATACTGACCTAACAGGTTTATAAGGATTAAAAGAGATTTTATCTGCAAAATACTTATCCTACCATCTGGCACAACCAATATTTGATAAACACTGCTTTCCTTCACTCACCACTCCTGAGTTAATTTCCATCAAGGTGGGACGGATATCATTTTTGGTGGTAACAACAAATAATCCCCTTTGTATAAAGCTAGGCTTTTGTGTTCTAGGGTAAACCCATCAACCCAGGGACCTCAGAGCTATGGGAGTCCCTCCTGCCCATTGGCCTTGTTTACCTGCTTTAGGATTTCATATTTGCTCTGGAGTAGAGAATGCCCTGGACTCCTCTGTGTGCGGGTAACACACTCAGCTCTTTCTCAAACTCTTCTATGCACTTTCCTCTCTAGCCCGGGCCTTGAGACCAGCAGGGTGGCCAGTCTGTGCTCTGCAGTTCTCATCCCCCTGCCTGGCAGCTTGTGGACATCTGGTCCCCACACGCACCAGATTAACCCCCCAGGTGAGTTCCTGAGCTTGCCCAGCCCTGACCTGGTACACCCCTTGGCACCTCCCACTCCTGCCCTGCTCCCCACCACTGACAGCTGAGGGGACACTGGCAGGAAGGTTGCACAGTCACCCACGTGTGAAGAGAGGATGCAAATGTTGACTCAGGCTGTGCCTGTGAAAGTGGGAAGATAAGCCTTAAATTTCTGGTCACAGAGGAAAAACTATGGACTCAAGTGATGACTCTGAGGCATTGTAATCACTCTTCAGTCGATCGCTGTACCCTTCACAAGGAAATGCTTCTCATCCCCTTCTCTCACCACCTCCCTCACCTGCAATTTCTTGCCAGACTGCCTGGAACCCTGACCATTCCCAGCCCCCTTTCTCTTGTCCCTTCCTCCCTTGCAGCCCAACTCAAACCCCATCTTTAAAAATTCCATTATCGAAGGTTTAAGTGCACACAGTCATCTCCTTTCTTTGAACATCTGCTGCCCATTTTCCCAACAATACGTGCTTTAGCACTTGGTAATTCAGCCCACTGCCCATCCTCTGCTCATACCCGCGAGTTTATTGTCTCAGACAAGTTCCCGTTCTGAGGGTGTTTGTAGCCCTCTCTACCACTCTGAGCCAACACCACAGCATCTCACGTGATTACGGGAAGAACCTCCCTCTAGGTGTGTGCCCCTGGTCCCACCTTGCCACAGTGACCACCGCAGTGCACCTGGTGGGGTATTTCAGATTCTTTGGTAGTTCCCACCATTTGCAAGAACCAATCTACATTCCGTCATGGGATGGCACACACTTTGTCATGATCTGTGCCCTGCCCACCTCTTCCTCTTTCCTAATGACAAGAAAAAAAAATTTGTGATGTTCTAAGTTAAAATCACAGCAATGAGAGAGAGAGAGAGAGAAAGAGAGAGAGAGAGAGAGAGAGAGAGAGAGAGAGAGAGAGAGAGAGAGAGAGAGAGAGAGAAAGAGAGAGAGAGAGAGAGAGAAAGAGAGAGAGAAACAGACAGAACAGCCAGCTTGTTAATAACAGCTGTGGGCCAGCTCAGTGTAGGTTGGAATTTGGGGTAAATTTCCAGGTGGCTATTTCCGTGATTATTCTAAAGGAAGAATTGCCAGGTGCCTCCAACCCTAGGAACCTCTGTTTATTTAAACATGAACTTTCTGGACTTGCCCACAGCTATCCAAGAGAGCAGGCACTCCTTCCTAGGATTCTGGGCCTGCCGGGAGCCAGCTCCTTTCACCCTCTCCTGCCCCTGTTGTCTGTAGTGATAAAGACTAACCGAGTCACGAGGAAAATACAATCTGTCCCAAAGGTCTATGGGGAGAGCTAGGGCTTATGGAAGTCTCGTTGGCAATCTCGACAGTACGTGGGAGCTCCACAGGAAGAGCTCCATGCTGACAATAAAGCTCTATGGTTCTAACTTCCTGTTCCCTTGACTTCCTCTTCCCTGAGATAAATACCCATCACAGGCCAGAGTGTGCACATGTGTGCATGTCTGTGCGCTGGGTAAATCACTGATATTGTGCTAAGACTTCTTACAACTCTGTGAAAAATCTCCACTTTTTAAAATATCTTTAACGAGTAACAATATAATAAAAGCGTAATATGCAAATTGACCGAACGGCCAAACAGTAGAATGACCATCCAGACTACCATCTGGACAACCATCTGGGACCACGCTATGAAACCCACTTTTTTTTTTTTTGCAATAAAATTTTGTTTTCACTGGCAAAACCCTGGTGAGCCGAGCTGAATACATCTATGGACAGAATTAGTCTAATGGGGATCAGTATGTCGTTGGAATAAAGAACTTCACCTCGGAAATCAATCACTGGTTTGACTCCTCCTTTCCAAATAAATCCTTTTAGGTGAAGAAACACCTAGTAGATGCTAATTTTCAGTCAACAACTGCTAATGTAAATCCTTCAGAACAGCTTATCTCTTTCTCTCCCTCCCACTTGATGTATAAACACACACTTGCAAAACCCAGGGACAGCAGGCCCATCTTTCCTACCTAGCCATGCTGCTGTGGGTTAGACACCTTGCCCACAACTAGTCTCCCCGCCCCCCCCACCCCTCCTTCTTCTTGTCCTTCCCCCTCCTCTTCCTTCTTTTTCTTCTTCTAGCGATGGCCTGATAAACCCTTTCTTTTCAGCCATAAAGTTATAATTTTTGGTTAGCACTGTCTTCATCAGCCTCCACCCCTGTTCACAAGCTCTGCTCTGGCTACACTGAGCATTTGTTTCTAGAATAGCTCATTGCTTTGCATGAGCAGTTTCTCTTTCCTTTCTCAAACTCTTCTATGCACTTTCATTCTGTGTTCACATCTCCTTTTTCCTTTTAGTACATTTTAAAATTTGTGAAGTATACCTGCAGACAAATACATAAAACATCTGTGGGCAGTTTAACAGCTGCCCTGTTTATATTTACTCAGATAAGGAAATAGACCATTATCAGCTCCCCAGATGCCCCCTGATGTCCCTCTCTGATGGTATCCCCTCCCCTCCCCTGAGAGATTCCCAATATCCTAACAATTGTGATCATACTTTTCTGACTTTCTTGAGTCCTGCCCCAGTGAATATGTGTCCCTAAGCAGTAAGGATTAGTTTCTCATTTTTAAAAAAATATATTTTATTGATTTTTTACAGAGAGGAAGGGAGAGGGATAGAGAGCTAGAAACATCGATGAGAGAGAAACATTGACCAGCTGCCTCCTGCACACCCCCTACCGGGGATGTGCCCGCAACCAAGGTACATGCCCTTGACCAGAATCGAACCCGGGACCTTTCAGTCCGCAGGCCGATGCTCTATCCACTGAGCCAAACCGGTTTTGGCAAGTTTTGCTCATTTTTCAACTTTACGTGACTGAAACCATATTCTTTTGTATCAGCTTCCTTCACTCACCATTGTGCTGGGGAGCACCATCTGTGTTGTGTGTATAGCTGTGGCTCTATCTTATTATCTCCTGTATCTATTCCATGAATACACCATATTTAATTTACATCATTGTTAATGGACATTAGGGTTTTGTCCGCTTGATTTATTCTTCTTCACAGTGTTCCTCTACCACTAGCATATTACTTAAAGTCCACCCACCTCTAACTGAATGTAAGTTGCCTGGGAGCAGAGACCGTTTTGTTAAGTATTGGATTTCCAGAACCGACACAGAGCCTGGAACATAGTAGGTGCTCAAAAGAGATGTTGAATGTATGAATGTTGACAAACTCTTCCTGTTCCTGAGAGGTGTTCCTCATGCATTTCCTCCTCTTCCAGGCCCTCTTCACCTTCTCCAGGCAGACGTTCAGCGGCAGCAGCAGCAACAATAGCACTCTAGTGGTTGAGTGTTCAGGCGGTGTACTAATATGATGATCTCAGTTACTGCTCCTAGACTCTCCCGAGGTAAGACAGTCTTATTATCCCCATACTACAGAGCCAGACACCATCATTTAAGAAAGCTGTCATGCCCCACGTCACAGGGTTTGGAAAGGAGGAGTCAAACCAGTGATTGATATCCGAGGTGAAGTTCTTTGTTCCAACGGCATACTGATCCCCATTAGACTAATTCTGTCCATAGATGTATTCAGCTCGGCTCACCAGGGTTTTGCCACTGAAAACAAAATTTTATTGGGAAAAAAAAAAAAAGTGGGTTTCATAGCGTGGTCCTGGATGGTTGTCCAGATGGTAGTCTGGATGGTCATTCCACTGTTTGGCCGTTCGGTCAATTTGCATATTATGTTTTTATTATATTGCTACTCGTTAAAGATATTTTAAAAAGTGGAGATTTTTCACAGAGTTGTAAGAAGTCTTAGCACAATATCAGTGATAGACCAAGGCTCAGAAAGGTGATATAAACATTTAAAGTAGTTATGCAGCTTCCAGGTAGCTCAGCCAAGCTTACACCCATCTACGAAGTCTGTTCTTTCCAGTTGAATATTCTGCCTCAACACTGTTAAAGCAAATGTGAGCAAGAACAGTGTGCCTCGGGGACCATGAACCACTTCCTCTTCAGGGCAGTCCTCCCCAGCCCTTCCCTGCTCCCCTCTCCCAGGCCTGGGGGCTGGGCCTCTCCTTTGAAGCTGTCCTACAGATTAGGAAATCTATTCAAACTCTTCATGGGCCATTAACATCTTTCTTTTGGCTTGGCCTTCTGTGAAGAGACTGCCCTGTTTCAGAGGAAAGAAACATAAATACATCCTTGAAAAAATAAATTTTGGCCTGAAGAGTTTGTAAAATTCACTTCTTTATCATCTTGATCATCTCCAGTCCCTAAATTGGTGAAATAACATTTCAAAATGTCATAAAATAAAGTGGCCTGGATACTCAGTGATTGATTTGGGGGGTCTGACAGCTCTAGTACTTAGCTTGGAATTTATGAATCAAAAGCTTTAAAACTTAACCCAAGAAAGTTTTTTTAAGTACTGCTATTTCCACCTAATTAAGAACTGTCATACAAACATGATTTATTTACAGCTATCATTCATCCAAGTTTTTTCTTTTTTTAATTTTTAATGACTTTTGTGCATTAACTCAAAGGGCTTTTAAAATATATTATCTTTTCCTTTCTGGATAAGAAATTAATGCCTACTTATCATATAAAATTTAGAAACTATAGAAAAATATAATGAGCACATAAAAATTACTTGACTCTTACCACCTCAAGACAATCATGGTGAAAGCTTATATGATTATATTTTCAATTTTTTGTGTGCACAGTTATATGTAAATTTATATATGTATATTATAAAACCTGCTTAATTATATATACACTAGAGGCCCAATGCACAGAATCCGTGCAAGAATAGGCCTTCCTTTCCCCGGCTGCCGGTACCAGCTTCCCTCTGACACCAGGGACCCGGGCTTCCCTCTCAGAGGAAGGCCCCGCCCTCCCGCTGCAGCCCGCTGGTCAGTGGCCTGGGCCTCCCTCTGCAGGGCGATCATGGGGCAATGGCCAGGCCCCCAACCAATCACATATCACCTGCCTTGGCTGGCCTGGTACCAGTGGGTGTCATAGCATGGTCCCGGATGGTCATCCAGATGGTAGTTCGGAGGGTCATTCTGCTGTTTGGCTGTTCAGTCAATTTGCATATTATGCTTTTATTATATAGAATATCCTGCTTTATTTATTTCACATGACATTGTTACTCATTTAAGATATTCCTAACAATACACACTGCTAGAAAACATCATCTTGAATGACTTCAGGGTAGTCCAGCTTGTGGATTTACTGTAGTTGGTTTAGCTTTTCTCTGTTATTGGAAATTCCGTGTTTCCAATTTTTTTACTATTAAAAATGATGCTTTAAGGAGACATTTTTACATAAATACTTGTCCATTTTGGATAACTTTCTTAGTCTAGATGTAAACAGCATTAGTAAGATTAATACACAATCAAAAGTTATGGCTTTTATACAGATTTCAAAGAATTGCTTTCTCTCTTTTTTGGCAATAGCTTCATGAGAAAACATATTTTTGTATTATCAGGTGAGATAAGCGGGGTATGAAATTGTATCTTCATTGTATCTCAATTATTTAAAACACTTTAAACGTATTGCTATATGAGAAGAATTTATTTTAGCACTTGCCTCTGAGCAGTGAATCGCCTTTGTCCCTCCTTTAGACTTTTAAACATTTTACACAGTAAGGATTCCCGAGCAGTCTGCGGCCCTCATGACCCATTTCAGGGGCCACCACAGCAGCAGGCTGCGCTCACTCCGTCCAGCCACTGCTTTCTCTTATTTTACATTCTCCATTTCCTTTTATTTTCTTTGTTGACGTGGTTATTGCTTTTTAAATGAAGATTATAAATGCCAGTTAATTCTTCAAGGCTTCTTACCCGGGACCCCCTGCGGCTTGCCCCTCCCACTCCTCAGGAGGTGCTTGGTTTCCACTCCTTGGGTAGTGTTTCACATTTTATCTCCTTCGGAGTCTTCTGCTGCCAAATTACTCAGGATCCCATGTGATTAGTGGACACACAATTGGTGCTGAAGTCTCAGAAAGCAAGGTTCAGGGTAAGTTACAATGGACTTTTCCTGGGCTGGATGCTCCACCAGCGTTAGCTCAACCCATGGTTAAGGACCATCTAATTTTAAAGAGAAAAGTACTAAGTTGTGTGTAAGTACAATGATAATTACTTCAATTGTATGTAAGTACTAAAGAGTTTTAAAAAAGTATTATCCTTTAAAATGTTTTAATTGCTGTGTTTATTCAGAACATATGATTGAAGACCAACCTAACTCCTGAGAGTGGGTTAGGTGCAGGTGCTGCTCCACTGGGGGAGGGGAGTGTCAAATATTCTGTTATCGTGGGGAGCTCTCTGTGCCCCCACCTGTTGCCGGTGGGAGTGGGCTTCTGGGGTGCCTTGGGGATAAGAATTTCCCGAGGTCCCCACCACGGAAAATGTCCCATTTCCTCTTCAGCAGGGCTGCCCGGAGCTTCCACTCCATATCTGCACAGCCCAGGCCAGCATCTGGCTGGCTTAGCTTGTGTTCCCAGCTGCAGCCCATTGCGTGGGGAGTCCATGTGGCCACCGGCCATGCGGCTTCTAGGGCCACATGCCTATGGAGGCGCACAGGTGAATGCAAGGAAGTAGGAGCAAAGCAAAAGGAACAAGAGAGAGGGAATTCCTTGGTCTGTGGTTTATGCATTTCCGAATTTTCAGGGGCTTGTATTGGAGTCCACTGTCCCAGCCAATTCCCTTGTCCCCAGGTTAGAGGGACAGGCAAACACCTTCCCTGTGTCACTCTGACTTCACTGTGCTTGCTTCTATCTCCCCCGCTGTTGGACCCCTCCCCAGTGGCCTGTGGGCAATGGTGATTCTCTGAGAGTGAAGCCACCCAGATGACTGTGCTTACAATGTCTGGCCTTCCCTTGCTTTCTTCTTACTATTAATATTAATAACTAGTTAATTACAAACGTAACCACTCTAGCACCAATTCTAATGTGTGAACTACTACCAAGTAATTAACTCTCTTCTGACACTACCTACCAGGTCCCACAGGTGAAGGACTCGGTCCTGCAGGACTGACCCTGCCCCTTCTCTGTCTTCGGACACCAATCACAAGTCCATGTTGCCACTTAGGCTTTTGACTGGCTGTAGATTCTCCATTGTTCACCAACCTGGAAAAAGACGTTTTGATTGCTCTTGGTACAAAAATTCCAAGGGTTTTCAGAGCCCTGCACCAGGAATGGGAACAAAAATCAAATACATATTTTTATTATAAATCACAATATTACAGGAGAAAATGGACATTTGTGGCATAACCACAGTAATTACAAATAAATATGCAATTACAAAATGTGGTAAGTATTCAGAAAGAAAGCACAGGACATTGTCAATCGAGGAGCATGATTTCATCTGAGGAACTCAAGAGAAGATGGTGAGCTAGGATCTGAACAAATGAAACAGAGGAAGATGATGAGGGGAGGAAAAATAGAAAATAGTGTTGCACGTGGGTGAATAATATGTGCGAAGTCCTTCATATCCAAATAACACTGCCCAAACCATGATATACAGTGTCAGGGCTGGGGACATTTTCCTTAGCCCCTTTAATTCTTCTAGCTGGTCAAATAGTTCAAATGACACAACAGATTAACAGGAGAAAATCAGTGTTTAATATGTGTGCACAGGGAATTCACATTAGCATGAAAATCCCCAAAACAGTGAGGCAAAATGAGATACAGATGTAAGGATGGGGGAGGTAGGCCATTCACAGGGAGAGGAGAAAGAGCAAACATTAGGTAAACAAGTTGTCGTAGGGCCATCCAGAAACAGTGGGACGCAGGGACTCCAGCAAGCAGGTTCTGGCTGGGATGCTTCTTGTCGCCATACTCAATCCGTCTGTGCTAAGGTGGGCATGCTAGGGTTCCCTTCCTGAAGCAGCTTTTTCTATCTGAATCTTTTTCTTCTTCTTATCAAACCAGTTTTATTGTGTGTTTTTAAACCAACTTTTTACTATTGATAGTGTTACAGGTATCCCCCCTCATCCCCCATCCCCATCCTCCCAGGATCATTTTAGGCAGGTAAAAAACTTCCTGAGTTTGTTGGGCTTTCATTGTTTTTAGCTCTAAATGATCTGCACACCGGGGTGACACATTCCAGCGGAGACTGGCTCCTGTGTGCAAGTGAGCAACTTTGCCTGGTGGTCCCTTATCCCACAGATAAATTATTTTAGAGCATTTTTCACAAAAACAGCCATATTTTCATGGAATGTTTGAGATATGCAAGGGACACTACCTTATGTTTCTTATTAAAACCCAGCATTCTAAGCTGTGTACTTTTTAAAAATAATTTTTATTTTTCAATTACGGTTGGCACGCAATATTATATTAGTTTCAGGTGTACAACCCAGTGATTAGACATCTGTAGAACTTACCAAGTGATCGTCCTGGTAAATCTAGTACCCATCTGACGCCATACATAGCTATCACAATAGTATTGACTGTATTCCCTATGCTGTACCTGACATCCTGTGACTATTCTGTAATTGTCAGTTTGTACTTCTTAATCCCTTCACCTTTTCCACCTATACCCCTACTCCGCTCCCATCTGGCAACTGTCAAAATGTTCTCTGTATCTGTGAGTCTGCTCCTGGTCTGCTTGTTCATTTATTCTGTTTTTCAAATTCCACAAATAAGTGAAATCATATGGCATTTGTCTTTCTCTGTGTCTGACTTATTTCACTCAGCACAATGCCATCTAGATCATTCCATGTTGTTGCAGATGGCAAGATTTCATTCTTTTTTTTTTTTTTTTTTTTTTATGGCTGAGTCTTATTTCATTACACATATGCACCGCTTCTTGTTTACCCATTCTGTATCTATTGATGGACACTTGAGTTGCTTGCATGTCTTGGCTATGGTAAATAATGCTACAACGAACATAGGGTGCATATGTCTTTTTGATTTAGTGTTTTGGGTTTCTTTGGATAAATACCCAGAAGTGGAATTGCTGAGTCCTTCATTGTGTCTTGTTATAGCCTTTGTTTTAAAGTCTGTTTTGTTTGGCATAAGTGTTTCTACCCCAGCTTTTTTTGGTTTCCATTTACATGAAATATTTCTTTTCATCCTTTTATTTTCAGTCTGTGTGTGTCTTTCAATCTGAAGTGACTCTCTTACAGACAGCATATGTAAGGGTCTTGTTTTGTTATCCATTCAGTTACTGTATGTCTTTTCAGTGGAGCATTTAATCCATTTGCATTTAAAGCAATTGTTGATAGATATGTAGTTATTACTATTTTATTATTCATATTTTTTCTTTTTCTTCTTAAATAAGACATTTCTTGTAATATTGGTTTAGTGGTTATGAACTCCTTTAGCTTTTCCTTGTCTGTGAAGCTCTTAATCTGACCTTCGATTCTAAATGATAGCTTTGCTGGATAGAGAATCTTGGTTGTAAGCCCTTGCTTCTTATTATGTTGAATACTTCCTGCCAAGCCCTTCTGGCCTGCAAAGTTTGTGTTGAGACAGTCTTATGGGAACTCCCTTATAGGTAACTAATTGCTTTTCTCTTGCTGCTTTTAAGATTTTCTCTTTGTCTTTAACCTTTGGCTTTTGAATTATGATGTATATTGATGCAGGCCCCTTTGGGTTCATCTTGTTGGGACTCTCTGCACTTTCTGGACTTGATTTTCTTCACTAGGTTGCAGAAGTTTCCTGTCATTATTTTTTTCAATAGGTTCTTCCTCTTCTACTTTTGGCACCCCTATAATGTTTAAGTTGTCCCAGAGACTCTTTAAACTATCCTTATTTAAAAATATATTTTTTTCTTTTGATGTTCTCACTGGGCATTTTCTGCTTTCTTATTTTCCAAATTGCTGATTTGATCCTCTGCTTCATCTACTATTGATTTCCTATAATGTATTCTTCATTTCTGACTGGTTATTTTTTATGTTTTCTTGTCTTCATATTTATATTTCTTATCTCTTTGCTGAAACTCTCTCTAAGTCCATCCATTCTTCCCCTAAGTTCATTAAGGGATGTTTTGAACTCTGCATCTGGTAGATTGCTTGTCACCATTTGTTTAGTTTAGTTTTTTTCTTTCTGGAGTTTTGTTCTGTTCTTTCATTTGGGACATATTTCTTTGTCTCCTCATTTTGGCAGCCTCCCTGTGTTTGTTTCTATGTGTTAGGTAGAGCTGCTATGTTTCCTGGTCCTGGTAGAGTGGTTTTGTGTAGTGGGTTTCCTATAGGGCCCAATGGCCCAGCATCCCCAGTCACCTAAACTGGGATCTTCAGGTGTGCCCCCAGGTGGGCTGTGTGCCCCCTCTTATTGTAATTGAGCCTTGATTGCTGTTGACTTGTCAATGGGAGAGATTTATTCCCAGTATAACCAGCTTTGAGGAATGGCCAAGACTACAGTGGAGGATCAGCTGTGTGGGGGCTGATCCCACAGAGCAGAAATGGCTGTAGCAGGGCTCTGGTGCCTAATGAGATCACCCCTGAATGTGTAGCTTGTGGAAGTGGCTGGGTAGTACTCTGCAGTGGTCTGAAATTGTCCACTATGTATGGTAGTTTTGGGGCCTCCTGTGCCCTGCCCAGGCCCACCCCAAAGAGCTACAAAGCAATCTGCAGATGCTGCTACTTTGCTGGGCTTGGAGGTACTGGGAAGAGACCAAGTTTCAAACTGAGGCTGTCTGCTGCTAGTGCTGGGCCTGGTGCTGCTTAGCAAGAGATACAGGTCATGTTGAGGCCAGATGCTGCTTGTTTGGCGTTCGCGAACCATTGAGAGATTTGTAGGAAAGTCCAAAGCATGAGCCAAGACAGGCTGTTTATATCAAAAAGCCACTGGAAATGGCTTGGGTTGGCCTGCAAGTTGGGTGGGGTGGTGTCTCAGGGGACCACTAGTGCTGGGTGAGCAGTGTTAGCTAGGTTGATGGAGACTCTGATTGGTGCCAGCCAGAACCTGCAGGGGGAGGGCTCAGAAAAGGAACAATGGCCTCTGCCAGTACTTCAGTCTGGGAGAAAGCTGCCCCTCCAGCCCTTGCTGGACAATTCAGTTCCTCTACATATGTTCCTGGGGCTGTTTGAGCTGCTGCCCCAGCGCTGGAGCTCAGAGGGAGTGAGTTTGAGTAAGTCTATGCATGGGCCCTTTTAGAGGCACACCTCTGTTTCAATCTCCACTGGTTCTCACAACCAGGAGTTATGGGAACTTCTCTGCCCAGCACTGGAACCCTGGGCTGGGGAGCCTGGTGTGGGATTGGGCCTCCTCCATCCTTAGGAGACATTTCCACAGCCGGGATATCCCTCCAGATTTTTTAACTGCTGCACATGGGTGTGGGACCAGATCGTTTGTGTTTCCCTCCCTCATATCAGTCTCCATGTGGCTTCTTCTTTATATCCTTAGTTATAGGACTTCTGTTCATCTAGACCTCAGGCAGTTCTGAATGATGGTTGTTCTGTAGTTTAGTTGTCATTTTGATGTGGTTGTGGGAGGACAGGAGTATTGCATTTACCTATGCTTCCATCTTGGCTGGATGAGCTGTATACTTTTATTATGAAGGGAACCAAAATTTTGGCATCCTGAAGCTGCTTTTTGGGGATACTGTTTTTTTTTTTTTAAAAAAATCCTCACCAGAGGACATTTCTCCATTGATCTTCAGAGGAAGTGGAAGAGAAGGAGGAGGGGGAGAGAGAGAGAGAGAGAGAGAGAGAGAGAGAGAGAGAGAGAGAGAGAGAGAGAGAACACTGATGTGAGAGAGACAAATTGATTGGTTGCCTCCCTCACATGCCCTAACGGGAGCCGGGGATCGAGCCTGCCACTGAGGTATGTGCCTCTGACCAGCAATCGAACCAATGAACCTTTGGGCGAACACTCCAACCACTGAGCCAAACAAGCCAGGGCATGGGGATATTCATTTTAAGCTGTTTATTAAGAAACAAGACTCAGAAAGAAATGCTGATCCTTCCCCCTTTCCTGTCCAAGAGACGCAGACAGAGGAAACTGCTTCAGGAAGTAGATTAGGATGCCACCTTACCCTAATT
Source organism: Eptesicus fuscus (assembly GCF_027574615.1). Lineage (NCBI taxonomy): Eukaryota > Metazoa > Chordata > Mammalia > Chiroptera > Vespertilionidae > Eptesicus > Eptesicus fuscus. The sequence goes on along the minus strand of NC_072492.1, from coordinate 5,270,498 downwards.
TGAATTAAGTGGTAAATAGTGGGTTTCAGGCAGGTGCCTGAAAGGAAGATATCCCCTGTGTCCTACTGTCTCTGAATGTCTAGTAAGAATTTCCCTGCCATTGTGTTCTGCTCTTTCTCAACTACCTGTAAATCACTCATTCTCACTTCTGAAACCAAATACCCCATCTCTCCCCTTCTCCTTTGTCCACACTGTCTCATATACCCAATGCTGCCTCACTGTCTTTGGAATTCTCATGCTTATGTGAATTCCCCATGTGCATGTATTAAAACTTGATTTTTTTTCCTGTTAATCTTTGTTAATTATTTTATTTTATTGATTTCAGAGAAGGAGAGAGAGAGAGATAGAAACACAATGATGAGAATCATTGATCGACTGCCTCCCTCATGCCCCCCACTGAGGATCAAACCTGCAACCCAGGCATGTGCCCTGGCTGGAATTGAACCCGGGACCCTTCAGTCCCCAGGCCGACACTCTATCCACTGAGCCAAACTGGCTAGGGCTGTCTCTGTTAATTTGATTATTAGCCCAGCCAGAAGAACTTAGAAGGTTCTTAGAAGTTAGAAGAAAAAGTATTAATATATATTTTTTAGCCTCCACAATTACTATGACTATTTTACAGACAAGGAAATAGAGGCTTGGGGAGTTGAAGCAACTTAGCCAAACATCCCTGGCTCATAAATGGAGTCATGTCCAAGAGCTGAACTGGTCATCGGGTTCTAGAACCCACACTCAGCTATTGTGTTGTCCTGCTTCCCATGCCTGGACTACAACCCACCTTTATGTGCACCTGTTCAACTAGGTAGACAAATGGGTTAGCTGGGAATGCATATAGTTGGCCTTTTGCCCACTCTACTGTATTTAAAAATAATATGTACTTATGAAACCTACAAGACATGATTTACCTCTATAACATTATTTATAACAATAACAATGTCCTTCTTTGTACTACCAATTAACCTCCAGTAGTCCCTTTGCTGCCTCAGTGATGAAACTGGAGAAAATCCTGGTCAGGCACCTTGTCGGCTGCCTACTCACATCTTGAAATGGTCCTTGGCCAGTGGGTGGGAGTTCCACTCCAGCTTCTCCTCTCCTACCTTCCTTCTTCACATCTGACCGTTGCCCTTGAGATGAGTATAATCCAAGAAGTAAGCAGGGTCATTTGGAAGAGCCACAGTTTTAAAGTGCATTTTTTCACCTATTAGCTTTGTTTGAGAAGTTTTCAGCTAATTCCAGAGCATCTATTACAAACGTGTTTTAATAGAATGTAGAAAGAAATAGAAAAATTGCCACATACTTACTGAAAATTTCAAATAGTAAAAAGCATTTACTATCCCTCCATTTTTACTGCTATTTTCTGTACATACATGTATATGTGAAGTATGCATACAATTCCATAAAAGAGTGATTGTGCCCAGCCAGCATGGCTCGGTGGTTGAGCATCCACCTATGAACCAGGAGGTCATGGTTCGATTCTTGGTCAAGGCACATGTCTGGATTGTGAGCTCGATCCCCAGTGGGGGGCATGCAGGAAGCAGCCAATCATGATTCTCTCTCTCTCTCTCTCTCTCTCTCTCTCTCTCTCTCTCTCTCTCTCTCTTCTCCCTTCCTCTCTGATATCAATAAAAATATTTTTTTAAAAAAAGAATGATTGTTCCCCCAAAGTTGTTTTATTATGTATTTAATTTCCACTCAACAAAATATTATGAACCTCTTTAATAACAATAGAATCACATTTAATGATTGCCTAGAATTCCATGTTCCCTGGTTTTACTTGTCCATCTCCCTGGTGGTGAACTTTTGATGGTTTCCAACATTTGAATAGTATAAAAATGTTGCAGTAGATATGCCTGTACATATATGTTGCATACTTTCCAATTATCTCCTTAGGGTCAATTCATCAATATGGATGAAAGATGCAAACACACGGAGATGCTGATCTTTATAGTGAATCTTCCCTGTAGAGAGGGCACACTGATTTCCCCCAAGGGTGTATGGTAGAGTGCCTGCTGTCTGGCATCCTTACCAGCACTCGGGGTCACCACTCTTTTAACTCCACCACTCTGACAGATTAAACATGTACATGTTCACCTGTTGTCAGCCTGGTCCACATGGGAAAGGCTGCCTGGCGGGAACTGGCCCTTTCCTGTGAAGATCCAGAACGGCATTCTTTTCTGGGCCTCGCAGTGATCAGCTCCCAAGGAACAGACTCTCCCCAATAGAAACGCACAGAAGCTGGAAGCGATACCAAAATGTCCATGATTAATTTTAGCACATGTGCTGCCAACGTGAGCACTGCCCATTATTAATTGTCCATGTAAACTACATGTGAATACAAGCAGTACATTTGGTGTTGGGATGCTTGGCGTGTACTGAATGTTCTCTGGAAACCTCTCTACTGGTTTTGTGTGAGAAATCACTGTCAAAAGCGAATGGAAAACATAAAATCCATATTGTTAGCATGTTCCCTCCACAAAAACTGACTGCGCAGGGGTAAAAAAGTTGTTTGATGAACATGGAATCAGAACAACAACAAAGAGAATGTTTAATGGCACCAGGGATGCCAGCGGGCTTGTTTGCAAGAAACAACAGTTGAATTCTTTTGGCATAACCTCTCACCTTCAGCCGCATCTTAAGGGCCGTCCTGCCATGGAGAGCGGGAGTATTTGCACTAGTTGGTTCCTTTGGGCAGCACTTGGATGGTACTGTCAACACTGACTTCTCAATCACCTTTTCTGTTCTTCTATTACTGCCAACCCCTTCTAGTAAACACACTCTTTTATTTATTTCTTAATACTGATCTACAGAGGGGGTTTTTGTAGAATTTTCTTGGCTGTTCCCTTCACATGACTTTACATTGTTATTATCTGACCTATCAAGTGTTTATTTTTATTCATTTTTTTAATGCAGTAAATACAAATAGGTGAGGCCAAAAGATATGTTTATTTGCTATATTAATCAGGTCTCTAGTTATCAGCAACAGAACTCTGGCTTAACTTAGCTTAGAGAAAATCAGGTATATTTATTGGCTCAGATATAAAAATGAAGGGAATGATATAGATTGAGCTGGACTTGTGGACAACTGGAATCAGTGATATGAATGTCATCCATTCTCATCCAACTCTTGGTTTCTCAACGTGCTATGTAACTCTGATGGCTTCATTCCTTTCCACTGCTGAGCTGTCCAAGGAGCGAGGGTGGGAATGCATGCATGCTGGCGGGGAGAGGATGGTACGTAGATGTGGCTGACAGAATTCACAGGCTTAACACTTTCATGACAGGAACAGAAATCAAAGATCTTCCTTGCAAGTTCCCATTAATATAAAAACTCTTGAAAAGACTCTGCTTCATTCAGCTTGAGTCCCATGCTCATCCTGGTGCCATGGGCGGTCAGAACGATAGGCCGTAGCAATACATGGCTGGGTAGAGCATTTTCCAGTAGAATTTATTCCCTTTCTTGTGCAGGCAAAATGATATATGTCCACCATGTGTACCTTTCATTGGTCAGCAGTGGGATGGACCACCTTTTAATGACTTTATTGCCATTTCTAGTTCACCTTTTAGGACTTCTCTATTCAGATATTGTGTTGTCTTTGAAAATGTATGTTTTTTCATAACTAGATTTTAAACTGGCCATACATTGGCTTCCTCACAGTGTTTTGCCTCATAATTTTGACACAGTGGCCAATTTGGAAACCAATGCAGTTGAACAAGGCATCCAGCTGTTTGTCAGTCTCAAGGGAATTCATACCTGACCAACCAGGAGATTATTCTGAAGGTTTCAAGGGGCAACAGTGGTGAGATCTCATTACCGTCCATGTTGGTATTTTTCTCTAGCTAACAGCAAAGAGTAAACTCCAATTGTCTAAGGAACAGACTAGAAAGGATGCACTAAACTATATGCATGTATGCTCATTAGCAAGAGACCTCTGAGCTTTCTTAGAGAAGAAAATTCAGACAGTGTGGTAGGAGGAGATAATTACTCTCCATGAATCCTATATAATAAAAGGCTAATATGCAAATAGACCGAATGGTGGAACAACTGAACAACCAGTCGCTATGTGTGCTGACCACCAGGGGGTGTGCGCAAAACATGGCAAGCGTCGGTCACAGTGGGATGGTGGAGCAGGTGAATGGGGGCGCCAGACCAAGGTGGGGCACCAGTCACTGTCATCAGGGTGAGCCTCTGGTGGTTATTGAAAATTCTTTGCTCCCTTGCACCAGGGTCTCGCCCTGCACTTGCACCTGCTGCTGGTGCCAGCCCCGCTCACACCCGCAGCTGGTGCCAGAGCTGCTGCTCGCACCCACTGCTGGCACCTGGCGTCAGCCTGATCACTTGGTGCTGTCAGTGGGTGTGAGCTGCGGCTGCCAGTGCCAGTCACCCCTCAGGGCTTCTTCACCTCCCCCTGCTCCTGAGGGGTGATCAGGGCTGGCAACTGCCTCTTGCATCTGCTGCCAGCGATGGCCCTGATCGCACCTGCTGCTAGTGCCAGAGCCACTGCTCCACCTGCTGCTGGTGCCCAGTGCTGGTCCTGATCGCTCGGCACCATCAGCGGGTGTGAGCAGTGGCTGCCAGCCCCAATCACCCCTGAAGGCTTCTCCACCTCCCCCTGCTCCGAGGGGTGATTGGGGCAGCAGCTGCCACTTGTACCTGCTGCTGGTGCCAGCCCCAATCACTCTGTGCCTTCATCGGGTGTGAGTGGGGCCAGTGCCATCAGCGCCTGTGAGTGGTGGCAGTGGGAGTAGGGCTGCCCGCAGACAGGGGCCGGGTGGGGGAGCGGAGGATGGGCCAAGACCCAACCCTGTGCCTACAGTTCCTTTCAAGGTGCACAAATTCATGCACTGGGCCCCTAGTCTTAAATAAAACTGTAGAGGGAGGTGGCTTTTGAGATGGCTTGATGTAATTGTCAGGGATATATTTATGATATGATGGCTAAAAATTCTGATGCCACCAGTTACTAGTAACATAATTCTTAGAAAATTACTTTTTAAAGCCTCAGTCTCCTCATCTGAAAAATGATAACAAACATAAGCTTAGCAGATGTATATTCATTAAGTATTAGATAGTCTTTTTTTCCTTGTTGTTGTTAATTGTTATCATCTAAAAAGGGGTTGAGATTTCTATTTGAATGCTCAAAGCATTTACAGCAACAAAAATTTCTTTTGGAGATGATCTGCCTTCTATCATGCTGTCTCTCATTGGAATGGAATCATAGAACTTCAAAGTGCTCAGTGGGGAGACAGAGTCTTCTGTGATAACACTGCTTTGGAAAACAGTTAACTTGGAGTTAAACAGGCCTTCAAAGCTTCTACTCAGCTAATTTGTGTGTAATTGCCATAACTTAGCCAAGATGGCAGTTTTGAAACAGAAATTGGATCATGTCCCCTTTTGACTTAAAACTTTGCGATGCTTCCATTGTACTTGGCATCAAATCTGAACCTTCACTTTCACCTCTGCTGTCCTATGTAATAGGTCCCTCAGACTCTCCACCTTTGTATCCTCTCCACCTTGCTCACTGACCTCTTGCCACACACATTTTGATCCGTGAACAGGTCAAATCCTTTTCTGCCTCTAGGATTTGCACTTCCTCTGTGTTCTCTCCGGAGCAGTTCTCTCCATCTCCTCCCATGGCATGCACCTTCTCATTCTTTAGTTCCCAAGAATTCCCTCCCTGACCACCCCATCGGGAGGAGGCCCCTACCCATTTTATTTCCCTCAAGTGAACTCTTGGTTCACACAGTTCAAACGAGGACTTGTTGAGCACATTGGAAAGGGTAGAAATTTTGGCTTGTTTTCCAGATTTGCCTCAATTCTCTATTGTCAAAGACAATTGATCTTTATTCATCAAATAGATAATCTCATTGTGTTTTCACAATGCATAGTGCATCGATCAATGCACTCTAGAACTAACTGGCATGGGGACACGCATGATGCCAGCATAAATGTTTACAGCAAAGCAAGAGAATTCGGTCAAACCAACCAGCCACTTGATCGCCATTGCATCAACTGGCTTGCTGCACCAATCCCTCCCCACCTTGACTTTACTCTGTGGCACCACAGGGTCCACAGAGGGGATTTGGAATTTAATAAGAACATCTGTTTTCCCCCTGAGCTGAGGAGTTGGAATGGGCGGAGCTGATTTGTTGCTGGCATTGTGCAGCTCCTACTGGAGTGCTGCCCTTTGTCCAGGCTGACCTGTAGCAATGCCTTCATTTAACAGTCCTCGAAAGTGCTTTCACCAGCTCTGAAAGTAAACTTCAGTGCATGGATCAACAAGCTGGTGCCATGCCTCTGGTCATCCATTCAGGTGTCTATATATTCTTTAGAGGAACAGACAGGATGATAAGAGGCTGGAGCTTTAGCCCTCAAAAATCCCAGAGCCCATGCTTGCTTTTGCAGATGGAGGAGCTGAGGCCCAGAGATGCACAAGGTAGGAAGTGGGGGAGTGTGATGTCAGAGCTGTTGAAACCCAGATCTCTTGACTCTTCATTTGAATAATATTCTACTACAATGAAGAATCACAATCCGAGAAATCACACCCAGTGCTGCGACGGCCAATGTCAATGTCACAGGCATACTTGATCGATTGCCAAGCAAGAGGCACAGAGAATGAAGGCCAGGCAGTGGAGGGGTAGGTATGCTCACATAGCTGGGAAGATGAATTAGAAGCTGGATCTTGAAGCAGAGCTGTGACAAGAAGCTAGGGCAGTACTGGTGGGAGGATCTCAGAATGTTGAAGAATAAGGGAAAAAGTGGATGCTTTTCTGATATTCACTGGTCCATCCATTATTGCTTCCTCTAAGATCTCTACCTGCTCTGTCTCAGGTTCCTCTAATGGCTTCATGATTCTTGTTCAGATCCCTCTGTTTTGGCAATATGGTCTGTGTCTATTGCATCGACGGCCATTGCTGCCTAAACCCCTAGTTCCCTCCCACCAAGCCTCACTCTTCAGTGTGGCTTTGGAAGCTCTTATTGCAGATGATTTCACACTTCCACCCTCTCCTGTTGAATCCCACCTCCTCCAGCTCCTCCCCCACTCCCCCCCTGTTATTCTTGCTACTCCATTTTCAGATTTACCACATGACTTTGGCACTTGCTGCTGTTGGCTTGTGTTTAAACCCCCAATTGCTGGGTGACTCTTTGCTCTAAGTTATCTATGCTTCTTACACTGGCTGTAGGCAGTGACCATCTCTGATATTCTGGGCTGGCCGTCCTGAGCAGGAGCTACTGCCTCCATGCTCCGTCAGACGAGGCATGTCTCCAGCTACTCCCAGGGCTTCTGCTGTGGTCAGAATGTCTATGTCCCCAGCATTTTGTATGTTGAAATTGTAGTTCCCAGTGTGATGGGATTAGATGGGGTTTTGGGGAGATGGTGCCTTATAAGGAGATTCCACAGAGCTCCTAGCCCCTCCCCCCATGTGAGGACACACAAGAAGTCTGCTCCCAGAAGAAGACCCTCTTCTCACGATGCTGGCACCTGCTCTCTGAGTTCCACTCCCGGGAGCTGTAATAAATGTCTGCTGTTTATAAGCGATGCAGTCTGTGGGATTTTATTATAGTAGCCTGAGCTGATTAAGACAGTTTCTATCTGGTTTCATCATTATAGACACCCACCTGGTCCCTGTAGGCACTGAGTTTCTAAGCCTTAGTGTGAAGGCATGTGCTTAAATATCCTTTTTTATTTAATTGTGGTACATAAAATTGACCATTGTAACCTATCAGTGGCACTAATACATTCACATTGCTGGTTATCCCCCTCCACCATCCATCTCCAGAACTTTACATCTTTCCCAACTGGAACGCTATCCCCATTAAACACTAACTCCCCAGCCCCAGCCCCCCAGCCTCTGACAACCACCCTTCTACCTTCTGTCCCTAGGGGTTTGACCACTCTAGTTACCTTATATAAGTGGAATTGTACAGTAGTGAGTAGCTTATTTCACTTACAATAATGTCCTCAAAGTTCATCCATGTTGTAGCATATGTCAGAATTTCCTACCTTTCTATGGCAGAATAGTATTCCGTGTATGTGTTTACCACATTTTTTAATCCATTTATCTGCTGATGAACACATGGGCTGCTTCCATCTTTTGACGACTGTGAATAATGTTGCTATGAACATGGGTGTACGGATAGTACATGAGTCCCTGCTTTCAATTCTTCTTAGAATTCTCTTGTGTAGGTTCACAGTGGGAAATTTTCCCCTGAAGGAGAGACTCGCAGTCATATTGATCCTTCATCCAAATTCACAAAGTGGAGGTGGAAGGGGCCCCTACTGGGGTGGACAGCTCCCCAGGGCTTACAGGGATGTTTAGGGTTTATATGAGGGTGTTGTTTCCACCCTCCCAGGTACAGGCAGCGGGAGGAGCTTTTCCTTAATGACTCTCAAGGGTGCACATTTTACAATCTACAGGGCGGTAATGGGAGCTCTGGGCCGACTCTTATGTCTGACCTCTGCCACCTCCCCCTTAAATGGTTGTAAAAATGGGGGAGTGTGTGGGTAAGGGATTACTGTTACCTTAATTATTTTTGAGTCTTGAGAAATTAATCAGTGTCTCAATGATTGTTTACATTAGACCGCACAAAAACCAATCCCAGCACAGCCAGCTCGTCCAGCTGTTCACAGATGTTGAAAGGAGCCATCATGAGAATCGAGGAGGCTCGTGAAGAGCAGAGCTGAGGATATTTTCTTAGTGAAGGGCAACTGGTAAAAAATGAACTATTTGCTTTCTACCCCAGATTTAGTTTAATCCATGACCTTTACTTGCTCAGATAGGAGGGAGTTAGAAAATATACTGTGGCTACTGAACCCTTTGAAAATGGTGGCTTTCTCCCTGGATGAAATGATATTTCAATTACCTGAAAAATACCACCACAATACAAAGACCTGGGTTTGGAGACCTGTTTTAATTCGTAATGTGAATAGGATTAAATTGTTTTGTGAAAATCAGGGTTGCAAGTTTGTCCTCAAATTTATTTTTATTGATTCCTTTCACAGGCTTGTGTATACCAACAATTTCACACTATTTAGGAGAAGAGGTTTTGCTACACTGTTAACCCAGACTAGCCACAGTGAGATTTTATTCACTCATTTAGCCATTCAAACATATTTCTTGAAAACCTACTATGAGCCACTATCTCCTTTGGGCTCACTCCAAAGCAGGCTGTGAGGCAAGGATGTGGCTGCAGCGGTTTATCTTGAGATGGCCTAGGGCAGCGGTCGGCAAACTCATTAGTCAGCAGAGCCAAATATTAACAGTACAACGATTGAAATTTCTTTTGAGAGCCAAATTTTTTAAACTTAAACTTCTTCTAACGCCACTTCTTCAAAATAGACTCGCCCAGGCCTGTGGTATTTTGTGGAAGAGCCACACTCAAGGGGCCAAAGAACCGCATGTGAGCTGCAGTTTGCCGACCAGGGGCCTAGGGCATTTCGGGGAGGGAGCAGGTGGTGGGGCAGGGAAGAAAGGAGACTCAAGGAAGGGCCTGTGTGTGACTCAGTCCTGCTGTGGACACCTGAGGAACCAGATGAACAGCTCAGAATTGTCCATGCCCAGGGTGGGGTGCTTTTTCTTGTCCCTCCCTCTCAGGAGTTGAGAGTTACCCTTACAGGCATTCATTTGTCTGCATAACCCTAGCAAACTGCTGAACAGAAGGAAGTCAGTCCTTGAGGTGGGGGAGCTGTCAGCTTGCAGGATCTGTGTTCTCCAGTGGGGCTCAAGTGGTACGGTGTTGGGCCTGGCCGCTGACCTTGGCTGCTCTCCTACCCCGGGCAGTGCTGGGGCAGTGATGCTCTGACAGATACCTCTATGCTCTCACAGATGAGGGAGGACAGACTTCACAGGAAGAAGCCCACAAGCAGTGGCTGTAATTGTGATAAATGCTATGTAGGAGAAGACCAGGGTAAACATATAATGGGGAGCCTGATGTTAAGTAAGTTTATTTTAAATTCCAAATAAATAGAGTCTTGGTATGATTCATTGAGTAATTAATTATATGCTGTAACTAAACTTTTACATTTAGTGTTGTGACTAATTCCTATGAATATCTGTGATCACCCAAAGCTCTACCAAAGTACTAATACTAGGTGACAGGCTAATTCTGGACTCTCCTGGAGGCTCTGTCATCCTGATTGGCCGGGTTGTTCTGATTGAACTGACTGAGCAGTTCTGATGAAATGGTTTACATATGGACACATGTAAACAAGAAGATTTATTTTCTAATTATAAGAATGATACAGATTTACTAGAGAAATGAAATTATAAAATGCATAGTATATAATATACACAATGATTATAACATATAGTATATATTATATTCTATTTAATACACATATTATATATTATAATATATACTAGAGGCCTGGTGAACGAAATTAATGCACAGGTAGGGTACCTAGGCCTGGATGGCGATCAGGGCCGATCAGGGGCCTTCCTTGGTTCCACACCACTCCCTTGTGGTCAGCACATGTCATAGCAAGTGATCAAACTCCTGGTCTCCTGGTCAAACTCCCGAGGGGACACTTTGCATATTAGCCATATATATATGTGTGTGTGTGTGTGTGTGTGTGCGCGCGCGCACACACACATAAATAAATAATAAATATTCTATAAACAATATATAATCACTGCAGAGAAAAATGCATTGTGTAAGGGTAATTCCCTTCCCATTTGCTTCATTCACAGTATTTGTTAAGTCTTTTCTGGTCATGAATTTAATAATCAGTCTCCCTTACCCTTGGATAATCCTGAAAATTCACTGCATGTAGTGAGTTGTAAAACTGCAGATGTGCGGATTTGAATCATACTAACTGAGTGAATGAGTCCAGCCAGCCAATTAGGAGCAGGCTCATTTGGTGAGAAGAGTTCTATTCTCTGGCGGTAGTTTGGAGATATACAAACTTTCCAGGCCTCTTGTCCTTTGTAAATATCATAGATCTATTGTCCATGAATGTCAAGCTCACATGTACGTGGTGTGTACATGTGTGTGTGTGCATGTACATATTGCCCATATTTTTGATAGAAATTACACCAGATATGTAGCACAATTTTTCATCATGATAACTTTGATGGCAGAATCATATTCTATAGCATGAATATATTATAATTTTCTTTTATGTCTAATTCTATTATTGGAATGTCAGTAGCTTCCAGGTTTGTGTTTGTATAATCAATATTGCAGTGGATACCTTCAGCATTCACCTGTATCTGAATTTTTGAAAATATCATGGTATAGATCTCTAAAATGGAAATTTTTGGGTCAAAGAGAATGGATGTTTTTAAGGCTTTTCATAAATGTCAAATTACTTTTCAGAAAAATTGAAGTATGGGTATATATTTTTAGAAAATTACTCAAACTCTTAAATTATCAATCTGCTTTGTCAAAATAATCAATATGGTTATCTGTTCAGAGCTTATATATGCTTTATTTGAAAAACTCACCAAGGTTTGTTTTTTTTTTAAATATAGATTTTAAAATAATTTTAAAGTATCTCCTGTTTCTCCTTTATTTTTCTGGTAAGTCCCAATTTTGTTTAGTTCACCAACACATAAGCCTTTTTTGGGGAGTCTATATGGTAAAACATGTGTATATGTGTGTGTGTGTCCAATGTAATGTTGTACACTTCTTCCATTTTTTTGTCTTTCATCCTTGGTATATTTTTCTTTGAATCTTTTTAAAGCCTCACTGAGATAATTTTGAATACCTAGTATACAACAAAAGCAGGGATGTCTTATGGATACATTTGGTTTTGTTTTCTAAAAGAGGTTTTCAGACTTTTTTTAAGACTCCAAAGCAGGTGATTTTGGCATGAGAAATTGCATTTCCTCAAAAGACTATTTTCTTTTATGAAATAAAGCCTGTCTATTGACAAACCAGCTTGGAAGTTTGGTCTCTTTGGTAGCAATTCTCTTACTCTCAGATCAGAAGTAGGAGGAGGTGGAGGCCTTGAACCCTCTGCGCTTTCTCCTTTGTTTACTCAATTCTATCAGGCTGACCATTGGAACCAATGGGTCGATTAGGTCAAGTGGTTGACCAATGCAAGTTACACAAGTTACTTGCTTAAAAAAATAAAAGTAACCTTTTTGCTTTTTAACCTTAACTCAATTGACCAAGTGGAATTCTCTTTCCCTCTCACGCTGTTTGTGAGTTGTCCATGGCCATTTGAGGCGGCCCCGACAGAATGATGACTAGGACAAAAGAGCAGATAACACTTGAGGTTTGGGCCGGCACTGGGGTCAGAGGTCATAAAAGCAAACGGAGATCAAGGGACTCAGATAACTGGGGCAAAGCACATGCCAACACGGGGTCGCGGGAGAGTGGCAGGGTGAAGGGCAGCGCAGGCAGCCTGGGCCCAGGTCATCCTGCCGGAAGGAAGGCTGGGCGGCGGCAGCTGCCGGCCCGGCCCAGCTGCACTTTCTCGCCTTTCACCCTGTGAGAACCAGCCCGTCTAGAGTTCTGCCCGGAGACCTGTTGGTGCTGAAAACTGAAGGCAGCTGGCAGGTGGGAGTGGGCGGGGGTGCAGCCCTCCAGCAAAGGCAGGGCCCAGGCGACTTCGGGAGAAAATGAGCTTTATTGCTTCTTGTCCAGGCCACACTAGGAGGGTTTTAAGAACATTCTATAGGTTTCAGATGTACAACATTATAATTCAACATCTATGCACCCTAGAAAATGATCACCCAAAAGTCTACTTACTACCCATCATCTTACAATTGGCCCCCTTCACCTCTTTCCATCACCCCCAACCTCTCAGGCAACCACCAACTGTTCTCTGTGTCTATGAATTTGTTCTTGTTTTATTTTGTTTGTTCTTCTTTTTAGATTCCACATGAGTGAAACCATATAATATTTGTCTACTTCCTTCAGATTTATTTCACTTAGCATGATACATTCAAGGTCAATCCATGTTGTTGCAAATGGCAAGACTTCATTCTTTTTATGGCTGAGGAATATTCCATTGTGTGTTTGTGTGTATAGTGTGGACACTTAGGCTGTTTCCATACCATGGCTATTGCAAATGATGCTGCAAAAAACATAGGAGTGTACATATCTTTTAGAATTAGTGTTGTTGTTTTTTATTCTTCAGATAAATCCCCAGAGTGGAAGAGTTAGATAATTATAAAATGCATAGTATATAATATACACAATTATATTAGTGTAGGTAGTTCTATTTTTAACTTTTAGAAACCTCCATATTGTTTTCCATAGTGGCTGCACCAATTTATAATCCCACCAACAGTGTACGAGTGTACTCTTTTCTCTACATCCTTAACAACACTTATTATTCCTAGTCTTTTTTTTTTATAATAGCCATTCTAACAGGTGTTACATACATGCTCTGCCTCCATCAGCCAGTGAGCTCTCATTGTGGTTTTGACTTGCATTTGCCTAATAATTAGTGATATTGAGCAGCTTTTCATACCCTGTTGGCCATCTGTGTGTCTTCATTGGAAACATGTCTGTTCAGATCGTCTGCCTATTTTTTAATTGGGTTGCTTGTTTTGTTGTTGAATTGTATAGTTCTTTACATATTTTGGATATTAAACCCTTGTTGGATGTATTGCTTGCAAATTTCCTCTCCTTTCAGTAGGTTGCCTTTTCGTTTTGATGAGGAGTGCTGTGTCTTAGGAACACTTTGATTCCTCCTATGAAAAGTTGCAGGCTGCTGGGAGCCAGGGTCTTTGCTTGTGAGAAGCTGCTCATCCATTACATCTTGGAGAAAAGGAATCAGCGAAAGAAAAAAGAAGTTAATTGAAGACTAACTTTTGATGTGTGCTTCTTTAAATCAAGTCCTAGCTTGGGTCCCCCAGAGGCAGTCCCCCAGAAAAAGACTTGAGGTTTGGGCCGGCACAGGGGTCAGAGGCCATAAAAGCAAACGGAGATCAAGGGACTCAGACTTTGTGCAAGTAGGTTATTTGGGAGGTGATCCTAAGAAACACAGAAGGGAAGTGCAAAATTGTGATGTCTAAGGGAAGTGATAAAGTCCTCATTACTGAGCAGATTACCATGATGGGCAACGTGACCCATGCCTCTGAGGAACCCAGAGAGCAAATCCCAGAGTTATTCCACCAGGAGAGAGATGAGCTATTCATCTGTCAAATCTTGCCAGTCGTTGCTTGTGTCCTTGGCTAAGTGGGCTCCCAGTGTCCAGACAGAGGCCAAAGGCAAGGACACAGGTGCGAGCGGTGGAAGCCATCTTGCCAGCTCGTAGCAAAGGTGGGTGCCCAGGAACAGGGCAGTGCTCCAAAGGTGTATGTAAGAGAGTGTAAGAGGGCTGCTCAGTCATAGGGAAAATCAGCATTCCACCCAGAGAGGCCTGGTGGTCCGCCAGGGAAGTCCTCATTGCTTGCTGCCCACGCCCCAGTGACCATGCCATCAATTTCATTGATCAAAAGAGGCAGGATGCTCTGCCTCCATGAGCCAGGCCTCAGCCCTTCCGTCTGCTTTGGTGGCTTTTATTGTAAACCTCAGGAATGTGTCTCAGGTAATGAGTTTTTTGCCATTAATCATTCTTTTGTAGAAATCCAGGATTATAATGCAATGCAGGATGAATTGCACCAACTTCTAAGCCAGTAAGAATCTGGGTAAAGCCATCAAGGAGAGCACCCAGTGGCCAGCCACGGAGCCACATATATCTGTTTGCCAAGTTTTTAATGTAAGAGATAGCAGCCTTCTGGCAATTTTGATTTATGTTTCACATAATCATCTATTATCTTAATTTGTAACTTTAAAAAAACTCACCCTCAGGCATGTTTGTTCAGAAGCTCAATTATGTGCAGTTGGTTGTCTGACAATAGTTCTGGCCAATGATTGTTATGCCAGTCAGATCTGCATGTTTGACAGGCCCAGGACTTAGAAGGCTTCTTAACAGGTGCCTCAGGGAGGGGACCAGAATGGGAGAGCATCCTCCCTCCTGCAGGTTCCCCTCAGATTGAATGTAGCGGTTACCATGGAGACTGAGAGTTCTGACCTCTCGCTCAATAAGGCACAATACCACCAAGGAGTGGGGGAGGGAGTATCATTCAACAAATGTTTATTGAGCATTTACTATGTGCTAAGCCAGTGATTCTTTTGGTCTCAGAGCCCTTTATACTCTTGAAAATTATTGAAAACCCAAAGTGCTTTTGTATATGTGGGTTATCTATGAAGATTTATCATATTAGAAATGGAAACAAAAAGGTTAACTATTTGTTATTAATTCATTCAAAAATAGCAATAATAAAATCATTACATGTCAACATAAATAACATATTTTATGGAACATAATTATATTTTCCAACACAAATATATATAGCAGGAAGCGTGGCATTACTTTACATTTTTGCAAATTTCTTATGCCTGGCTTGATAGAAGACAGCTGGATTTTCATATCTGCTCTGTGTTCAGTTTGTTGTAATACGCTGTTTTGGTTGAAGAAAATCTAGCCTCACATGGATATATGATTGGAACAAGGAACATTTTAATAGCCTTTCAGGTAATTGTGGACATTTTTCTTTGAAGCAATACCCAAACTTGACAAGTAGTAGTTTCCGCTCCCCTGCCCTCCTCTGCCCTCCCCTTCTCTTCCCTTCCATTTGGTTACCTTCCCTTCTCCTTTCTTTTTCTCTTCCTTTCTTTTCTTCTCCCTTTCTTTTTTTTCTTTCTTTTTCTTGTACTGTACCATTTTTAAAAAAATCCTCACCCAAGGATATGTGTTTTTTAAAAATTGATTTGAGAGAGAGAGAGAGAGAGAGAGAGAGAGAACATCTATCCCTTGCTTTTTGCACGTGCTTCTACCAGGGATAGAACCCACAACCTAATATGTGTCCTGACTGGGACTTGAACCCACAAGATTTTGGTGTACAGGACAGTGCTCCAACCAACTGAGCCACGTGGCCGGTGCTGTCTTGTACCACTTTAACCATTTTTAAGCGTACAGGTCAGTGGCATCAAGAACATTCACATTGTGCAAGCATCACCATCCACTCACAGAACTCTTTTCATCTTGCAAAACGAAAGTTCTGCACCCATTAAACACTAACTCCTCCTTCCCCAGGGCCACCACCATTCTACTTTCTATTCTATTGGTGTGACTACTTGAGATACTTTATATAAGTGGGATCATACGGCATTTGTCCTTTTGTGTCTGGCTTATTCACTCAGCACGATGTCCTCCACATTCATCCATATGTAGCATCTGCCAGGATTTCCTTTCTTTTCAAGGCTGAGTGCTAGTCCGTCACATGCCACGTTTTGTTATCCATTTGACCATGGATGGATACTTGGGTGGCTTCCCCCTTTTGGTTATTGTGAACAATGCTGCTATGAACGTAGGTGTGTAAATATCCATTTAAGTCCCTGCTTTTGATTCTTTTGGACATATACCCAGAAGCAGAATTGCTGCATTGGATGTTAATTCTACTTACACTATTTTGAGGAACTGCCATACTGTTCAGTGTTAGTTTCTTAAAAGTTAGTTACAGCTACATGAAAGAACTATCATTGACATTTTTGTGACCTGTTACGTTAAGATTGATTAGTCTGGACTTGGTTTGTGTGGCTCAGTTGGTTGACCATTGTTCACTGAAGGATTGCCGGTTTGATTCCTGGTTAGGGCACATACCCAGGTTGCAGGTTTGATTCCTGTCAGGGTGCATATTGGAGGCAACCCATCAATGTTTCTCTCACACATCAATGTTTCTCTCACATCAATGTTGCTCTCTCTCTCCCTCTTCCTTTCCCTCTCTGTAAAATCAATTAAAAAAAAGATTTGTTAGTCTGTCTTGCACTTTGAATGGATCTTTAACCCAGGCATGATTCTTAATGTAGCATGCATGGGTCATTTGAAAAATATTGGTTCAGAGAGTTTTGCAGATCTTCCATAAAATGATTTATTTTTAATATAACATAAAATAATCACATTCATTAATATCACTGCTTATGTCATCAGAGAAGTCTTTAAAGTATTTCCAAGCTGTCAAGTTAATGGTGACAGATAGAAGTTTTCTAAAATTGCAGTTTTCACTTGAAAGCTTTGTGTTTTATCATCAGCAACCGACACTGTCGATTGTGTTCCTGAAAGTGACAGGCTCACTTTGTTCATTTTCAAGATCAAGTTTGTCAAATATCCAAATCTGAATCACGATAGCTTGTCGTTTTTCAAGTAATAGTGATATTCCACGGGGAGAAATCTCCATTCAAGCAATTCGAGCAGCTGCCCAAGCGCTTTTCTCGAGACCACGTCGTCCTTGGAATGCAGCAGGCGTGTCTGATGTGTACGTTCCATTTCATCACACAGAATATTAAAAACACAGGTATCCAAGGGTCAGTCTGGCTTTTACGAAATTAATCGTTATTGCTGTTTCCTTAAGGACATTCCTCAGTGACACCACTGTTTGGCTGCCCGTGGGTTGGCGGCTCCTTAGTTGTGCCAAGGCCCCAGCAGGTCTACCTTCTGTTGCATTTGCACCATCAGTGCAAATATCACCACAGTGGAAAACGCAAAGAACTGCCTTGTATTTTTAAATTATTATTTATTTTAGAGAGAGAAAGGGAGAGGGAGAGAGAAAGGGAGAGGGAGAGAGAAAGGGAGAGGGAGAGAGAAAGGGAGAGGGAGAGAGGGAGAGAGAAAGGGAGAGGGAGAGAGAAAGGGAGAGGGAGAGAGGGAGAGAGAAAGGGAGAGGGAGAGAGAAAGGGAGAGGGAGAGAGGGAGAGAGAAAGGGAGAGGGAGAGAGAAAGGAAGAGAGAGAGAGAAAGGGAGAGGGAGAGGGAGAGAGAAAGGGAGAGGGAGAGAGGGAGAGAGAAAGGGAGAGGGAGAGAGGGAGAGAGAAAGGGAGAGGGAGAGAGGGAGAGAGAAAGGGAGAGGGAGAGAGAAAGGGAGAGGGAGAGAGGGAGAGAGGGAGAGAGAAAGGGAGAGGGAGAGAGAAAGGGAGAGAGAGAGGGAGAGGGAGAGAGAAAGGAAGAGAGAGAGAGAAAGGGAGAGGGAGAGGGAGAGAGAAAGGGAGAGGGAGAGAGAAAGGGAGAGGGAGAGAGAAAGGGAGAGGGAGAAAGAAAGGGAGAGGGAGAGAGAAAGGGAGAGGGAGAGAAACATCA